>NC_041385.1:53682474-53720665 GCF_002162155.2 Triticum dicoccoides
ACCAGCCCCTGGTGGGCTGGTGCGCCCCCTTGGGCCTCCCCTGCGCCTTGGGTTGGAAACCCTAGGGGTGAGGGGGCGCCCCACTTGACTTGGGGGGCAAGTCCCCCCCTAGGCCGCCGCCCCCCTTGGAGATGGGATCTCTAGGGGGCCGGCACACCCCCTAAGCCCCCTATATAAAGGAGGGGGGGGGGGAGGGAGGGCAGCCGCACCTTAGTCCCTGGCGCCTCCCTCTCCCCTCGTACCACCTCTCCCTCTCACTAAGCTTGGCGAAGCCCTGCCGAGATCGCGCTGCTTCCACCACCATGCCGTCGTGCTGCTGGATCTCCATCAACCTCTCCTTCCCCCTTGCTGGATCAAGAAGGAGGAGATGTCTTCCCCAACCGTACGTGTGTTGAATGTGGAGGTGCTGTCCGTTCAGCACTAGGATCTTCGGTGATTTGGATCACGACGAGTACGACTCCCTCAACCCCGTTCTCTTGAACGCTTCCGCTCTCGATCTACAAGGGTATGTAGATGCACTCCTCTCTCTCGTTGCTAGATGAACTCCATAGATTGATCTTGGTGAAGCGTAGATTTTTTTATTTTCTGCAACGTTCCCCAAAAGTGGCATCATGAGCTAGGTCTATGTGTAGTTTCTTTGCAGAGTAGAACGCAAATTTTTTGTGGGCGTAGATGTTGTCAATTTTCTTGCCACTACTAGTCTTATCTTGTTTCGGTGGCATCGTGGGATGAAGCGGCCCGAACCGACCTTACACATACGCTTACGTGAGACAGGTTCCACCGACTGACATGCACTAGTTGCATAAGGTGACTAGCTGGTGTCTGTCTCTCCCACTTTAGTCGGATCGGATTCGATGAAAAGGGTCCTTATGAAGGGTAAATAGAAATTGGCATATCACGTTGTGGCTTTCACGTAGGTAAGAAACGTTCTTGCTAGAACCCTATTGCAGCCACGTAAAACATGCAACAACAATTAGAGGACGTCTAACTTGTTTTTGCAGCATATGCCTTGTGATGTGATATGGCCAAAAGGTTGTGATGAATGACATATATATGTGATGTATGAGATCATGTTCTTGTAATAGGAATCACGACTTGCATGTCGATGAGTATGACAACCGGCAGGAGCCATAGGAGTTGTCTTAATTATTATATGACCTGTGTGTCAATGATTAAACGCCATGCAATTACTTTAGTTTATTGCTAAACCGTTAGCCATAGTAGTAGAAGTAATAGTTGGCGAGCAACTTCATGGAGACACGATGATGGAGATCATGATGATGGAGATCATGGTGTCATGCCGGTGATAAAGATGATCATGGCGCCCCGAAGATGGAGATCAAAGGAGCTATATGATATTGGCCATATCATGTCACTATTTGATTGCATGTGATTTTTATCGTGTTTTTGCATCTTATTTGCTTAGAACGACGGTAGTAAATAAGATGATCCCTCATAATAATTTTAAGAAAGTGTTCCCCCTAACTGTGCGCCGTTGCGAAAGTTCGTTGTTTCGAAGCACCATGTGATGATCGGGTGTGATAGATTCCAACATCCACATACAACGGGTGTAAGACAAATTTACACATGCAAAACACTTAGGTTAACTTGACGAGCCTAGCATGTACAGACATAGCCTCGGAACACAAGAGACCGAAAGGTCGAACATGAGTCGTATGGAAGATACGATCAACATGGAGATGTTCACCGATGATGACTAGTCCGTCTCACGTGATGATCGGACATGGCCTAGTTGACTCGGATCATGTATCAGTTAGATGACTAGAGGGATGTCTAATCTGAGTGGGAGTTCATTAAATAATTTGATTAGATGAACTTAATTATCATGAACTTAGTCGAAAAACCTTTGCAAAATGTCTTGTAGATCAAATGGCCAATGCTCATGTCAACCTCAACTTCAACGCGTTCCTAGAGAAAACCAAGCTGAAAGATGATGGCAGCAACTATACGGACTGGGTCCGGAACCTGAGGATCATCCTCATAGCTGCCAAGAAAGCATATGTCCTAGAAGCACCGCTAGGTGAAGCACCCATCCCAGAGAACCAAGACGTTATGAACGCTTGGCAGTCACGTGCTGATGATTACTCCCTCGTTCAGTGCGGCATGCTTTACTGCTTAGAACCGGGGCTCCAAAAGCGTTTTGAGCAACACGGAGCATATGAGATGTTTGAAGAGCTGAAAATGGTTTTCCAAGCTCATGCCCGGGTCGAGAGATATGAAGTCTCCGACAAGTTCTATAGTTGTAAGATGGAGGAAAATAGTTCTGTCAGTGAGCACATACTCAAAATGTTTGGGTTGCACCTCCCGGACAAGGCGGTCATTTACAAAATCCTTCAGTCGCTCCCACCTAGCTACAAGAGTTTTGTGATGAACTACAATATGCAGGGGATGGTGAAAACTATTCCTGAAGTATTTTCAATGCTGAAATCAGCGGAGGTGGAAATCAAAAACGAACATCAAGTGTTGATGGTCAATAAAACCACTAGTTTCAAGAAAGGCAAGGGTAAGAAGAACTTCAAGAAGGACGGCAAGGGAGTTGCCGCGCCCGGTAAGCCAGTTGCCGGGAAGAAGCCAAAGAATGGACCCAAGCCTCAGACTGAGTGCTTTTATTGCAAAGGGAAGGGTCACTGGAAGCGGAACTGCCCCAAATACTTAGCAGACAAGAAGGCCGGCAACACTAAAGGTATATGTGATATACATGTATGTACCTTACCAGTACTCGTAGTAGCTCCTGGGTATTTCATACCGGTGCGGTTGCTCATATTTGTAACTCAAAACAGGAGTTGCGGAATAAGCGGAGAGTGGCGAAGGACGAGGTGACAATGCGCGTCGGGAATGGTTCCAAGGTCGATGTGATCGCCGTCGGCACGCTACCTCTACATTTACCTACGGGATTAGTTTTAAACCTCAATAATTCTTATTTAGTGCCAGCTTTGAGCATGAACATTGTATCTGGATCTCGTTTAATGCGAGATGGCTACTCATTTAAATCCGAGAATAATGGTTGTTCTATTTATATGAGAGATATGTTTTATGGTCATGCCCCGCTGGTCAATGGTTTATTCTTAATGAATCTCGAACGTGATGTTACACATATTCACAGTGTGAATACCAAAAGATGTAAGATTGATAATGATAGTCCCACATATCTGTGGCACTGCCGCCTTGGTCACATTGGTGCCAAACGCATGAAGAAGCTCCATACACATGGACTTTTGGCGTCTCTTGATTTCAAATTATTTGACACGTGCGAACCATGCCTCATGGGTAAAATGACCAAGACTCCGTTCTCCGGAACAATGGAGCGAGCAACCAACTTACTGGAAATTATAAATACTGATGTGTGCGGTCCAATGAGCGTTGAGGCTCGCGGTGGCTATCGTTATGTTCTCACCCTCACTGATGACTTAAGTAGATATGGGTATGTTTAGTTGATGAAACACAAGTCTGAGACCTTTGAAAAGTTCAAGGAATTTCAGAATGAGGTAAAGAATCAACATGACTGGAAAATAAAGTTCTTACGATCAGATCGTGGAGGAGAATATTTAAGTCACGAATTTGGTACACACTTAAGGAAATGTGGAATCGTTTCACAACTCACGCCGCCTGGAACACCTCAGCATAACGGTGTGTCCGAATGTCGTAATCACACTTTATTGGATATGGTGCAGTCTATGATGTCTCTTACTGATTTACCACTATCATTTTGGGGATACACTTTAGAGACAGCCACATTCACTTTAAATAGGGCACCGTCTAAGTCCGTTGAGACGACACCGTATGAATTATGGTTTGGGAAGAAACCTAAGCTATCGTTTCTAAAAGTTTGGGGATGCGATGCTTATGTCAAGAAACTTCAACCTGAAAAGCTTGAACCCAAGTCGGAAAAATGCGCGTTCATAGGATACCCTAAGGAAACCATTGGGTATACCTTCTACCTCAGATCCGAAGGCAAGATCTTTGTTGCCAAGAATGGGTCCTTTCTGGAGAAAGAGTTTCTCTCGAAAGAAGTAAGTGAGAGGAAAGTGGAACTTGATGAAGTACTACCTCTTGAACCGGTAAGTAGCGCAGCTCAGGAAGATGTTCCTGTGGTGCCTGCACCGACTGGAGAGGAAGTTAATGATGATGATCAAGGTACTTCGGATCAAGTTACTACTGAACTTCGTAGGTCCACAAGGACACGTTCCACACCAGAGTGGTATGGCAACCCTGTCCTGGAAATCATGTTGTTAGACAACAGTGAACCTTCGAAATATGAAGAAGCGATGGCAGGCCCAGATTCCAACAAATGGCTTGAAGCCATGCAATCCGAGATAGGATCCATGTATGAAACAAAGTGTGGACTTTGACAGACTTGCCCGATGATCGGCGAGCGATAGAGAACAAATGGATCTTTAAGAAGAAGACGGACGCAGATGGTAATGTTACCATCTATAAAGCTCGACTTGTCGCTAAGGGTTATCGACAAGTTCAAGGGGTTGACTACGATGAGACTTTCTCTCCCGTAGCGAAGCTAAAGTCCGTCCGAATCATGTTACCAATTGCCGCATACTATGATTATGAGATATGGCAAATGGACATCAAAACGGCATTCCTTAATGGCTATCTTAAGGAAGAACTATATATGATGCAGCCGGAAGGTTTTGTCGATCCCGAGAATGCTAACAAGGTATGCAAGCTCCAGCGATCCATTTATGGGCTGGTGCAAGCATCTCGGAGTTGGAACATTCGCTTTGATGAGATGATCAAAGCGTTTGGGTTTATGTAGACTTATGGAGAAGCCTGCGTTTACAAGAAAGTGAGTGGGAGCTCTATAGCATTTCTCATATTATATGTAGATGACATACTTTTGATGGGAAATGATATAGAACTTTTGGACAACATTAAGGCCTACTTGAATAAGTGTTTTTCAATGAAGGACCTTGGAGAAGCTGCTTACATATTAGGCATCAAGATCTATAGGGATAGATCGAGACGCCTCATAGGTCTTTCACAAAGAACATACCTTGATAAGATATTGAAGAAGTTCAATATGGATCAGTCCAAGAAGGGGTTCTTGCCTGTGTTGCAAGGCGTGAAATTGAGCTCGGTTTAATGCCCGACCACGGCAGAAGATATAGAAAAGATGAATGTCATCCCCTATGCCTCGGCTATAGGGTCTATTATGTATGCCATGTTATGTACCAGACCTGATGTAAACCTTGTCGTAAGTTTGGTAGGAAGGTACCAAAGTAATCCCGGCATGGAACACTGGACATCGATCAAGAATATCCTGAAGTACGTGAAAAGGACTAAGGATATGTTTCTCGTTTATGGAGGTGACGAAGAGCTTGTCGTAAAGGGTTACATCGATGCTAGCTTCGACATAGATCTGGATGACTCTAAGTCACAAAACGGATACGTGTATATTTTGAATGGTAGTGCATTAAGCTGGTGCAGTTGCAAGCAAAGTGTCGTGGCGGGATCTACATGTGAAGCGGAGTACATGGCAGCCTCGGAGGCAGCGCATGAAGCAATATGGATGAAGGAGTTCATCACCGACCTAGGAGTCATACCCAATGCGTCGGGGCCGATCACTCTCTTCTTGACAAGACTGGAGCTATTGCCCTTGCCAAGGAGCCCAGGTTTCACAAGAAGACCAGGCACATCAAGTGTCGCTTCAACTCCATTCGTGAAAATGTTCAAGATGGAGACATAGATATTTGCAAAGTGCATGCGGATCTGAATGTCGCAGATCCGTTGACTAAACCTCTTCCGCGAGCAAAACATGAGCAACACCAGAACTCTATGGGTGTTCGATTCATCACAATGTAACTAGATTATTGACTCTAGTGCAAGTGGGAGACTATTGGAAATATGCCCTAGAGGCAATAATAAAATGATTATTATTATATTTCCTTGTTCATGATAATTGTCTATTATTCATGCTATAATTGTGTTATCTGGAAATCGTAATACATGTGTGAATACATAGACCACAACATGTCCCTAGTAAGCCTCTAGTTGACTAGCTCGTTGATCAACATATAGTCATGGTTTCCTGACTATGGACATTAGATGTCGTTGATAACGGGATCACATCATTAGGAGAATGATGTGATGGACAAGACCCAATCCTAAGCATAGCACAAGATCATGTAGTTCGTTTGCTAGAGCTTTTCCAATGTCAAGTATCTTTTCCTTTGACCATGAGATCGTGTATCTCCCGGATACCGTAGGAGTGCTTTGGGTGTACCAAATGTTACAACGTAACTGGGTGACTATAAAGGTATACTACAAGTATCCCTGAAAGTATCTGTTGGGTTGACACGGATCGAGACTGGGATTTGTCACTCCGTATGACGAAGAGGTATCTCTGGGCCCACTCGGTAATGCATCATCATAATGAGCTCAATGTGACCAAGTGTTTGTTCACGGGATCATGCATTACGGTACGAGTAAAGTGACTTGCCGGTAACGAGATTGAACGAGGTATTGGGATACCGACGATCGAATATCGGGCAAGTAACGTACCGATTGACAAAGGGAATTGTATACGGGATTACCTGAATCCTCGACATCATGGTTCATCCGACGAGATCATCATGGAACATGCGAGAGCCAACATGGGTATCTAGATCCCGCTATTGGTTATTGGCCGGAGAGCTGTCTCGGTCATGTTTACGTGATTCCCGAACCCGTAGGGTCTACACACTTAAGGTTTGGTGACACAAGGGTTGTAGAGATATTAGTATGTGGTAACCCGAAAGTTGTTCGGAGTCCCGGATGAGATCCCAGATGTCACGAGGAGTTCCGGAATGGTCCGGAGGTGAAGAATTGTATATAGGAAGTCCAGTTTCGGCCATCGGAAAAGTTTCGGGGGTCACCGGTATTGTACTGGGACCACCGGAAGGGTCCCGGGGGTCTACCGGGTGGGGCCACCTATCCCAGAGGGCCACGTGGGATGAAGAGGGAAGGGAACCAGCCCCTGTTGGGCTGGTGCCCCCCTCCTTGGGCCTCCCCTGCGCCTAGGGTTGGAAACCCTAGGGGTGAGGGGGCGCCCCACTTGACTTGGGGGGCAAGTCCCCCCCTAGACCGCGCCCCCCCCTTGGAGATGGGAACTCTAGGGGGCCGGCGCACCCCTAGGCCCCCTATATAAATAGGGGGGAGGGAGGGCAGCCGCACCCTAGTCCCTGGTGCCTCCCTCTCCCCTCGTACCACCTCCCCCTCTCGCTGAGCTTGGCGAAGCTCTGCCGAGATCGCCGCTGCTTCCACCACCACGCCATCGTGCTGCTGGATCTCCATCAACCTCTCCTTCCCCCTTGCTGGATCAAGAAGGAGGAGACATCTTCCCCAACCGTACGTGTGTTGAACGCGGAGGTGCTGTCCGTTCAGCACTAGGATCTTCGGTGATTTGGATTACAACGAGTACGACTCCCTCAGCCCCGTTCTCTTGAATGCTTCCGCTCACGATCTACAAGGGTATGTAGATGCACTCCTCTCTCTCGTTGCTAGATGAACTCCATAGATTGATCTTGGTGAAGCGTATAAATTTTTTATTTTCTGCAACGTTCCCCAACATATCGGTCCTATCGAGTTGCATGTCGGTCCCACCAAAAATCCTAATGGTCACTAGATTTGTTAAATCGGTCCGACCGAGTTTCTCAATTCGGTCCCACCGAGATTAGCAAGTTGTGTGTAATGGTTAGATTTTGTGTGGAGGCTATATATACCCCTCCACCTCCTCTTCATTCATGGAGAGAGCCATCAGAACGAACCTACACTTCCAACTTACATTTTTTGAGAGAGAACCACCTACTCATGTGTTGAGAGCAAGATATTCCATTCCTACCATATGAATCTTGATATCTAGCCTTCCCCAAGTTGCTTTCCACTCAAATCCTCTTTCCACCAAATTCAAATCCTGTGAGAGAGAGTTGAGTGTTGGGGAGACTATCATTTGAAGCACAAGAGCAAGGAGTTTATCATCAACACACCATTTGTTACTTCTTCGAGAGTGGTGTCTCCTAGATTGGCTAGGTGTCACTTGGGAGCCTCCGACAAGATTGTGGAGTTGAACCAAGGAGTTTGTAAGGGCAAGGGGATCGCTTACTTCGTGAAGATCTACCGCTAATGAGGCAAGTCCTTCGTGGGCGACAGCCATGGTGGGATAGACAAGGTTGCTTCTTCGTGGAGCCTTCTTGGGTGCCCTCCGTGGACTCGCGCAGCCGTTACCCTTCGTGGGTTGAAGTCTCCATCAACGTGGATGTACGATGGCACCACCTATCGAAACCACGACAAAAACATCCGTATCTCCAATTGCGTTTGAATTCTCCAAACCGTTCCCCTTACATTCTTGCAAGTTGCATGCTTTACATTCCGCTGCTCATATACTCTTTGCATGCTTGCTTGAATTGTGTTAAGATTGCTTGACTTGTGCTAAGTTAGCTAAAATCTGCCAAAGACTAAAATTGGGAAAAGGATAAGTTTTTATTTAGTCAAGTAGTATAATCACCCCCTCTAGACATATTTCCAATCCTACAAGTGGTATCAGAGCTTTGGTCTCCATTTTCTTTGATTTCCATATCTTTTGGTGGTCATAGCCTTGGTTTCACAACCTAGGAGAGTATGGCGTCTAGCGAGGGAATCTATCACCGTAGAGGTCCTTACTTTGGTGGTACTAATTTTTCTAGTTGGAAGCATAAGATGAAAATGCATATTCTTGGACATAACCCTGCCGTTTGGACTATTGTGTGTATTGGCTTGCAAGGTGAGTTCTTTGATGGGAGAGAACCGAACCATGAAGCTAGCATAAATGAGTTGAAGATGTTGCAATACAACGCTCAAGCTTGTGATATCCTCTTCAACGGATTGTGCCCCGAAGAATTCAACAAAATCAGTCGTCTTGAGAATGCAAAGGAAATTTGGGATACTTTGATTGATATGCACAACCGACTCCGTCAAGGAATCCAAGTTGGATGTGCTTCAAAGTCAACTTGACAAGTTCAAGATGAAGGATGGTGAAGGCGTCGCTGAAATGTACTCTAGGCTTGCTCTCATTACAAATGAGATTGCCGGCTTGGGAAGTGAAGAGATGCCCGACAAATTCATCATCAAGAAAATCCTAAGAGCATTGGATGGAAAATATGATACCGTGTGCACATTGATCCAAATGATGCCCAATTACAAGAATCTCAAGCTAACGGAAGTCATTGGAAGAATTGTTGCTCATGAGATGTCACTCAAGGATAAGGAGGAGCTCCACAACAAGTCAAGTGGTGCTTACAAAGCCTCATGTGAAGCCCCCACATCATCAAGTGAGAAACAAACCTTCAATGAAGAATTGAGCTTAATGGTGAAGAACTTTAACAAGTTCTACAAGAGTAGAAGCAAAGAGAGAAGCTCCAAGTCAAGGTCCTATAATGACAAAAGATCTTCTAGTCGAGAGCGTAATTGCTACAATTGTGGAAGACCCGGACACTATTCCAATGAGTGTACGACTCCCTAGAAAATAAGAGAAGAATCACCTAAGAGGAGAAGTAGAAGATAAGAATCACCACCAAGAGAGAGGAGTAGAGATGATCGTTATGAACGAAGAACATCCCGGAGAAGCAAGGATTCAGAAAGGAAGGACAAGTCATCAAGGAGCTACACAAAACGAAGACATCAAGCTCATGTTGGTGAATGGGTATCCGGCTCCGACTCCGATAATCACTCCAAGAGAAGCTATCACTCAGACTCCAAACATACTCAAGATGAAGGTGTTGCCGGTCTAGCACTTGTGTCAACCAACTCCTACGACATATTTGATTCACCAAATGAAGGACTTGGAAGATGCTTCATGGCTAAAGGCCCAAAGGTAACACACCCCGAGTATGTTGATTTCAATAGTGATGAAGATGACTTGTTAGGTGATGATGATTTACTTATTAACAACTCTAGTGATGAATACTATGATGAAACATCAATTAATCATGCTAATCAAGATAAAACGAATGACAATGATAAGGAGAAGATTGAGCTTCTAACTAAAGAACTAAACACTCTTAAGTTAGCTCATGAAACTATCTAAGGGGATCATCAAGAACTTTTAAGGACTCATGAGAAGTTACGCTTTGAAAAACTCAACCTTGAGCAAGAGCATGAGTTCTTAAAGGAAATCAATGATGATCTTTGCAAGAAAAGTTCTTCTTACATTGCCAAGCATTTACTCTTATCTACTTACATGCCTCAAGTCAAGTCTAGTAACAAGAACAAGAAGGATTCTTCCTCTAGTAGTAACAATAATCATGTTAAAACCAATGTTGTTGCTTCTAGTAGTTCTCTTGATTCCACTAATGATTCTCTTAGCCAAGTTAGACTTGAGCAAGAAAATAGCTTATTGAATGGAATTATAGAGAAAGGTGTTTACAAGAGCCTTGCCGGGAGTAAGCAATTTGAGGAAATTGTATGCAAGCAAGGAAGGCATCGGAAGAACCAAGGTGTTGGTTTTGAACGAAAGTTCAATGCCAATGGAGTTGAGTGGGAAGAAGATCAATACCCCAAGACAAAGTTTGTTCCTCAACAAGAGAAGTATGATCCTACTTCCTTCAAAGGAACACAAGCTCAAGATGATCTTCCACCACAAGACCACAAGCAAAAAGGCAAGGACAAGCTTCAAGAGGAGATTGATGCATTTGAAGAAGCTCCTAAGGCCTTGATCAAGTGGGTTCCGAAGACTACATCAAGTTCGACTTCATCAAGTATGACTACAACTCCAAGGATTCCCATCAAGATGATGTGGATCCTGAAGAAGAAGAACTACAAAGTTCTTGAGGGTGACTCTGCCAACATACTTCCCTCATATCATTTTGGCGAGGACAAGTGCAATCAACTTCCACATCTTGCACTAGTTCATGGAGTCACAAACCCTCTTGTTGGTAAGACAAGGGACAAGGTAACCTAATGCTTTCATAGACATCATTTTGTGTGTGCATCACTCTATGTCTATGGATATCCTTGTTTCTTCCTTGTGGGACTAACCCGTGTAGGTATTGAAAGTACAACTCACTCCAAAGGATTGCTCCAAAAGATCTACATCAACATAGTGCATCCACATCTTCAACACCTACATGAAGTCATCATCGACAAAACCCAAGGTTAGTTCATCCCTCTTAGGGGGGATCTGACATCTAGGGGGAGCTTTACTCTAAGAATTGATCTAAAGCAACTCTAATGATGTGAACACATCAATGCATTATGTAAAAGTGGTAACCCCACTTGAGCTTAAACGATGAGTATGACATATGATCAAATGTTCTCATTTGACTCCTAAGTCAATATACTCATATATAGATGACCTAGTCATCGCCAATTGCTTGATAGATGCTAGAATGGTTGTGCATGCTTTGCCACATATTTCATTTGTCATTTTATTGTGTGAGCATGTTGGTTGCATATTTCACTCATTCCAGGACATCCACTTGTAGTTTTGATTGGTTGATTTATTTTCTTTTGCCAAGTGGATGGACAAGAATGCCTAAGAACCTTCTATAGCTATCTATGCTTTTATTGTCTCAAACTCTATTCATGCTACATCACAAAGTTTGATCAAGTAAGATTCGAACCACTCTGTGTGAGGAGCACTCGGAGTCCCCGATTCGTCATAGACTTAAACTTCCAAAACTTCTTTGTGCGTTTCGGTCTGCTGATTCTTCCATTTCGGTCATACCGAGATCACTAAGTTGATCTAGGTTTCCAATCTCAGTGCAACCGATTTGAACTTTTCGGTCACACCGAGTTGCAGTGACTGCTTGCAGTTATGCATCTCGGTGCCACCGAGTTGTCCACTCGGTCACACCGATAGGGTCAGG
The DNA here is from genome assembly GCF_002162155.2 of Triticum dicoccoides. Taxonomy (NCBI): domain Eukaryota; kingdom Viridiplantae; phylum Streptophyta; class Magnoliopsida; order Poales; family Poaceae; genus Triticum; species Triticum dicoccoides. The sequence goes on from NC_041385.1 coordinate 53,694,327, forward strand.
CTATATATATCCACAGGCCAAAATTTGGAAATTTCTCCGAACTCTTTCGCCCGAGCTCAGCCTGCTCTGCCTCCCTGGGTCTCCGGATCGTCCTCCTTGTCGCCAGCTGCCCCCCGCCACTGGTCTCCGCCGCCATCAATGGGAATCGTCTTCGCCGTTGCCATCATAGCAAGTCCATCGCCGAACTAGGGTATGGACTTGATCCTTATGCTAATCTCACTCCGATTCCTAGCACATTGTTTTTCCATGTATCTTGCCACGATTGAGATCATCTTATCCAGCGAAAACACTCCGTAGTTTAGTTGTGGATTGAAAATTTAGGCTTAGGTTTCCACCAAAACCATCTCGGACCAACCGAGTTGTAGAAATCGGTTCCACCGATTTGGCCAAGGCCATTGCACATGTGATTCTCGGTCTGACCGAGAACTGCAAATCGGTGTGACCGAGTTCAGGACTTTGTGAAACCCTAGCAGTCTCGGTGCCACCGAACTGTGACTCGGTCTGACCGAGTTCACTAGTTTAGGTTCCAAAAGCTGCTTCCGTATCACCGAGTTTACAAATCGGTAGATCCGAAATGCTTTCTGTGGAAAACTAAAACTAAGTTTTTGACTCATTCTTTTGCAAAAAACTCTGTATTTTGTGATGCTCATCCTATCTACCTCATCTATATCTATTCACAGGGTCTGTTGTTAGTGTTTGCAACATGTCTGATCAAAGTGACAGTCAGAACAAGTCTGAGGAACAGGTTCACATGAGTGAGGGCACTAGTCCCTCTAGCAGCTATGATGGTAGGAGGAGCACACCTAGCAACTTGCCTAAGGCAGCCACCAGGGCCAGAAAGAAGAAAACCTTAGAGTCTGAGGATGAAGACTATGTGGCTGTTGAGGATGAGGTCACTTCCGAGAAGAAGGTGCTCAAGAAGGAATATGGCACAACTGCTGCCACTAAACCTGGCATGAGGACCAAAGCACCTGCGAGAAGAATTCCCATGTCTAAAGCCAGAGACTCCACTCAAGTACCTTTGGAGTCTAAACCCAAAGAGGCTGCTGCAAAAGGGAAGAAGATGAAGGAAAGTGTCAAGAAGACCATGGCCAGGGTTGTTGGAAAGCCTTCCATGATGGAAGAAGAAGAAGAGGAAGAGGTTGCTGCACCAGCACCTAAAGCTCAGAAGCTTATGGGAGATGCAATTAGATCAGGGGCTGCTCCATCTAAGCCCAAAGATGCTCCCAAAGATGCTCCCAAGCCCAAAGCTATACCGAAGAGGAATACAAGGAACATTCCTACTGGAGAGAAGAACAAGGCCCCAGTGCCTGAAGCTGCTATTGAAGAAGAAGAAGATGAGGAACATGTCTTGAGGAAGTTGAAGCCCAAAATTCCAGATCACAATGATGTTCATCCTGTAGCTGAGGATATGAAGCTGAGGAAGGATGCAGGACTCAGACAGTGGAGATTGACTGATCCCTATGCAGTCAGGAGGAGAACTGTTGTGGACTACAGGTTCCATACAAAGGAACAACAGGATTTCTATGAGACAATGCTGCTTGACAAGAAACCAATAGTCTGTGATATGAGATGGGTGGACTAGAAATATATCAAGGAAAATGAAGAGCATTATCCAAGAGTGTTTGACAGCTTCAATGCTTGTGGAGTGGATGACTTTGTTGGGCAGAAGCTCACAAAGTGGAATGATGAGCTTATAATGCAGTTCTACTCCACAGCTCACTTCTATCCAGATGGAAGGATTGTCTGGATGTCTGAAGGTACTAGGTACCAATCAACAGTTGAAGAATGGGCAAATCTGATCAATGCACCTAAGGAGAAAGAGGATGACTTGGATGTCTATGCCAAGAAGAAGAAGGATCACAACTCCATGGCACATATGTACAGAGAGATCCCAGATGCTGCTATTGAAACACACAAGTTTGGATCAGTACATTACCTTCTGTCAGGATTGCCAACAATCAACTGGATCCTCAGGCACACTCTTTTGCCTAAGTCAGGTGCTCACAAGATGATCAGAGGCCATGCTATCAACCTGCTTCACATATTTGATGTGCCTCAAAAGTTCAAGGTGCCTCAGTGGAAACTATCAAGAGGACAGCTGCTGACCAAAAGAGAAGTTGTGGGTATGCCTCATAGATCCAGGAGCTAATCAACTCCAAGATGGGCACTGGAACATACCTCTTGGACAAGGAACACATGCCCATCTACCCAGATTTTGAGGACAACACAATGGTTATGGATGAAAATGAACCATCTTCCATGCAAGCACAAGCGAAGAAGGAGAAGGCAAGGACTGAAAAGGCTACAAAGATGCCAACCATTGATGACGCATCTCAGTATTTCCTGAAGAGCAAGAAAGATCAGCTTGGCTACTTGATTGCCTCCACTTTGAGGATTGAGAAGGGATTGGCCACCCTGACCCATACCCAGGAGAGCCTGGAGAGGATCATGGAGCAGAAGTTCTATGACTTGGATGTGAAGGTCACTGAGATACAGTCAGTTGTTAATCAACTTCAGGATGACATGCAGGAGAGGAAGGGCAAGACTACCACTGATGCGTTTTCTAGAGTGCCCAAAGCACAGAGATCTGCTGCAGTGCCTGTTCCAGACACCAGAGCAACTTCATCTGCACCAGCTACAACTTCAGTGCCACCATCTCCAGCACCTACTCCACCAGCTCCATCTTCATCAACTGATGCCTTCGTCCTTGGCGTTATTTATACACCACCAGCTGAAGACCAAGCCTGCGAGTCGATTTAGTACTATGCATTTTCTATGAACTTTTTGGTAACTTGTTGCCAAAGGGGGAGAAAAATGTATAGATCATAGGTTTCGAGAGAGAGCGCTGCTTTTTATTCTCTCTTGTTTTGGTGGTTGAACTTTGTTTGCTTGTTTGATATACTTTATGCCTGTGTGATACTTGGATGATCATGTGTTTGATCATATGCTACATTAATGCTTGTTGGATGACATTATCCTTTTATCTCTATATGATCATTCACTTTGCTTGGTGATGAGTGCATGTATTTAATTATTATCATTTTGAGCGCTCCACCAAGATGTATGTGACATGGGAGAGTAACTCATGATCCTAACTCATTGTGCATTTGCAGTCCAAAGCAAATATTAAACTATGCACAAATTTAGGGGGAGCTCTTACATTTCACATACTTCTCAAAGCGACAATGTTTTTCAATCTTATTATCATTTGTCGAAGCTTTGATCTATATGTTGTCATCAATTACCAAAAAGGGGGAGATTGAAAGTGCAACTATCCCTAGGTGATTTTGGTAATTCCTAACAACATATAGCTCATTGAGCTAATGCTATTTCTAGATAAATATTTCAAGAAAGCTCAATGATTGGCATGGCATGGATGAGAAAAGTGGACCCCTCAAAATGCTAAGTACAAAAGGATTGGCTCAAGCTCAAAGCTCAAGACTCTACATTTTATATTTTAGTGATCCAAGATCACATTCAGTCTATAGGAAAAGCCAATACTATCAAGGAGGGACGAGGTGTTGCTTAATGAGGTTCTTGCTTCGAAGTGCTTAGTGATATGCTACAAAGCCCTCAACTACTTTCTCACATCCACATATGACCTAAACCAAAAGTCAAACTCGGCCCCACCGATTCTTTCTATCCGGCGCCACCGAGTTCATATGTCATAGCCACTGCCACAAACCCTAGGCAAATCGGTCTCACCGATAGGGATCTCGGTCTCACCGAGATGGGATTGTAATCTCTCTGTTTCCCTTCATAACGTTTCGGTACCACCGAGATGAGCGATCGGTCCCACCGAGATGGCAATGTAAACTCTCTGTTTCCCTTTCATAACATTTCGGTCTCTCCGAAATGAGCAAACCGGTCCCACCGAGTTTACCTGACCAACTCTCTTGTTAGCTTATTACCAAAGTCGGTCCCACCGAGTTTGTGTAATCGGTCTCACCGAGATTATGTTATGCCCTAACCCTAACCATATGGGTTCTACCGAGTTGCATGTCGGTCCCACCGAAAATCCTAACGGTCACTAGATTTGTTAAATCGGTCCGACCGAGTTTCTCAATTCGGTCCCACCGAGATTGGCAAGTTGTGTGTAACGGTTAGATTTTGTGTGGAGGCTATATATACCCCTCCACCTCCTCTTCATTCGTGGAGATTGCCATCAGAACGAACCTACACTTACAACTTACATTTTCTGAGAGAGAACCACCTACTCATGTGTTGAGACCAAGATATTCCATTCCTACCATATGAATCTTGATCTCTAGCCTTCCCCAAGTTGCTTTCCACTCAAATCCTCTTTCCACCAAATTCAAATCCTGTGAGAGAGAGTTGAGTGTTGGGGAGACTATCATTTGAAGCACAAGAGCAAGGAGTTCATCATCAACACACCATTTGTTACTTCTTGGAGAGTGGTGTCTCCTAGATTGGCTAGGTGTCACTTGGGAGCCTCCGACAAGATTGTGGAGTTGAACCAAGGAGTTTGTAAGGGCAAGGAGATCGCCTACTTCGTCAAGATCTACCGCTAGTGAGGCAAGTCCTTAGTGGGCGACGACCATGGTGGGATAGACAAGGTTGCTTCTTCGTGGACCCTTCTTGGGTGGAGCCCTTCATGGACTCGCGCAGCCGTTACCCTTCGTGGGTTGAAGTCTCCATCAACCTGGATGTACGATAGCACCACCTATCGGAACCACGACAAAAACAACCGTATCTCCAATTGCGTTTGAATTCTCCAAACCCTTCCCCTTACATTCTTGCAAGTTGCAGGCTTTACATTCCGCTGCTCATATACTCTTTGCATGCTTGCTTGAATTGTGTCAAGATTGCTTGACTTGTGCTAAGTTAGCTAAAATCTGCCAAAGACTAAAATTGGGAAAAGGATAAGTTTTTATTTAGTCAAGTAGTCTAATCACCCCCTCTAGACATACTTCTAATCCTACACATGTTTTCTTGACCGTCATGATTGAGAACTCCGACTCCCTCATGGTGCGTGGGTGATTGATGTCCACATTCCTAACGCGACCGGCGGTATACAAGTGTGAGCATGGGAGATGAAGCAACAATGGCCTCCCACAATAGCAATCACATTGTGTTAACGACACCTTGAAAGCCCGACCTCCATGTTAGCGGCCATCGTTTGTGGTTCCTCCTGGCTCTTTCACTTCGTAGTTCCACTCTTCGTTGACATATAATATAGCTTCTTCTGAGTCCGCTTTCCGTGATTGAAATTCTAACCATTCATCAACCTTGGGTGGGAACTTGTACTTGTACTTGCGCGGGTTCTCACCCGCTATGTGCATCCGTTTCCATCGAGTACTTTAGGAAGTACATATTCATCTTGTCAAATGTGTATTGAACTATTGCCGTCACGGGTAATCCACGTGCACCTTTGAGCATCCTATTGAAGCATTCAGCCATATTGCTTGTCATTTGACCGTATCTTTGGCCATCTTCATCAAAAGCACGTGCCCACTTGTTCCGGTATTGAATGTGCCTATTGAGAAAGTCTTGACTCCCGGGATCTAGTTTTTTGTGTGCAAGCAATTTGTGGTACAAAGTGGCGAACCGCTTGTCAGAGAAAGCGAGACAACAATCTTGAAGATCATCGACCAAATCCTTAAGGCCACATGCCCTATAGAAGTTTGAACAAAAGTGCCTCATGCACCATCGATGGTGCAACGGAGCATGCCCGGGAATGTCAATCTCCACCATGTTAAGAATTCCTGGATGCCGATCCGTCATGGCACAAATTTCCCTTTGAGCGGGTAACACCTTCATCCTCAAAAGACGCAAAAATCACTCCCAGTTGTCATTGTTCTCCACCTCAAACAAAGCAAATGCCAATGGCAACACCCGGTTATTGGCATCACTTGCTATTGCAACCAACAAGGTGCCCTTGTATTGTCCGGTCAAGAATGTGCCATCAATGGCGATGATCGGCCTATAACGTTTGAAAGCCCTCATGCATTGCTCGAACGGCCAAAATGCACGGCCAAATACTCTGACTTTCCTTCCTTCATGAACCATTGTTTGGCGCCCATGAGGCTCGACCACATGAACCATGCTCGGGTTTGTCGCGGACATGGCTAAGAACAACCTAGGGATTCGGTTGTATGCTTCCTCCCAAGTACCATACAACATCTTAAATGCGGCTTGCTTCACCTTCCATGCCTTGCCATACTTCACCTTGTAATGAAAGATGTCTTTCACAAGGTCAATGACATGTCGGACGCTCATTGTTGGAAGTGTGGATATTAAGTTGGAGACCCTGTAAGTGGTGAACTCGGAGATGAGTTGTCTATGGTCTTGGCACACAATCTTTCCATCCATCCTTTTGCCTCGGCACATGTGAGTTGGCACACAACTCACTATGTGCCAAGTGGGACCTCCTTTCCATGGTCTTGCACGCACAATCCATGGACATATTTCATCTTCACATGCACATGCAACCGTGTAGCGCACATTGACGTCCGAGTTCACCACCTTGTGTGGACGATAATGCGTAACCGAGTAGTTGTCGAGCCACATCTTCAATTCCAAGAAGGTTTCGAACTTTGACCCTTTAGCAATCCGGTTCTTGTCGTCTCCCAAATCATGGTGAGAGCTTGGCCTAACCCCAATAGATATACATTGGCCACCATCTACCACGGCTTCATCCGCGAGACTAACATCCTTGAACAATGTAGTCCGATGATCCCGACCGAATACCTTCTCGAAAGCTTCGGCCTCCTTCACTGTGAACCCCTCCGCATCAACTTGTTTGTCGGGACCATCGTCATCCGAGTACGATGCATATGCATGGGAAAAAGGGATGGAATGGTCCATTGTCTCTTGCAAATGATATTTGTCGAGATCACCCACATTGTTGTCATGGAGATCAACTTCATTGTCATCGTCCGCATACTCATCATTCGCCTCTTGCAAAGCTTCATCTTGGTTGTTTGTAAACAGGCTCAATGTTGGCCTCACTTCTTGGGTCAAAATAGGTTCAACAATTTCATCTCGCTTCAAGGGTGGGGGGCTACTACCAACCAAAGGGGAGGGGTTCCGGTTCAAGTCCAAATGCAAACTTGAATCAACCTTCTTCGTTGCAAATAACTCAAGAGCCTTGTCTAGTGATTCGGCCACCATTTCCTTGTATGCAACCCAACATTGCTCCGAGTTGACACGCATTGTATTCCAACGGATGTGCATTCCAAAACCTACATTATGCCTTCCCTCCAACTCATGATATCACTAGGGTCCATCCAATTCAAATCTTTCCTCACTTGTTGCAAAAACTTCGCATAGCTAGGACTACTATCAAACACCATGTCAAGCTCATCCGGGTCCGGTTCAATATTGCCTTTCAAGAAGGCGTCTTTATCCCCATGATGAACAAACACACATGTTCTTCCCATCCCTATAAGCATTCAAACAACATAACGTAACATTGCTTCCATGAGTACTAATCCAAGGATTAACAAGGAATACAAACCCTAAAATATATATCAAACAACAACCCTAACCCTAACCCTAACCATAACCCTAGCCCTAAACCTAACCTAGCATCAACATAAGAACACCCATAAGAATAACCCTAACATACTAACAAAGCCTAATCATAGGAAATTGGCAAACAAACATATCATATCTCCATGCAAATCTCTAGATCCAAACAAAACTAGGGTTTCCCCAAACTAGCAAAAAATGAGCAAATTGATAACATTACTTGGACCAAAAAAGGGGATCGGAGAAGATTACCTTGAGGGAGGGTTTGACTTCAAAATCCACGGACAAATTCGCCAAATTTGCAAGATTTGGGAGAGGATTTGAGAGGGGGAGAGACTGGGATAGGGGGCAAAGCTTGGGTTGGGGTGTGTGGTGTGGGGGGAGGGGGCCCTAGCCGAGTGGCTGGATAAGTCACAGTGCAGCGCCCGAGCACCAGGCGCTGCACTTTAAATGTGTGGCGCCTAGCTCGGAGGCGCTGCACTGCTGGGTGCGGGCCCAGGGGCTGCCACGGTGGACAGATGTGCAACGCCCCAGAGGCAGGCATTGCACTGTAGGATGTGGCACCTGCGTGGCAGGCGCTTCACAGAAAGGTCATCAGCATGAAATAGTTTCACGAGCAGTTCATTCTGTGATTTGATTTCGTGCCGAGGTCAAAATTGTCAGATTTGCCAAGACAAGGAGGAGAGGTCCAGCCAACCGCGCGGTTGGCAACAGAGGAGCCAACCGAACGCGCGGGAGGCCGCCCCGGCCAACGACCGCAGAGTCGTCCGAGGCCGACAACCACGGCTACCGACCGTGCCGGCCAGCACGTGCGAGGCGCAAGGGCCACAACCAGGACACGGAGACGCGTGGGAGGCCGCTCCGATGTCCATCGTGACGCCGCACCGGGAACTTTCATGGTGGCAAGGCCACGCGCCAGGCATAACAAAGAGCCGATGCTCGGGGGCGGAGCGGTGCCGGGGGAGAGAAGCGCGGGAGATGGCTGGCAGCAGCTGGGAATGGAGGCTGTGGCGGCGCTTGGGAGAGAGGTGGGAGGGGGTTATAGGGGTGAGCGTTGGCGGAGGGGACCGGGCTCCTGGGGCCAGAGAAAGGCCGTAGCGGGCCTCGACCGAGTTTTTCAGGGTTCGCCGGCCTGTGTGGGGTGGTGTATCCTCAAGCCACCATAATCACATTAAAAATTACGTATATCCTTTATGTAAAGCCAGTGGCATTGCCACAGGGTCGACAGGATGGTTAATTCAGTCCATTAACTTATTATATGTAAAATAATAAGAAAAAAATAGCAAGTTGTAGCGGCCAAGGCCCAAGCCCAACTGCAACTGATTCGGTCAAAAATAAAAAAAGCTAAGCTTCGATCCGATCGCTAGGCTTTCTCGTTTGCTTTGTATTCCAGAATGCTCCAGCCTCCAAGAAAAAGGAACTCGAACCGACGCCAGGTAGCTAGAAGCCTAGAACCCTAGCAAGGTCGTTGCCGATGACGCACGACCGGCTATCGGTAGAGGTGGATTGGCGAAGGAATGCCGAAGAGACGCCGATGCTAGGCAAGACGTGCACTGCCGACCCTAGACCGAGGCAGGACCGCCGGAGCTCACTGACTTCTCACCTCCTCCGATTAAAAATATGATTTGCATCTTTTTTGTGTTCAAAGTATAATTTGCCTTCACTATTTAAACAACTTTAGTTATGACTACAGAAGTACAGATTAAAACTCAAAACTGATGTATTGAGCTGATGATTAATGATTATTATGTATTCAATCCAACACACAATTAACAGATTGATTATATTTTTATTGTAGAATTGTTACAAAATGAAGAGGAACAAAGACATTGCATCTCTTTTTATGAAACATGCAGTAAGGAAGAGGGTTGATACTCCATTTGCATCTCCTTCTCTGACGTTGGTGGCGGCCATGACAGAAGAACGAACTCTAGAGCCAGTGCAAGAGGGCAGTTGAAGAAACTACGAATTCAACGTCAAAACTGCCCCTGCCGTCGCCACCAGCATTCGTTTAGGATATTAACCGCCTTCCATATGATAGGGGGGATAGGCTGCCCATTGCATCTTATCTTGTAAATGATCAAGATGTCGTTCGAAGAGCATATATTGAAGGAGATATGCCCTAGAGGCAATAATAAAGTTGTTATTTATATTTTCTTATATCATGATAAATGTTTATTATTCATGCTAGAATTGTATTAACCGGAAACTTAGTACATGTGTGAATACATAGACACAACAGAGTATCCCTAGTATGCCTCTACTTGACTAGCTCATTAATCAAAGATGGTTATGTTTCCTGACCATAGACATGTGTTGTCATTTGATGAACATGATCATACCATTAGAGAATCATGTGATGGACAAGACCCATCTGTTAGCTTAGCATAATGATCGTTAAGTTTTATTGCTATTGCTTTCTTCATAACTTATACATGTTCCTGTGACTATGAGATTATGCAACTCCCGAATACCGGACGAACACCTTGTGTGCTATCAAACGTCACAACATAACTGGGTGATTATAAAGATGCTCTATAGGTGTCTCCGAAAGCATTTGCTGGGTTGGCATAGATCGAGATTAGGATTTGTCACTCCGTGTATTGGAGAGGTATCTCTGGGCCCTCTCGGTAATGTTCATCACTATAAGCCTTGGAAGCAATGTAACTAATGAGTTAGTTACAGGATGATGCATTATGGAACGAGTAAAGAGACTTGCTGGTAACGAGATTGAACTAGGTATGAGGATAACAACAATTGAATCTCGGGCAAGTAACATATCAATGACAAAGGGAATAGCGTATGTTGTTATTGCGGTTTGACCGATAAAGATCTTCGTAGAATATGTAGGAACCAATACGAGCATCCAGGTTCCGCTATTGGTTATTGATTGGAAATGTGTCTCGATCATGTCTACATAATTCTCGAACCTATAGGGTCCGCACGCTTAACGTTCGATGACGGTTTGTATTATGAGTTATGTGTTTTGGTGACAGAAGTTTGTTCGGAGTCTCGGATGAGATCACGAACAATGACGAGGAGTCTCTAAATGGTCAAGAGGTAAAGATTCATATATTGGAAGGTAGTATTCGGACATCAAATTAGTTTCGAGTGGTTCAGATATTTTACCGGAGTACCGAGGGGTTACCGGAACCCCCCGGGGAAGTATTGGGCCTACATGGGCCTTAGTGGAGAGAGAGGAGGGCCGCAAGGGGTGGTCGCGCCCCCCATGGCAGTCCAAATTGTACTAGGGTAGGGAGCGGCGCCCCCTTTCCCTCTCCCTCTCCTTCATTTTCCCCTCCAGTAAGAAAGGAAAAGGGGGGGGGGGCGAATCCTACTAGGAGTGGAGTCCTAGTAGGACTCCCCCCATGGCGCGCCCCTCCTGGCCGGCCGCCTCCTCCTCCTCCCCTCCTTTATATACGGGGCGGGGGGCATCCCAAAGGCACATCAATTGTTCTCTTAGCCGTGTGCGGTGCCCCTTCCACAATTTACTCCTTCGGTCATAGCGTCGTAGTGCTTAGGTGAAGACCTACGCAGATCACATCATCATCACCGTCACCATGCCGTCGTGCTGATGAAACTCTCCCTCGACCCTCTGCTGGATCAAGAGTTCGAGGGACGTCATCGAGCTGAACGTGTGCTGGACTCGGAGGTGCCATACATTCGGTACTAGATTGGTTGGATCATGAAGACGTTCGACTACATCAACTGCATTAACCTAACGCTTCCGCTTTCGGTCTACAGGGTACGTGGACACACTCTTCTGCTCTCGTTGCTCTGCATCTCCTAGATAGATCTTGCATGAGCATAGGAAAATTTTGAAACTGCATGCTACGTTCCCCAATAGTGGTATCAGAGCCAGGTCTATGCGTAGATGATATGCATGAGTAGAACACAAAGAGTTATGGGCGATAATAGTCATACTGCTTACCACCAACGTCTTACTTTGATACGGTGGTATTGTTGGATGAAGCGACCTGGACCAACATTATATGACCATGTTCATGAGACCGGTTCTACCGATGTGCTTTGCACACAGGTGGCTGGCAGGTTTTTGTTTCTCCAACTTTAGTTGAATCGAGTTTGACTACGGCCGATCCTTGTTGAAGGTTAAAACAACATGCTTGACGAAAAATCATTGTGGTTTTGATGCGTAGGTAAGAACGGTTCTTGCTAGAAGCCCATAGCAGCCACTTGCAATAACAAAGTAGAGGACGTCTAACTTGTTTTTGTAGGGCATGTTGTGATGTGATATGGTCAAGACATGATGTGATATAAGTTATTGTATGAGATGATCATATTTTGTAGAAGTTATCGGCAACTGGCAGGAGCCTTATGGTTGTCGCTTTATTGTATGAAATACAATCGCCATGTAATTGCTTTACTTTATCACTAAGCGGTAGCCATAGTCGTAGAAGCAATAGTTGGCGAGGCGACAACGAAGCAATATGGAGATCAAGGTGTCAAGCCGGTGACAATGGAGATCATGACGGTGCTTTGGAGATGGAGATCAAAGGCACAAGATGATGATGGCCACATCATGTCACATATTTTGATTGCATGTGATGTTTATCTTTTATGCATCTTATTTTGCTTAGTACGGCAGTAGCATTATAAGATGATACCTCACTAAATTTCAATGTATAAGTGTTCTCCCTGAGTATGCACTGTTGCTACAGTTCGTCATGCCGAAACACCACATGATGATCGTGTGTGATAAGCTCTACGTTCACATACAACGGGGGCAAGCCAGTTTTGCATGTGCAGAATACTCGGGTTAAACTTGAAGAGCCTAGCATATGAAGATATGACCTCGGAACACTGAGACCGAAAGGTTAAACATGAATCATATAGTAGATATGATCAACATAGAGATGTTCACCATTGAAAACTACTCCATCTCACGTGATGATTGGACATGGTTTAGTTGATATGGATCACATGATCATTTATATGACTAGAGGGATGTCTATCTAAGTGGGAGTTCTTTAGTAATATGATTAATTGAACTTTAATTTACCATTAACTTAGTCCTGATAGTTTTTTGCATATCTATGTTGTTGTAGATCAAAGGCCCGTGCTACTGTTCCCTTGAATTTTAATGCATTCCTAGAGAAAGCTAAGTTGAAAGATGATGGTAGCAACTACACGAACTGGGTCTATAACTTGAGTATTATCCTCATTGCTGCAAAGAAGAGTTACGTCCTGGAAGCACCGCTAGGTGCAAGGCCCGCTGCAGGAGCAACTCCAGATGTTATGAGCATTTGGCAGACTAAAGCTGATTACTACTCGATAGTTCAGTGTGCCATGCTTGATGGCTTAGAATTGAGACTTCAAACACGTTTTGAACGTCATGGAGCATATGGGATGTTCTAGGAGTTGAAGTTAATAATTCAAGCAAATGCCCGAGTTGAGAGATATGAAGTCTCCAACAAGTTCTATAGCTGCAAGATGGATGATAATAGTTCTGTCAGTGAACACATACTGATAATGTGTGGGTACCATAACCACTTGACTCAGTTGGGAGTTAATCTTCCTGATGATAGTGTCATTGACAGAGTTCTTCAACCACTACCACCAAGCTATAAATGCTTCGTGATGAACTATAATATGCAAGGGATATAAAAGACAATTCCCAAGCTCTTCGCGGTGCTAAAGGCTACAGAGGTAGAAATCAAGAAGGAGCATCAAGTGTGTAACATCCCAATTTTCAATTTGGATGTTATACATAGATCATCATATGCATATCATATTTATTTTGTGCATTTTTTTGTGATCCTAGAAATCTTAAGCAACTCAAGGACCGAAGGAGAGAGTTGGAGGTTTCACAAAATTCATATTTGAATTTAATTCAAATTTGAAAAGAGGATCAATTCTATTTTAAATTTTTTCTCTCCAATTATTTTCAATAATAAAAATAGATGAGAGAAGATAATATGACTTCTTCAACCTAAGAGAAATATTGGAGAATTTTTTTTAAATAAAATTATTATTTTATTCCTATTTTATTTGCTATTTTATTTGAATTAGAAAAAATGGCATTTTTGAAAATTGCATATTAGTCCAGAAAAATGTTCATCTTGTCCTAAATGGTTTGGACGGTGAAAATTGTTTTTTTGGAAATTTTAGAATTTTTTTATATTTTATTAGATTTTATTGCCTGCAGCGAAATTATTTAAAAAAAAGGTCTCCAGACCGACTGGGCGGAAACCCAGCATGCCCAAGTCGCCCGCGCCGCCTTCCCTGACGTGCCGCCGCAATTGTGCCCGCGCTGGACTCCTTGGGGTCCGTGTTGCCGCTGCCACCCGACTTGGAGGCCAAGTCGGAGCCACCTCGGGACCCCCCTCTTTATAAGGACCGGCCCCGACCCCCTCTGCCCCTCGACCATCACCGCCGTAGCCTTCGCCTCCGCGCTGCATCGCCGCCGCCGAGCCGCGAGCCACCACCGCCGCCCCGCTCGCGCACCGCTGCCGCCACCTACAGCCGCGCCACCGCCGCCACCTGCAGCCGCGCCGCCGTCGCTGTAGATCACCGTCGCCGTCGCCTGCTGCTACCTCCGTCAGCGCCACTGCATCACCTCGCTGTTGCCCATGCCACCGCTGCCGCCGCCGACCGGTTAAACCCGGTGAATCAGTAATAATCATTTGGTCTTTCACGGTTTTTTTTCGGTTTAGTCAGTTCGGAAGTTAGATCAGTTTATTTTTTAGGTTTACCTATTTAACAAATGTTCGTTCGTTCGTTCGTTTTAACGAATGGTTTAAGGAGTGGTAGATTTTTCTTTTTAGTTTAATTTTCGGCCAGGGACCTATCTGCGAATAGTTTTATCGCGATTTAGCCCTGACCTTAAAACTAGCGTAACTTTTTACTCGTTTGTCCAAATTAGATGAAACCAGCGCCTAAATCTTTGTAACGATCTGTTCTTTCCAGTTAACCAACTTGAACATGATTTTTACATTGTAAAATTTGAGTTTAGTTCAGATTAGTAAACGATCTTGTTTCGTTCGTATCTTGAGTTTTGTTTATCAGTTTGAGTTGTTTGTTTTTGCAAATCGTAGCTAATCTCATATACCTACTGCCAAGATCTAATCCATATGATAATAATGCTGGTAGGTTTTAGTTTCTTTTTAGTTTAAGCCGTTTGCTTGTTTCGTGTTTGATTTGGATCTTTTCTCGGTTTTCTTGTTGTTTTGTTTGAGTGATTGCTAGTTTGTCTATGCTAGATTACCCGGAGTGCGAAGCTTGTTACTATGAATCTCTAGAGTTTTCAGATTGTCAAAAAGGCAGGTTACACTTTGATCATACTCTTCTATACCAAGTTTTTACTATGCATTCATATTGCCCCTCAAATATTTGCATGAGTAGGGTTGGAAACATGTGGTTTGGTTGTAGTACTTGAGGTAGGAACCTAATACCTTTTATCACCCCGGGAATATACATTATGCTTTATTATTGCTTAGCCATGCTCGTAGACGGGGATTGGATAGTGATTCACATGGAAGTTTTGAGAGTTATTAATCTTGGATAACATTAAGGTGGCAACTTTAATACACATCTGGGTGGATTGGTTGGGGCACTTGGGGAACCCAGTGCTGTCCATTAAGGGAAATCCTGGGGTACCCATGCGATTTTTCCTTGGTTCGCCACCCAGGCTCAAAGGGATCATATGATATTTCATGACTAGAAACTTCCGTGTGCAGCCACAAGCCATTATGGGCTCTAGCATAGTTGAGTATGTTGTATGAGCTCTCGAAGTGGTGGACTAGCAGATGTAGGGGAAAGTAGGTGTACCGGTCTGCCCGGAGTAGAGAGTAAGTGCTTTAGAAAGACTATGCCTCAATCTTCCGATCATGGATGCAGTCGAGTCTTGTGGGGAAAAGTGCGCAACCTCTACAGAGTGTATAAACTAATCATGGTTAGCCGTGTCCCCGGTTATGGACATCTTGAGTATCTGGAATTGGATATTATTGTTGATCTCATCACTCTTTAATTAATTGAATTGGGTTTAATGAAGATACTTTTAATTGGGATTTGAGTTGGGGGAACCTTCTCAAATATTGGAACAACTTGGGAGTAGTTAAATAAATTTATTCCTTTGTTGTAGGGAAAAACTAGCTTTATGCAAAATCTTGAACATAGAGCCTCCACCAGCCAAATATTGCATGTAGATATAGTTCTTGCATTTCATTGCTTTACAGTGTAACTCCGCTAGTATATTCAATGTGCTAACCTACACGGCTGCAACATCTCATGTTGCAGACTACTCAGACGACGAATAAGGTGTGATAGGTCGTTGTCTTGCACTCAGCTATGCTGTTGGAGTTGATGGACTCATTTACCTTCGAAGCTTCCGCAGTTAATTAGTTTGGATGGCCTTCAACCATGATATTCTTGTGTAATCATACTCTTTATGAGGACTCGATGTAATAAGTGTGTGATTGAACTCTGTTATAATTCCTCGAGTACTGTGCGTGTCAGCATTACCAATCCAGGGATGACACTGATGCACAGAGACTTCAGTCCATTTGGATCGTGGTTGCTACAAAGTGTTGATGGTCAACAAGATCACTAGTTTCAATAAAAGGGCAAAGGAAAGAAAGGGAACTTCAAGAAGAATAGCAAGCAAGTTGCTACTCCCGGGAAGAAGCCCAAGTCTAGACCTAAGCCTGAAACTGAGTGCTTCTACTGCAAAAAGACTGGTCACTGGAAGCGGAACTTCCCCAAGTATTTGGCGGATAAGAAGGATGGCAAAGTGAAAGGTATATTTGATATACATGTTATTGATGTGTACCTTACTAATGCTCCTAGTAGCGCCTGGGTATTTGATACTGGTTCTGTTTCTCATATTTGCAACTTGAAACAGGGGTTACTGATTAAACAAAGATTGGCTAAGGACGAGGTGATGATGCGCGTCAGAAATGGTTCTAAGGTTGATGTGATCACCGTCGGCATGCTACCTCTACATCTACCTTCGGGATTAGTTTCAGACCTGAATAATTTGTATTTGGTGCCAGCATTGAGCATGAACATTATATCTGGATCTTGTTTGATGTGAGATGGTTATTCCTTTAAATCAGAAAATACTGGTTGTTCAATTTATATGAGTAATATCTTTTATGGTCATGCACCCTTGATGAGTGGTCTATTTTTGTTGAATCTCGATCGTAGTGATACACATATTCATAATATTAAAGCCAAATGATGCAAAGTTAGTAATGATAGTGCAACTTATTTGCGGCACTGCTGCTTAGGTCATATTGGTGTAAAGCGCATGATTAAGCTCCATTCTGATGGGCTTTTGGACTCACTTGATTATGAATCACTTGATGCTTGCGAACCACGCCTCATGGGCAAGATGACTAAGACTCCGTTCTCAGGAACAATGGAGCGAGCCACTGACTTATTGGAAATAATACATACCGATGTATGCGGTCCAATGAGTGTTGAGGTTCGCGGCGGGTATCATTATTTTCTGACCTTCACAGATGATTTGAGCAGATATGGGCATATCTACTTAATGAAACATAAGTCTGAAACATTTGAAAAGTTCAAAGAATTTCAGAGTGAAGTGGAAAATCATTGTAACAAGAAAATAAAGTTTCTGCAATCTGACGCAGAGGCGAATATTTGAGTTACGAGTTTGGTCTTCATTTGAAACAATGTGCAATAGTTTCGCAGCTCACGCCGCCTGGAACACCACAACGTAATGGTGTGTCCGAACTTCGTAACCGTACTTTATTAGATATGGTGCGATCTATGATGTCTCTTACTGATTTACCACTATCGTTTTGGGGTTATGCTTTAGAGACGGCTGCATACACATTAAATAGGGCACCATCTAAATCCGTTGAGACGAAACCATATGAAATGTGGTTTGGCAAGAAACCTAGGCTATCGTTTCTTAAAGTTTGGGGCTGCAATGCTTATGTGAAAAAGCTTCAACCTGATAAGCTCGAACCCAAATCAGAGAAATGCGTCTTCATAGGATACCCAAAAAAACTATGGTGTACACCTTCGATCACAGATCCGAAGGCAATATATTCATTGCTACGAATGGATCCTTTCTAGAGAAGGAGTTTCTCTCGAAAGAAGTGAGTGGGAGGAAAGTAGAACTTAATGAGGTAATTGTACCCTCTCCCCAATTGGAAAGTAGTTCATCACAGAAATCAGTTCCAGTGATTCCTACACCAATTAGTGAAGACGCTAATGATGATGATCATGAAACTCCAGATCTAGTTACTACCAAGCCTTGTAGGTTAACCAGAGTACGGTCCGCACCAGAGTGGTACGGTAATCCTGTTCTAGAAGTCATGTTATTATACCATGATGAACCTACGAACTATGAGGAAGCGATGATGAGCCCAGATTCCGCAAAATGGCTTGAGGCCATGAAATCTGAGATGGGATCCATGTATGAGAACAAAGTGTGGACTTTGGTGGACTTGCCCGATGATTGGCAAGCCATCACTACAAAAAAATACACTTCCGTGATGATACGTGTTTGTCACAGTAGGTTGCGTTTTTTGTCATGCATGTACATCCATGACGATTTTATGACAGAATCAAGATAGTCATACCTGTGTTGTCGTAGAAGTGTTCCATGACATTACCAAAATCATCATCATGAAAGTGTCCACTTCCATGATGATAAATCGTGCGTCATAGAAGTGCTTTCGTCAAGGGTGACCGACACGTGGCATCCACCATAACGGAATGCCGTTAAGCTATCGGGTCCGGTTTTGGATCCGATAACCCGTTAACAGCCCCGACCAATGGGGATTTTCCATATGTAAAATCATCATTGGCTGGAGGAAACACGTGTTGGCTCACCGTTGGGACAGATGTCATCCACTCATTGGACCTAAGGCGCCTATGATACGTCGACACGTGGCACGACCCAACAGAGGCCCATTCTTGTGAAAAGGCTGGCCCGTTTAACTTGGTTAAAAGGTGGCGGGCCGGCCCACGGAAAGTCTGTTAACGACATGTTCGCATATAGCCCATTTACAGCCTGCTAACTCACGGCCCGTTACGGCCTACCTAAATTAGGCCCTGTATCATCATCTGGGCCGTCCAATATGATTCCAACCCGTTGTACCTTCTGGCCCATGTATGACCCATGACGTCTTTCGGCCCATATGAGTCCCTTTGTAACTCTTGGCCCATTAACGGCCCGTGGTGAAACCGGCCCGTAATGAACAGTGTATCACTTTATACCCATTAGCAGCCCATTATTCCATTGGGTCATTTCCAGCCGGTGTTACCTTTTGGCCTTCTCAGGGCCCATTTATTCTTGGGCTCATTTCCAACACTCGGTTACTTACGTCCCGTTACTGGCCTTTTCTGCTTGTGGGCCAAATTCAGCCCGTGGATACAGTCGGCTCGTTTGTGACCCGTTAATCTGTTGGGCCATTTTCATAGCACCATCAAATACGGCCTATTAACGGCCCATTATGGTCAGCCCATAAAACATACAATTTCCACTCTAGCCCATTTACGGGCCATTGTACGGCCCGTACAAGGCCCATAGATGAGACGGCCCATACAAGGCCCATGGATCCTATGGGACGTAGAAGGCCCATTGATCCGACGGCCCATAGAAGGCCCATGGATCCGACGGCCCATAGAAGGCCCACGGATCCGACGGCCATAGAAGGCCATGGATCGTCCGTCCCGTAGATGGCCCATGGATCGCACGGCCCGTGGAGGGCCACGGTCACTACAATGTTTGGGCGAGTTGGCCCACGCTTGAACGGTATAGCATATTCAAAGAATTACCCTACTCTATACTATCACCCTAAAAACACATACACTATACAATAAAGAGACTAAGGCATAGAAACATACAATAAAGAAATTACAGCCGATTATACCCACTAGGAATTATGGTTCGGCACCAGTGATAATAAAGCATACACAAACAACAAATTACATACACAGGGCAAATACAGCTCATACATCATGGACACGCATCAACATAACTTACCATTTGAACTATAATCTCTTCAGAAAATAGGATTGGCCGGATTCAGATAGCACAAATTTCAGTCTGCAAAATTTCCAATTCCTTCGTGGTTACCTCAGTGTCTTGTTTCATTTGTTGACTCTTGCATCTAATACCTGCATGTCCAGTCTCAACTTGTTGATTGTACATTGAGAATCATGTACACGTTGTCTTGCCACCTCTAGTTGATGCTCGAGAACATCAGCACATTCCAATTCCAATCCATAATCATTTGGTAACGGCCATGCCGCACTGCTCGCAGATCTTTGTGTTGATGTCACTTCATCCTGAAATGTTTCTGTAAGTACACATGACTAGGGCAAAAATATAGTTACAACAGTTAAGCGAGCAAGACAGACTATTTTGTACATGGCAAAACAGGACTAACAATAATGTTACACGTCATGAAGCATAAGCAAGTGATATTTTAAAAATTATAAAAAGGGTAGTCTGTGCAGCCTGCATACAGAAATCTCTCTTGGCTCACCAGAGGAGCATGATGTTGGGCCCCAATCCAAAACACAGACAAGTTACAAATTTAGACAACATGTTGCGTATAATTAAGCAAGCAGTTGGCCATTCTGTAGCTCAATTAAAGTCTTAGGGAGCATAATGAACAGCAGAGGGTTTCATACAAACATACTACAGCAAGCAAAACTATGCAATCATTAGCCTAGTATAAACTAGATTGTGAGCCTCATGCAATAATAGTTGGTTAATAGACTTCAAAGCTTCAGGCGCACTTTTGAAGAGTAATTAAATGGTAAGGCCTTTAATTATGTCAACTAATAGTTATACAAGTACCCAACATCAGGCATCATTCTTTGGGCATCTCATTAAGAGGACAAATAAAGCAATTGAAAAGAGCAAATTAACTATGCCTGAAACAAACAAGGAATTGAACTGTTGAGTTGGATATAGTGACTTACCTTAACTGGTTGAAGAGGCTCAACGCAGCTCCTACTTCTCTTGCAAGGCTCCTTCCTAACATCTTTTACATGGAAATCCTCAATCTTATCTTCATTGCACCCCCTCTGCAAGGTGACACAAACTAGTTACTCTTCTCCTTCGAAGATAAATATGCATACTTTCCAGTCTGTGAACACAAAAGGATGAGATTATAACAAAACAACACCACATAATGAAACATGCTGCATCTCTTGCATTGCACACAATGAAATGAGCATTTACTATGTCTGCATTATGTAAAAACTAGGCATACCTTCGAACTGGATCTCCAGGTACTCTTGGAGAGCCTACTTTAGTGTACAACCAAACCTTTATGTCACCTATGAGTTAGACAAGGCCCCACTACAACAGCCCCTAGTGTATAAATCATTGACAAGCTCTGTTAGAGTGGTAGGTCAAGAACATCAAGTAATCAAAGCAAACAGTCCTAGTATGGCTGGCTGATGCAAACAAGCAATTGAACAGATGTTTGAGCAAATCTTACATATCAAGAAAAGAAGCAAAGGAGGAGGCTTAAAGACCATCACTTGACTGACCAGATTTAAGGGGCATTTAAACATCATGTGCAACGTATGAACTAACATAAACATTGCATATTCTAGATTCTACAATGGAATGCACATGTATTAGGTTATGCCATGTATGATGATGCCTAAATGTACACTATAGTAGGCAGGAGTGATTCATTGCACGCATAATTGAATTGCAGGTTAAGGGCCAGTTCGATTCCGCCTTTTCAGGGCTTACTATCAAAATAAGCCATAAAAGATGTAAAGAAGTCATTTTTGAGTTATGGGCTTGGGCTTAACTAATTTCTCTTTGGAGGGAGGTGTTTCGGGTAGAACCTCACTAAAAATTGAAGGGAAGGGGAATAGTGAAATGACTCTCTTGTCTGCCTATATTACACTCAAAATGCAACTGCTGATGCCCGCATCACACCTGACCCTCAAGTAAAAACAAACATGCAAGCGTTCATTGTCCTGCCCGCTTGCATCTCCTCTCCCCTTTCCCTCTACCTCGATCTCCTGCCTGCAGCACTAGGGTTTCTCCAGCGAGCCGTCGCCACTGGTCCCATCTGGCATGCTCCTCGATGATGCTCTTTCCAGCTAGGCTACATGGCCGGCGGGTAGGGGCAAATCTCCCTGGCTGCTCCTCCCTCTAGCGTCGCCCCTCATTCTCATGGTCTCCAGCAGCTGCTCTAGTATGGTTTGTCCAACACACTACTCCGGCGGGCGCTGCACAACTACGGCATATGCCACACTATGATAGAAGGAACCTTATTCCCCCTCCCCTCCTTCAAGGTCGTGGCTTTGAGGTGCTGTTGAAGGATGAGCTCATCCAACATGGTGAGGATCTCCTCTGATTTTTTTGCCAAATCTTCATTCTGATCCACTATACTTTGAATTGCTATGAGCTGTTTCTTCTATTGCTATATGATGCATTGCTATGAGCTGCTCCTGCTGCTGCTATATGATGAATTGCTATGAGCTACTGCTGCTATATGATGAATTGCTATGAGCTGCTGCTGCTATATGATGACTTGCTATAAGCTGCTCCTGTTGCTGTTGTATGATGAATTGCTATGAGCTGCTCCTGTTGATGCTATATGATGAATTGCTATGAGCTGCTCCTACTGCTGCTATAAGATGAATTGCTATGAGCTGCTCCTACTGCTGCTATATGATGAATTGCTATGAGCTGCTCCTGCTGCTGCTATATGATGAACTGCTATGAGCTGCTGCTGGTATATGATGAATTGCACACTGCTGCTGCTTCTGTTGTATGATGAGTTACTATGAGTTGTTGTTGCTACTATATGATGCCTTCAGGTGGTGCTGCTATATGATAATAACCAGCCACTTGGACCATCAAATTTCAGTCAATAATTGTTCTTCATTTAAATGTGGGTCATGCGTTCTTCATTTAAATTAGGCAATGGGATCTCTATGGAAAACATTGACCAAAGTAGATTATGCTAAGTAGATGGTATCTTTGTATTTGCATTTTGAGAAAATAGTGATGGTTTGTTTTCCTATCATATTAATTACTGCACTGGGTTCAATTTGTGATGTTTGCAAGTCAAATTAATTTTCATATGGGCAGCAAAATGAAAAAATATAATGCAATCTAGACTTTTCACTGATCATACCAAAGATAAGCTGAAAACGCAATGAAAAGAACTGGTTAGCTTATTACATGGAGCTTATATTCACATGTGCTTATTTTCTTAGGATAACTCGTAATAACTGTCCCTAAGAAACTTGGCCAATAGAACTGACATACAAATAACATGTCACTATGATTGCAATGGAGGAGTGACGTACCATAGCACACTCTGTAGGCTCACCGCTGCCTCTCCTTTTTTGCAATGTTCCATGAAATTGCCACATGCATCTTGTACTTTTTCATTGTGTTCCCTATCTGCAAGTTGACACGGCTAATTTCAGACATCTCTACATGGTAATACATTGCATATCCCTAGCGCATATTTAAACCACCAATTAATGATTGTGTGCGTAGCATAAACTAGCCATGACTCTGTGTACTGGACTAGCAGACACTCTAAGGGAGCCTAATGTAGTGCATTGGAATTCCTACATGCCACCTATGATTTTCTGTAATGTACTGCCTCTATTCCTAAATGTATGTCTTTGTAGAGATTCCAGTATGGACCACATACAGATGTATATAGATGCATTTTCGGGTGTAGATTCACTCATTTTGCTCCGTATGTAGCCTATAGTGGAATCTCTAGAAAGACTTATATTTAGGAATGGAGGTATGAGGTAGTATCATGTATGACATCTATGTATCTAATTTAGCAGCCAATAGTAGAAATCATTGTCTGCACAAAGGTATTACTGGTCGAAAATCCTAGCAAAGCACGCTGGCAGGCACAGAACAATACAAGAGAGAGAGAGACGCACTTACAAGATCATAGCAATGCCTCAGTCCAGGATCTTGGTTTGCCAAGCTGTTAGATCTAGAAGAAACATCGTCCTTGTAGTTTTTGCCAGCTGCATAACAGGTAACAGCGACCTGTTAGTATATTTGAAGTACATCGGGCAGGTGAGGCTGGAAAGATTTAAAGGTGACAAGTACCTAGGCCGTGGCGGGTGCTTGGCATCTTGCCAGACGGTGGGAATCAGGTTAGAAACGTCAAGGGTGATGATGCTGCGCTGGCTGTCGGGTTCGGTAAGGAGATCTAAAACCGTCGAGTAGGGTGTTTGTGGAGCGGCTCTGGTAGGGTGGAGTACGGTGTGGGCGAAGCGGATTTGTGGCCATGGACGAGGGCGTAGGTGAAGCTTCTCCGGTGGTTGGGTTAAGGATGGTGTCGACGATGCGGATCTACGGCCGTGGACGGGGCGTCAGAAGCTGCTCCGGTAGGTTGGACGAGGGTGCGAGGAAGCGGATTTGAGGCCGTGGATTTGTGATTTGGCAAAGCGGCCCCGATAGTGTTTAGAATGGTATAGGCGAAGCTACTCCGGTAGGGTTGACGATGGTGTCGGCGAATCGGCTCCGGTAGGGTTGAGGAAGGTGTCAGCGAAGAGGATCAGAGGCCGACGAGGGGGGCGTTGGTGGGGCGGCTCTGGGTGGGGGTGTGTGGACGAAGCATCTCCAGTGGGGAGTACGTATGAGCCGCTGCAGATGCGCTGCAGTTGACGAGAGTACCGGTGAAGCAGATCCAACACCATGGACAAGGCCGTCACTAAATGGGTTGTGGTACAGTGGTGGATGAGCATTCTACTTGTTTCTAGGGGAGGTGGGAGGGGTAGATGCGGCCGCAAAAGCAGATCCGGCGAGGTGGACGCCGCTGGCAGTGAATGGGCTCTAGTACGCCGGTGGATGAGCAGTCTAGGGTTTCGAGAGGGAAGGGGAGAAAGGCCGATGAAGTACGGACGACGTGATGTAAGATGCTCTGGTGCTCTGGAGTTAGTCGTTTTTGCGGGAGGGGGAGAGGAAATGGGGGTGCCGTGTAGTGGGGGGAACCAGAAGTTACCAAAGCAGCTCCGACCTATTATGTAGATGAGGGCGGTATTGTAACTATTGGTCTCCGTGCACCAAGGACAAAAGGGGAATTTTGCATGCTAAAGACTAAGGTGGCGGAAATTTTAGAAGGAGGCGGGAGATTTTGCCGCCCGCAGGATCGTTCTTATCCAGTTTCAACTAATTTTGGACCGTGCTAGCGGGAAGGTCATGCGAGACTGTGTACACGGGGCACGCGTCAGCAGTTAATAACTGGTGTGAAGTCCATCCCAGAAAAAAATACAATAACTCGGGATGATGCGCCCATAACTTGGACATTCACACGGGTGCGGCCAATCGTACGGGTGTAGTGGCGCATTCACAAAAAGGGATCAAACGCTCAGCCTATGTATTTCTCGTGTAAATAGATAATTTAATGCCATTGGTTATTTACTTTAAACATAATGCATTGATGTGTTAGTATAGAGGCGCACAAAAAGAAATGGATATTGTAGTCCGCTACTTAAAAGTGTTACCTCATATGATTACATAGCCTCCATTTCATAAATTGCATACCCGTTCAATTCGTATATGAATATTACATATATTACTTCATAATAGAACCTTAAATCATCAAAGACTAATGAATTTGAATGCAAGAGTAACAATGGTGCATGTACATGATAGCTACATTGGTTGTTTGAAGAAACATCACTCTAACTTTGGCATGCACAACTGAAAAGGTTTATTTAAAAAAAGATGTGATATGTGAGTGTCCAATCTTTATAGCATTGAATCGATATTGTACCTTTGGCCATGATACAAAGTAGATACTGATTTATGTTCAAGCGATGCACGTCCACGATCGCTAGATAGTGATACATGAATGAATTATGCAATCTCTCTCACACGCATACATATCTCATTTCCCTATGGGCATCAGAATCACACACGCGCACTTCGTGTATTTCTCTCCCTCCATCAAGGTTAGAATTCGTCTTTCTAGCCCATCCTACAAGTCTCACACAGAAACACACACGCTCTCTCTATCAAACACACCCACCCCTTTAATTCCGCCCACCCACAGCCACTAATGTCTCAAAGTATAATAATGTCTCACACACATATGCCTAAGGTTAACTCGAGTTCCGGAACCATATGGATACATACAATGGGATTCCAGCAGAGCACCTTTTGTTTTGAGATTTCGCTCTCTCTCTCTCTCTGTCTCTCTCTCTCTCACACACACACACACACACACACACACACATTGTTTCTCACTTCATTTTTTCCGGCACTTGCATGCACACCGTTTGTTTATCTTTGTGATGCTTTAAGTATGCCTCGCACAAATGCTATCTACCTATCCCTTAATATAGCTAGATATGTGTCACACAAACTCCTTCTCCCTACTAGCAAGATGCCCATGCGTTGCACGGAACACCAAGATGCATTTGTATGAGTAGTTTATCTTGTGAGAAAAAAGGATGAACGAGGGAATGCCTTATTTGCAAATGCGGAGAGGGGTGTGGGTATCTTTTTTTTTAAATTGCCATAGTTTCCTTCCTATCCGTCGGATATAAATCGAATGACCTATATTGCAGGATGGAAGGAACACCATCATCACCAACTCAGTTTTTTATAAGATTAGAGATATGTAAGTGTCACTGCCCCCCCCCACACCCCCCACACACACTTCCCAACATTGAAGGAGTAGGGTGACACCTCGATCTTGATACTAATCCATCGACCGACTTCTCTCTCTCTCTCTCTCTCTCTCTCTTAGGGTGGCACCTCGATCTTGATAGTAATCTATCTACTCCTCTTTCAAACACACACACATACACACACACTCGCTAGTTGTGCCTCTATGCCTACCACGCACACTCTCGATACGTCTTTCTCT
>NC_041385.1:53720932-53724701 GCF_002162155.2 Triticum dicoccoides
AACTCGATCTGATTCGTAATTTGTCAATTGGTTTCTCTCTCAAACATTGTGTCTCTGTGCCTCGCTCAGTAGCCCCCTCGATATGTGGACTTCTCGCGCGCGCACAGTTGTAGTGACGATGATGCTGAACCCAGTGTGCCTCATTTTTACCGGCCTCATGTGATAGTTTTCACCCTGTTTTCTGTTAATTAACAAGGCAACCTTTTCTTTGTTACTACTAGTGAATCTGAAATCATTCGGGGCAGACATGAAATATATTACTTCAACCCAATTATCGCAGTAACTATTTTAAAAGAAACTAGCTAGATGCCCGTGCGTTGCACGGAACATCAAGATGCATTGAATGAGTAGTTTATCTTGTGAGAGAAAAGGATGAACGAGGGAAGGCCTTATTTGCGATGTGGAGAGGGGTGTGGGTATATTTTTGCAAAATTGCCATAGTTTCCTTCCTATCCGTTAGATATAAATTCGACGGCCTATATTGCAGGATGGCACACACACCATCATCACCAACTCTGTTTTCTACTCCCTCCGTCTGTGGTAGTCCATTTGAAATCTGAAAAAGACAAATATTTAGGAACGGGTGGAGTATAAGAGTAGACATGGAGATATATCTCCACCATGGTCTACAACAAAAATGTGCTGGACTGGTTAGCGTCGGGTGCTCGCAACGCGATGACATGAGTTCAAATTATGTCTTTAACTTTATATTTTTATATTATATATTACTTATTTAATAAATACTTCTTTCGCTACTGTACTGACAGTGGAACCCACAGAGTACTTAGAATACAAGATTAAGGATGGACTTGTTTCTTTTTAACTTTCTGTACGAAGCTGTAGCCACCCTGCAAGTCACGTGTACACTGTACACGCAATTAACTTTTTATAGAGGGACAATCATACACGTAATTGACTCAAATAGATTGGATGTCACTCTATTAATTCCAGCATAAGAGCATCTCCAACGGCAGCTGGCAAATTTCCTCCCGCTTCCTTCGGCGGAGGACGACATCAAACACCAGCGACATACATTTTCACAACTCTAACCAACCAGATGAAATTCATGCAAACATGGACTGATTTCATATAAGCATGATGGATTTCGTATAAAAAAGCAGGATCTTCATATAAACATGATGGATTTCATTACATTTACATGAACTAAGAGGTGCCAATCTGGTTCTCTTGGTATAATTAATACTCCCTCTGTCCAAAAATACTTGTCCTAGAAATTGATAAATCTAGACTTATTTTAGTTATAGATACATACAATTTATTCATTATTAGAACAAATATTTCTCGCCAGCTGGAGAGGGAGTACATAATCTAAATGGCCGCCCGTGGATCCCTTTGTCTTCCTCATGTCTGGCAGACACTTGCGGGGTCGACAAAGGTCCTCGGAAGAGACAAAGCAGCAAAGAAACCATTGAATGCGTAGTCATCGCCTTGGCGGTGGCCTTCATGGGACACAGTGGCGGTGACCTCCCATGTTCTACTTCTCCTCGATGATGGCGGCGGACACGGAGAAGCTGGCCACTGACTCGTCGATCTCCACGCACCCGGCTTCTGTCTCTGCCTGCATGGCGCTGCCGCAGGCACGGGAGGCGCACCCACAGACACGGGAGGCGCGGCCACCGCAGACACTGGTGGCGCGATACGACGCGGCAGCAACGATGCCCGTACCGGCATGCCGGCGTGGAGCAACTCGCCACTCCTCATCGAGCTGAACTGGAGCGGCGAGTTGCTGAACCACACGCCTTCTTGGGGCGGCAACTAGCTCCGTCAGGCCAAGCGAGGTTGGTTTAGCACCGAGCGGCCTCACCCATATCCGGAGGGCTCGGCGGGCCACCCAGCCGGGTAATATGCCGGAGAACGGCTCCTCTGAAGCCATCAAAAGAGTGGAGAAAATGGTGAAGGAGGAGATGGGGGAGTGGCGGAGGGGTGCGATTCTTGCCTGCTGTCTATCTGGCCTCGTGTAAATAGAGGGCAGACGGTAGGAGCTTGGCCGGCATCTGGCCTCGTTTAAACTGAGGGCGGACGGGAGGAGCTCGGTCGGTGTTGAGTTTAATTCCAGCCCGCTCATGAACGGACGTGTGGCCGGAGTAGGTTTCTCGGTTTGCATGCGGGTTTAACGGAGGGGTTTGATGGAGGCAAGGAGGCGTGTTCAGCCGGGCGTGTAGCGGGCGGTGTAGTACTATTCGAATTGACAGCGGGCAGCGTAGTTTCTGATATGGCTTTAATGCAAACGAGGGAGGGAGTAGCGGTTACCTAAATGTTGAACGGCCAATGCATCCTCCTACAGTTAATGCATGAGGGAAGTAATGGGGGAGGACCGGGAAAAGAGGCTGCATGATGTGAATGCAACACAGTTTGCCCTCATATAAAGGCGCCCCTCCATTCCAATGCATCTACCACATCGTACGCACCTAAGCATTTGCCTAAGCACCTACACTAAGCGCAAAAGAGCTCACTCCAGACCCATGGCGGCGATGCGCGCGAGCGGCGAGCGGCTGTGCCAGATGGTCCATGATGCCGGCCTGCGGCATGGCACTGAGGATCGTCTCCAGACGGTGTTGGAGACCGGCTGGTGGATGGCCACCGTCAATGCCAACTACGACTCTCAGTTGGACCACATGATCGTTGCCACCACCAACAAGTTCACCGTCCTCAAGAAGCTCACAGACGACATCGCCCTACTCCTCCAGCCCGCGCGCCCGGGCTCCTCATTGCCTGCCACCCTAATCGGCCTCCATGGCCGGAACCTCTTTCAAGCACTGGTGGCCCTACGACTGCCCGCCGACGCCACGAAGAATGTCCACCTGGAGGTCGCGCTTGCCGCGAGGCGCCTCGCCCTGCAAGAATTCGTCGACCTACACATCCACGTGTATGAGCAAATCGTTGACATAGGTATCTATAAGGCCAGTAAGGACGCTACGACATT
This sequence comes from Triticum dicoccoides, assembly GCF_002162155.2. Lineage (NCBI taxonomy): Eukaryota > Viridiplantae > Streptophyta > Magnoliopsida > Poales > Poaceae > Triticum > Triticum dicoccoides. The sequence goes on from NC_041385.1 coordinate 53,723,877, forward strand.
GGTCGTCCTCAACCGGCTGGAAGCCTTGGATGCCTTTGCTGAGAAGCACCTCGACCTCGCCACAAAAGCCGCCGCTCCTTAGCCGTCGGTCGGTGGCCCAGCGCACTAAGTTGAGGAGGAGGAGGTTGTACGTTGATGGATGCATATTTCTTCTTGCCGTCTATAACCACCACTGCGATCGCATCATCATGGCCTTAATTCTTATTGTGCTGTTGCATTCTCATTCCAGTCAATGCCGACATATGCAATCCATTTGCTTAATTATATGCATCACTGTAACTAGTACTCCATTCGCCAATTTATAAGTTGTGCTTACCTTTTTCATCAACTTCGTGCAACGCACGGGCATCTTGCTAGAAACACTGGAACATGTCGGACCGCGTGTATCAAACCGACGATGCGCCAACCTAGCTACTACGTACCCTGCTTATCTGGCGGAAATAGCCCCTCTCTAGCGTTTCCAATCGTTATTTCTATCTATCGATCGTGCCAAGGAGCAGAACCAAATGTTACAATTTATACATGTTTCTCTACTCCTACTCCTATAAAAGACTCAGTTGGTGATGGTGGTGTGTCTGCCATCCTTCGTTTCTGACCATTAGATCTTCATCTAACGACTGTGAGGCAAGTTGTGGTATTTTTGCAACAATAGCCCACTTCTCTGCTCCAATTTGCAGAAAACCCCTTATTATCTTGAAAGCAACCACATCCCTCCCCCACCTCATCAAAACAACCTGAGAAATATATTTTGAGTGAAAAGTACTCCCTCCGTTCCTAAATATTTGTCTTTCTAGAGATTTCATTAAGTGACTACATACAGAGCCG
>NC_041385.1:53724845-53735785 GCF_002162155.2 Triticum dicoccoides
GCCCCCAATCTCTAGGGGCCAATTCCTAGGTATGCTCCCTGTAGGCATGAGGCCCAAGGCCTGCTGCTACGATGTGTGAGCAGAGAAGGTTACTTCTATTTTCTCGTCCGATCGTGGTCCTTTCCTCCCTACGATGCAAATCACGCCCAATGCGACGGCCGCCAGGGAACAAATGCGACTCAAGCGAGGCCGCAAGCAGTTCCAGCGGCTTGCGGCGGCTACAAATCTATGACGTGCATGCAGATTGCAGAAGCGAGTCTTCAAGACGTATAGACGGCCTGCCGGGAACGAGATCACTGGTGAGGTCGCTTGCTTGCTGCTCCTGATATAGTGATCCGGCTCTGCAACTTCTTCTCACTTCTGATCTGATCGCTCGAGGACTTCTTTTGTTCTTCTGCCACAAAGCTCCTTCCACCCATTATATGTGTATATCAGGCAGTCGATCACACCAGTTCACCAATCAGCCATGTTTGCTTCACCGGCGGGATCTCCTAGGTATACTATTAATAACTAATTCACTAACCATTGTCACTACATGTATGTTGGCAATTAGATTATTTTAGCTCAACAGATTTGTAATTGTTGTCTTTCAGCACTGCCAGATATTGTATCATCTGGAAAGTATCCATTTGGTAATGAGCAAGAAAAAGGAAAAGATACTAGTAGATGAGTTAATATAATTACAGAGAGGAACTATGGATAAAAAATTTCAAGAGTAGCGCGGGGACTTCGACGAGTTGGCGGTAATTCCCGTGGATGAACCAACTAATGATGTTAAGTATCAAGTAAGTGTTTATGATACTATTTGTTGTTTGAATCAACATTAAGATGTTTCGTAGAAATTATTTTTAGTTCATTAAATACTACATTCTAAATTGATGTGTATTATAGTACGTTCTAAATTGATGTGTATTATAATACTATATACATACATACATTTTTTTGAGCAGTTACTACATACATGCATATATTGGGTGGGAGGTCCACTTAGCAATCACAACCTTTGATATTGATATATGCGAACATATATATGAGGGGCGATGAGGACCTCCATATTAGTTTTCGGCCTGGGCCCGAGGGCCTCCATATTAGTTTTCGCCCCGGGCCCCCGAAATCTCAGGACCGACCCTGACTACATACGGAGCAAAATGAGTGAATCTACACGTCAAAATATGTCTATATAATCCGTATGTGATAGTTCATTTGAAATATCTAAAAAGACAAATATTTAGGAACAGAGGGTGTAATATATTAGGAGTATATCAAAACAAGAGTGATTTCTTTCAATTTTGTGAACAAGTACTAATATTCTACTACTTTGGATCCGTCGCAACGCATGGGCACATTGCTAGTAAAAGGAAAAGGCCTGTCGCGTTTGCGTCACACCCCCACACGCCCGGGAATCAGGAGTACTCCACGGCCCGTCCGGCACAACACATAGCTTAGGGAAGGCGTGTTGCCTAGCACTTTCACTTTCATGTGTGACCGCCGTTGAGAAAAACGACTATTGGCAAACCGCACCCCGCCTGCCGCCGGTTGGAAAACAAAAACGAGGGGAAGATCTAGGTGTAGCACGGAAGCCCAGAAATTTTGTGTCAGATGGGGCTCGTTGATAGAGTAGGGGCATTCCGTACTACTGTACTCCTACTAGTACCAAGTTTGTACTATACAACTAGTACTACCACTATACAACTAGTAGGTACGTGCACGACACATCATCGTAGGAACAAAAGACAGGAAGATCTTTTTTTGGGTGATTTATCTTTTTTCCAGTCAACGTAGTATGAATAATATGATGTGGTGGGGCACCCATCAAGCTTATGTGGTTTGGTTGCATGGCTACGAAAGGTTAGAGAAAAATAAATAGATAATATGTTTAGAGTGCACTCCACTAAATAGATATACTTTGGATCCATTGCAACGGGCCGGCACATCTATATCTATACCCCCTATATAGTGTGTGAATAACTTTGAAAGTTGGTCGTTGGATGAAGCCAATCCAACGGTACAAAGATGGCAAATCCGAGCACTACTGGCCGTTGGATATCATCTACATTCCACCAGATTCCGCCACATGTAGAATCTAGAAGACTCCTTGGTAGAACTTAATTCATGACTAACTTTGCCACAACTAAGCTTAGGAAAAGTGTGTTTGCCACAAAAAATGTGGCTAACAAAATGGCCACCACAAGTCTGGCAAGATTTGGCAATAAGTTGAGTCTATTACATGTGGACCATGTAGCTAGAAAAGTGTGTCAAGCCACAAGTGTAGCAATGAACCAAATACATGCCTAAGATATTGTGGCACGCCTAAGCTTAGGCATGGCAACCTTAGGCTGCAAACCAAACATCTATACCCCTATATAGTGTGTGAATAACCTTGAAAGTTGGTCACTGGATGAAGCCAATCCGACGGTACAAAGATGGCAAATCCGAGCACTACTGGCCGTTGGATATCATCTACATTCCACCAGATTTTGCCACATGTAGAATCTAGAAGACTCCACATGTGGAAACATAATACACAAACCACCAGAATCTCATGTGTGCAATGCATGTGTACCTTACTAGTAGTTGGTAGTAGTAAGAAACAAATTCTGGGTTTGGCACGAGCTCGTACTGCGGGAGCACCACAAGGCCCGCCGCAGGAGTTACATTTCCCTCTCGGGGCCTACGGGACCGAACATCAGTAGCTTAGTGCCCGGCCTATGAGTCAATGACATGCGGACCTTAAATGCGGCTGGCCCACATGTCATTCTCATGCTGGTGGCATGGTTCACAACTCACTCGTTCGAGGTGAACTGGTCGGTGGTGGCATGGCCATGGCGAGGGTGCCACAGCTGGGCGTCGGGGTGTTACAAGGTGTAGATGGCCACACCGGCGGGTACTACCTATAGTACAGAAGTACTCCATCTGAGGATTGATGCCCGGGACGAAATGTGTCACAGCCGCTGGATGAAAAATCGATGGTGCGGGAGTACGGATCGGAGCACAGCAGCGGAGCAGGCAAACTGCGTCCAATCAGGTGTGGCTGTGGTAGAAAGTTGATGGTCACCGCAGTTCAGCTGGCCCGCATGTCTTGCACACAAAGGCAGAGGAGCGGTGGGGCCGAGAGGGATAAGGCACACGTCGGGGGGATGAGGATCCCCTGACGTGAACAATCCTACCATTCTGTCATTAACATGTGGGACCCCCAAGCGTGGGTCCCACCTATAAGCAAAGGACAGGCAGGGTAATACAGTGATAGCCACGTCAGAGGATCCATGTCCACGTCGGGGGACGTCATGCCGTGGGTTGGAGCAGCATCGTGGGAATCGCGTGTGGGTCTAGCAGCGGTAGAAACAAGAGGGGTGAGGCGCACGTCGGGGGACGTGGTGCCGTGGGTTGGAGTGGCGTCGTGGGAATCACAAGTGGCAGTGGATGAAACATGATCGCTTCTTCTTCTTCTTCTTCTTCTTCTTCTTCTTCTTCTTCTTCTTCTTCTTCTTCTTCTTCTTCTTCTTCTTCTTCTTCTTCTTCTTCTTCGAGGGCATGTTGGACGCTAAAAACCTGCATCTCGATCTCTTTCGCCATTTGGAATCGCTGGAACGGAGGGCTATGGTTTCGAGAATTAGGATTAGATGGCCAGTCTAACTGAAGTAGTAGATGATTATTTAAAGAGGTTAAAACAATGTGAACACAGTGGGGTTTGGATGCAAATGAAGACGAAGGGGAGGTGAAGAAGCCGAGGAAAATCGGTTCCCGATGGAGAAGTAAATGGGAGAAGTGGCGTGCACGCAGTTGATTAGACGGCTAGGTAGAGTAAACGAAAAGGCTATGCGGGTAGACTGAGGAGTCGTACCTGTTCGTGTACATGCCCATCCTTCCTGATAGGTGGGACCTATGCAAACAGATAAAAAAAGCATCGTAGCTGGATCAGATGGATATTGCCGCGTGCCTGGGAGACACACCATTCTCTGGTTAAGGAATACACGGTTATCCTCATCAAAAAAGAAAAGGTCCATCTTCGTGCTTCCGCATGCACGAGAATTTGGTTCTGCTCGCAATATGGATGATACCTGGAGGATGAAGTGGACAGTCATGGTAGCACGGGAGACCTATTTCCGCTATACAGTACTGGAGTACTCATGTTCCTACTAGTAGTAGTAGTACAACTGTGGTACACTTGATGGTTAAAATACTATTCATCCGGTCCTCACAGTGAAGTGACAACACCATGCGCCTTACACTAGTCCAGGCGGCGTGTTCGGGTTACCAAAGTCATCCTCACCCTGTGCACTGTGCAGTCTGTCAATGCCGCTGTACAGCACATTAGCATGCCTCGCCTCGTATCCCTCTCCCCTCCCATAGCACCACTCCATCTCCATCTCCATCTCCATCTCCATATCACTGTGCCCCCGTGTACCGTCGCCTCGCTCGCCTCCCCCAGTACCACTATTCCCTCGTTAGCCGCTCCAGCACTGACATCCTTCTCCCACGTAAATCAAGCCCCCAAAAAGCCCCACCTTCCAAACTCCACCATGGCCGAACGCGAACCGTGCAGCATCCATATGAGCCGCGATTGAAGCAATCTCCTTAGTGACATCCTCGACCTCTGTTGTTCGTATATGGGTATGTTGAGCACCCTTTGGCTGGCTGCATGCTCGAGGGACATGCACACGGCCATCGTCGAAGCAAAGCCTAAGCTTTTCAAGAGACCCTGCTTGCTGCTATCTGGTCTTGCGAGATTGGCTCACCATGATACGGAGGCGTATACATGATGCCCCTCGACTTCAATCTGATCTCCATTAGCTGAAACTTCTTTGCAAGTATGTAGTGGGTCACCGTACATCATTTCCCTCGACTTCAATCCGATCACCATCGCCCGAAAATTCTTGGCAGGTATGTACTGGGTCGGCATCAACTCCCATTGGATGGCTGCCTTCAGAGAAGATGGTAAAAAGTTGGTGCTCATGAACTTCCAGACCTCCCATGAGATTATCCTTCCTCCCTTTGATTATATAGAGTTTTACCATCGCAGTCCAACTCATCTAGATTACCACGTCAGTTGGACAGACCTTGTTTTGCAGAAGATTGTAATATGCCAAGTGCCCCCATGACATGCGAATTACGCAGACTTGATACACACTTCTGTGATGCTATTGAACACAATGGCATCATCTACGCGATCGACAAAGCAGATGGCACCACGTATTGCTGGGACAGCGTGTATAAGTTGTTTCCATCTCATGTTAATGATGACACCATGACAATGTTTGACCTTTTTGTGATGATTGGCATATCCTTGTTTGAGCAGAATTTGAGTAGAACTATGGCAATGTATTAGAGACGCCATAAATCAGCTATATTTGGAATGAGTTAATTCTTGCAATTGTGACCATGTCATTACAGCCAATTTGTACCGCTGAATAATCAAACGGTTAGGAATATATAGATATTCTCCTTATTTTACAGTAATCTATATACTACTACGAAATATGAGTGTGTATCAATGGCCCTGTTAGTTTCCTCATTTTCATGATGTACAAACATGCACCACACTGTTGGTTTCATCTAACCATACGTTAGGGAAGTAAATGTGCATATGGAGAACTCTATATTTGGAAGTAGTGAAATCCTGTAATGCTTACCATGTGTACATACCTATATTCGCCCTTCAGCAATCAATGGCTAGAATAATATCCTCACAAAAAATTTGCTCACAGAACACGAGTATATAACAATGCATGGTTTGTTAGTTACGTTGAAGAATTTATTTGTGAGGACAGAACATGATTACATAGCATGCATGACATGGTTGTTTCATGTGAAGAATTGATTGCGAGATAACATGAGTATAACCATGCATGGCACTTCTATATTTTCGAACCCAGTATACATTTCCCTGTATTTTCCTCTCAGTTCCAACAAGGACATATCAATGTTGTTTCTTTCATTATCCTACTCATACTATGAACAATGTTGATCTTACATTAACAATGCCTGTCCTTTTTGATATGATGCAGTGTCCCTACAGTTACTGCCCTTTGTAATCACACCACCTTTGCCAAAAACAGGGAAGCACAACTGGTTCCTCGCTCGATCAGATGACGACAAAAGACTGATGATCATTCTGACACATGAGCCGGAAAAGTTGTATTGCAAAAACCCTACTGTATACAAGCACCGTGAAATAAGTGAATATCCGAACAATGGTTGTTACGTGTATGAGCAGGATACCAGCTTGTTGGGGCCTTCAGGGTTTCTTAGTTGGAGGTGGGTAAACAACCTTGGTTCACAATCTCTGTTTCTCAGACTCATTTACATGATTAACCAGGAGATCACCGTTGGCAAGGACCTTGATGGCAGAAAGGCTCTGTTTTCTATGGAAAACTGTGTCTACACAGCGAGCCCTAGGAGCTCGGGAGCAAACTGTCCTGATTGTCAATGATATAGCCTGCAGCCAAAAGAAGGTGAGAATGACAAAGCCATCCGGATTAACTTTCATCCTTGGATGTCTCAATTACGACAGGCAGTGAAGTGGTTCAAGCCTTCATGTAGATAGGTAATTGGGTTGTTGCGTCGAAAGGGTGGAGTACTGGTGTCTCCGGATCACTGGTCGCTGAAGCGGGGATGAAAATTATGATGGTGTTGGATCATCTCTTCGAATGACTTTGTTGTCTTTGCTACTTGTTTTCGATGGGTAGTTCTTTCTTTTGTTATGCATATTCCTTGTCATTTGGTCATCCTTGTCTATGTCACTCTTACTATGTAATAGTTGTCTCTGTTTAGAATGTCATTCTCGTCTATATCACAATAGTCTGAGCGCCGCAGATGGGTGCGTTTTGGTGGTGTAGCAAGACTTCTTATGGACTATCATGTCTTGCTGTTTATGTCAGTAGTAGTCACTAGTCAGTGTTTGAATGTTGTATATATCGTTGTTTCGAACTGTTTATTACCTCGAACTACTGGTGGGCTAAATGAGGGCATCACCATTCTCCAGTGTTGAGAGTATATCTCCTTTTTTCAAGTTATATAATTTGAGCTCAGTGTCTTTTCGATGATGTACACTTGTTTGGGCCAGTGAGGTGTCGTTGAATATGGGCCGAGTAGTAACGCAATGCCAAGCAGGTCAATTATGACTCTCAGGCCGGGCTCTCAAAAGATCCTCAAAAAAGAAAAGGCCGAGCTCTCCAAAAAATAAGGAATAAGGACTCTTAGGCCGACATGTGGGAGCCACCGGTGTTTTCATGCGCTTGCGCGCTGAGAGCATATTGGCGCGTGTTCGAAATTCATGCTACCTTTTCATCCCCAATCTCCCGCCCCTCCCCCACCTCTGGAATCTCGATTCCTACTCCAGTTCCCCCAAATCCCCCTCCTGTACTCCCTGTACTCAAGCGCACTATCATGTCACCGGTCAACACGGATCTCCGAGCCGGAGATCCTGAGGTTCGTCCTGCCTTCGGTCGCTGTGTGTTGTCGCTCAACAGTGGCATGGCAACACTTGACGACCAGTTTGCCGGCAAAGTGCTGATGGTAGCCATCAACAGTGACCGGCCTCCCGTCTCACCGGACGACCTTGTCAAAGCTCTTAGCATTGCGCACGGCATCCAAATAAGTGACTTGCTCATCGAAGTCTGTCCACCACCGGCTGATTTCTTCGTCACGTTCCAGACAACTTTCAACTGCAGTCGTGTGTTTGAATCTTCCCAGCGTTTGTTCTGCGTTGGCGCGCTGGTGAGATTTGATCGGTGGCACCCAAGGTGGGGCTCGGTGCCCTGTGAGCTTGAGTTTTTAACAAAGCTTACCTTCCACGGCATGCCTCGACGTGCTTAGAACAGTGAGTTCATGAATGAGCTTATCAACGACCTTGGAGGTGAGCTCGTAAGTATGTTTGTTCCTCCAACCAGCTGGGCTCTGAGGGTTATGGCATGGATGAAGAAGCCGTCCACCATACCGAAGGTGATTGGTGTTGAGATACCGGTGCAGGAACCGGGGTTGTACTATTCGTCGCCACCAAGCCCACCGTGGACCACGTTAGGGATGTACCTGTATTGAGTGTTCGTGCATGTCAAAGAAGTGGTCAATCCATCAATCGAAGTCCTCCGGCCACCGCTGGTGCCAGGGTCCTTCGACGACGTCCATTACAGGATGCTGTGAACGATGGATGGCACATGGCCTACTCCATCGCGCGGCGGAGGCCACTGCTTCTTTGGGAGAAGAGGCAGGGATGGCTGCCTGGATGTGCTCTAATTTGAGGTAACAACTAGATCTTGTCAGATACTAGTTAAATCCGAGCTATGTGTGTGAAGCACTGATGTGCCAGTACATTTGACTGTGACCTGTTCTAATTTTGTACATGAACTTTTTTTAGAAAGGGATGTACGTCAACCTAATATTCTATCAGAACTTATTGTGTTGTCTGTCTGTTTTCTTTGCACAACATTCAAGATATTTCCCCGTTATTGATAAAGACGATGAACCGTTATGTATGAGTCCGTTGGTTTCAACATAGCCCTACCCGTAGCGATCCACTGCTTCCATCCTGATTGTGTCGCCTGCGTGAAATTTTTGTATGCAAGTTCAGTGTGCTATGATGTTCTATATGATTGTGTCAACTATATAAGTTTTTACTGAGCATCAGCAATGCATATGGCTGAAAGATGTATTTACAAGCATCGACCGATGGGTCTCTCTCTCTTTATCTCTCTCTCTCTCTCTCCCACACACACACACAGAGAGAGAGACACACACACATACAAGTGGGACCCGTTGAATTATTTTTTTGCTCATGACAACTTTTAATTAGGTTCCACTTTAATCTAACTTTTTTCTTAAGTTATTAATTAAGCTTAGTGACTTCAAAAAATTGTACAGAAGCCTTGTTTGGGCCTTTCCAGCGTCGCTGAATGTGGGATGAGTAGCCATGTTAGGTTGTACTATACTACACATGCCTTTTTTTAACATCAGCAATGCAACTGGGCCGACAGTCGTACACAATATCCGGGTCAACATGTTATTCTCCGTCCCGCTGGGCTGCAAACTTTCCTTGGAGGTATGCATTAGGCTTAACAAGAAAATGGACTTTAAGAAATAATAAATGGGATGTAATTATAATAACAGGGTAGTAACTATAAAAAAATGCACCAAACGCGTAATTAGTTTAAAAATATATTATTTTTGGAATTTGGAAATTTTAATTTCGTTACTTGTTGCACGCGCAATATTTCGTAGGATTTTAATGTAATACAACTTTATTTTGAAATTATATTTAATCTAGCTAGAAATTTCAGATAAAATATTTCGGATCCCATCAAAATGTGGGATTTTTTTTTGAATTATGTTTTGAGCAGTTGGTTGAAATTATTAATCGTTGTCCTAACTAGAAAATGGGATGTACTTTTAACAAACTGTAAATGGCCTGTAATAAATTCCATTAGAACTAAAAAATGGGTTGTACATTCTTAGAAATCGCAAATGGGCTATATGTTCTCTGCCACACACTTGTGGGCCTTCTAAGTTGACGCGTCCCCTAAAAAACTAAGTTGACGCGTATGCAAGGCTTTGTCAACAACACACGGTTCTAGCAGCTGTGCTCGTTGGTTGTCCATCCAATGGATGTCGTGCTTCTTCTTCAATCTCAGATATTCTTGCTTCAGCCGCCCAAAAAATTATTCCTCCCCCTACCTTCTGGGGCGCACTGTTTCGGAGGCTGGCCCGTGGGCCTACTAAGTTGACGCGTACCAAGGGCTTTGTCAACTTAGTTAATATAAACGATTCTAGCTACAGTGACCGTACGATGTCCATCCAACGGCCCTAGTGCTTCTTCAACCTCTGGTCTTCTTGCTCCAGCCACCCAAAGCAGCGCCGGTCGTGCCGCGTGCTCCTGCCTCCCGTGGCTGGCTGTGATGCCACGGAGGCCTCACCGCCCCTACTATTCCCACCGCTGGCCAGGCCATTCCTCTATTCACCCACACCCCCTGTTATTCTGCGGCGACGGCAGCCTCACACCACAGCCGAACCAGTGAACCCTCGTACTCCTCTTCGCACGGGATTCCACTGCCGCGTGTTCCCCAGCTCCGCGTCGTCCCCTTCCTAGGCCTCGTCCTCGTCCGCCGTGGTGCTCTCAGCGTGGCGTGGTCAATGTGGTCAATGGCCGACTTCCATCGGAAGAGTACTGTACGTGGAGAGGCTGACAGCTGGGTCCACGGCAGCCGCAAGGAAGTGCCTCCTTATTACGCGCAAAATAATTATTCCTCCACCTGACAGCGGGGACCCATCGGACGGCCATCGTATATCGCGAAAAAACGTTTCCCCCCTGACTGCTGGGACCCATCAGCTACATCTTCACACGCAAGGAAGTGCGTACGGGCAAAAAAATCGATTCGCCCCCCTGACTGCTGGGACCCACCAGCTGCATCTTCGCACACAAGGAAGTGTCTAACAGTTGGGACCCACCTGGTCGAAGCATACGTAGCGTTGTCATTCTGGTCGCGAACGTGTACGTACATACTGGTCGATGTAGACGCGCACGTGTCGTAGTAGAGGCGCGCACATAGCATGTACACGTACGTACAACGGCCAGGGTTCAAGAAAGTAAATACGGCCACGTACGTACATACAGGCGGGGTCTTGAACGCATACTCAGCATACGTACGGCCAGGGCTCGTGTACATGGCTGGGTCGAAACAGAGAAATTGCATCGTCGTCATGTTCATGGGGAGGCAACGGAATGCGTCGTGTTCATCGGGAGGCAACAGAACGCGTGGGAGCCAACCGGCTTAGATGGAACATCCGATGGAAATGAGGCCTGGCGTACCACAGAACGGAGGAAACACCCTTGTGTTCAACCGAACACGGTCGAAACGGGATCCTGTTCATCAAGAGGGGTCTGGTGTACCACAAAACGGAGGAAACAGACTTCTGTTGGACCTCCTACGGTCGAAATGGGGTCCTGTTGA
>NC_041385.1:53736175-53749148 GCF_002162155.2 Triticum dicoccoides
GGAAACGAACTTGTGTTGGAGCACTACGGTCGAAACAGGGGCCCTGTTCATCGGGAGGGGTGTGGCGTACTGCAAAACAGGACTCCACGAGTTACTCTTCATCTCCACTGTCGACCTCCTACAGCCTCCACGGGCTACTGTTCATCCTCCGTCGACCTCCTCTAGCCTCCACATGCGACTGTTCTTCCACGGGCTCCTGTTCATCCAACCTCCACCGCGCGCTACTCCACCTGCTACTGTTCAACCAGCCCTCTCCACGGGCTCCTGTTCAACCACCCCTCCATGGGCTACTGTTCATCCAGCCCTCCACTGGCTACTATTCAACCAGCCCTCCACGGGGTCATCTTGTTCATCCAGCCCTCCACGGGGTCGTCTTGTTCATCCAGCCCTCCACAGGGTCCTGTTCATCTAACCCCAACTGGCTCGATCGATCGGGGTCTTGTTCATCCAGAGGTAACACCACGGGGTCATGTTCATCCACCCCCACCGGGAACTATTCATCCAAACCCCCCAGCAACATTCACTATTCATCCAAACCCCCCAGCAACGCTCACTATTCATCCAAACCCCCAGCAACGCTCACTGTTCATCCAGAGGCAGCATCGATCGGCTTCAGTTAGCAGCAGTAGCGAAGGAATCGCTCGATCGGGTTCAGTTAACAACCATCGATTGATCGCTCGGGTTCAGTAACGCGTAGCCTGCAGTGCAATTGATCGAGTTCATTAGGCGAACGCCTCGCTCGGTTCAGTTAGAGCCCAACGCCTCGCACCCACGCAAGTGCGTGTACAAGAGAAACACACAAACCTCTGTGCATCGCTCGGCCCCGACCACCCACGATAACCGTGAACACCCCGATATTTTCCTTGCCCTCGCTTCTACCACGGTTTTTTCCATCATGGACGGCCCAAAGAATGTCATGCAGCTATGTCTCCGGCCCGCCCAAGACGAAAAGCCCATTTTCTGTCATGATTTTTTGTCATAGAAGTAGGAGCTCACCACATCTATGATGATACCAGGTTTTGTCACAATTATCGTCATAGAAGTGTCATAAGTATGACAGAAAAAAATTCGTTCGGCCCAAAATGTCACGGAGGTGTCTTTTTTTTGTAGTGCATAGAAAATAAATGGATCTTCAAGAAGAAGACTGACATTGATGGTAATGTTACTATCTACAAAGCTCGACTTGTTGCGAAAGGTTTTCGACAAGTTCAAGGAGTTGACTACGATGAGACCTTCTCACCTGTAGCGATGCTTAAGTTTGTCCAAATAATGTTAGCAATTGCCGCGTTTTATGATTATGAAATTTGGCAAATGATGTCAAAACTGCATTCCTTAATGGATTTATTAAAGAAGAGTTGTATATGATGCAACCAGAAGGTTTTGTCGATCCAGAAGGTGCTAACAAAGTGTGCAACTCCAGCGATCCATTTATGGACTGGTGCAAGCCTCTCAGAGGAGCTGCATCGGCTGGTGCGCTCGAGCCGTTGCAGCCGTCGACGGACGGCCATGTCGCCTCTAGAACCATCTCTTTGCTGGCACCACCAACGGTGTTGCTCAAATGTTCAAGACAAGGAGGAGAAGCGGAGGCGTGTGGCCACAGCCAGGACACGGTGACGTGTAGGAGTCCGCTCCGATATCCAAGGCGACGCTGCACCGGGAACCCTCATGGCTGCAAGGCCACGCGGGAGGCATAAGGAAGAGCAGGCGCTCGGGGGTGGAGCGGCGCAGGGGGAAAGAAGCGCCGGAGATGGCTGGCGGCGGTCAGGAATGGAGGCGGTGGCGACGCTCGGGAGAGAGGTGGGAGGGGGTTACAAGGGTGAGTGTTTTTTTTTGACCGGTCTCCGGGGTCCAGAGAAAGGCCGCAGCGGGCCTCCACCGAGTTTTTCAGGGTTCATGCGCCCGTGTGCTTGTTTGTTAAAACTTAGTCTATAGAAACTAGAAAGGACGGTGCTATGTTCCTGTCTAACTGTCTCTTTCTTTGAATATTTTATTTAGAACTCGTTCCTAGCAGATTTGAAAATTCTGGAGAGAAGATAGATTGCAATAGTATAACCTATCACATGATGGAGAAAAGGATCCTAGAGAAGGACATTTGGCTTGAGCTGGAACGTGAGGTATATGCTTTTTAATTTCACACATTTTTTTTACTGTTTTCAGCTAATGATAGTTCAGTTGTGCGAAGGAAATAATAATTCAATGCATATATTATCATATGACCAGGTGCTACACACCTTAGGGATTTCTTCTATTGAATGGGCTTGACCAACAAGGACATAGAAGCACTCTTGGGTGGACATACTCTGGTAATGCCACAACGCCTTATTGTCGTATTCAGATCATTGTTCCTCAATCATAAGTTAAACCCTTAATCTACATTTTACATTTTTAGGAGAAAAGCTCGTATGGATAGCTTGGGATTCGACTTGGACAAAAGATCCTCTGAAGTTTCATAACTCCTACTTCATGTAAGCTTAATCGCCACGGTTGTAGATTGCAACACATTGGCTAAAGATTATATATAGCTGTAATGTCATTAGTGCAACATTGTCAAGTCATACATCACTGGACTTCATCTTTTGTATATGCTGCAATGAGCTTCTGAAAGGGGACTCCAACGGACTCATGAAGCTGCTTATAGACAAGTTTCTCGTGGAGGATCGAGCTTTCCGTCCCTTAGTTGAACTATACGCAAAGGTAAAGAAGAGTTGAATTCATCTTCATTAGCTTGTTGGACACGTTGGCAGGACGCGTTCTTCAGGGACTACGTGAAGTCGCACAAGAAGCTTTCCGAGCTCTACTTTACTGGCGTGGATATGCAGAGACAGAGCCAAGAGGGCTGTCATAAGAACTATCACTGTCTTCACAGTTGCGGTTGCTGTCATTGCCTATGCTTACATCTTTGAATCAAAGAGGAGGCACTATGGTTAGACTGCAAGTCTCCATGTTCAGATGATTGCAATTCAGTTATGGGTTCTGATGAACAAAGTTAATCGTCCATTAAGATGTTATGCACTTGTATCTGTAACTAATCTGCTGATACAACGATGAGGATGCAGGTATGTTATCATCCATGTAATATTGTTAATGGAATAAGAAAACTGTCAATTATGCAAGTACATATTGCAAATAAGAAAGTGAAATGGGCGCACCCCACCAGGCACCGCCCCTGCTTCCTTTCAGGTGGGCACAAAGATTGTTCCCCAAAAAATGAAAGGTCATGCAGAAAGCAAACACAATCCAAATTTCATCACAAAGAAGATGAAGACATTAGTGGTGCAGTGAGAATAAAATGTATGGTTTTACCTAACTATAGTAGGTTAAATGATCCACCAGCCAATAGCAGCAAAGTGAGATTTGAATAAATACAGCGCAAATGGAACTTTGCATCAAAATTTACCTTGTAGCTTCCACATTTTACCAAGCAGAAGGGGCAAGCAAAATCTTCAGTGACTGGTAAGAAAAAACCAATATAAAAAACAAAAAAAACAAGAAGAGCAAAGAGTCACGAACCAACCAGAAGTTTTTTTACCAACAAATGTCAATAAGTGACGTAAACTGACCATAGGTAATTGCATGAATCTAACACTGGATCTTTGTCATGATCAGCATTCACAACAAAGGACTAAAAAAACGCGGCTGAAGCTATACAACACTCAATCATCAATATGTACACTAGTACAATCGATCCCATGATGAACACGTTCGTAAAATTTATTCTTCCAATTTCAATGTTACACTATCCTTCTGAAGCGCTACAGATCATATGAGGTGTGTGCTTTCTGTCTTATGCACCAGCATTTTCAGTAATTGCATCTTTTTTAACGGAGCATATCGGACTTTTGCGTTTATGGTAATGACACAGAACTTGATTTTCAGAACAAAAAATGCACAATTCATAATTAATCAAATGGATATTACTGGTGTTGTAAAGAGAGAAATTTATAAGCCATTTCTTATGTTAAAAAAATATCAATACATTTAAACCATTATACTTACCATTACCGAAATTAGCTCGCCAGCTTTAGTTCGAGGATCATATGCTAACCTAAAGTGTAACTGCGTAAAGTTCTCCACTAGGTTACTAGCTATGGCACCACATTTAGTATGACAAAGTAACAAGATTACCACCATCAAACAGAAGTAGCTATTATTCCAACATGTGTACAATGAAGGAAAGTATCTTTTAATAGTTCAATGCTGGTGAATCATTTATTCTGATATCTAACATATCTAGTTCAATAATTTACATAGTCAGGTACAAGGAGAAAATGTGGAACACCTAGAAAAATGTCAAACACATGATACAAACAAGTGTGAGTGGAAGTGCGGAACTGAAAAACACATGAATGCAAATGTTTGTGTAAGGGTAACCTTCAGTCTTTTGCATAGTATTGCTGTAGTACTTGAAGTTGAAAAGCACATGACAAAGAAAGAAAAATTATATCTGCTCAATTGGTCACATTGAAACGCAAATGCATTTGTAGAGATGAAGGTAAAAGCAAAGTATCACACTAAGACCTGGCCAGATAATAGGTGCTTCGGTTAGGCTAAGGTCACACAAGAGCACAACAAACCTAGGCTGGTAGCCAAAACCTCACCACTAGGCACTAACATAAATTTGATATACTGACTCCATTCCTTTACCTACCCTTTCAGACATCTAAATCTATATAGAAGGTAGCAATACATGTTTGTGGAATCCACACAATTTGAACCATCCATCCAACTTTCACCTAATGACTCAAAATTTTAGTTGGACTTTCTCAGATTCAGCTTTAATTGCACAATAATCCTCTTAATAAACCTCCATCTTATTTATTTTCCTCCTACCTTAATTGTAAGTGAAATCCTAACCCATGCTATGATTTCTCTTGTGTGCACTCACTCACTCTGCGTCCTCTTCTCTCAACAACGATTTATGGGCAAGGTGACATATTTCCCCCCTCTTCTCCCCACGCACACATGCCCACTTCCCTCCCGATATCTGCCACCTTTGTGGCTCACCTACCAATCACCCCCCATCGTGCTATCTATTGTGTGGCGCTGAGAACTTCTTTGCGTTTGCAATATGTTAATTTCATTTTGCATTATGTCCCTATGACCAATGCCATCACTTTGTTCAACTATATTTCAGGAAAGCCACTAAAAGTAATATAATGATCTGAAGGTATTTTCTATGGAAAATCTAGAACTATTATTTGAACATGACAAATCAATATATATTTGTGTATATTAGCACCCAATTTAAAAGATAGACTCCATGCATTCTAAAACAACACCTAACAACGAACATATCCATCGTAGCCCGCTCAACTGTCACAGATGTCCAGTTTTCACCCTCAACTATGAAACAGAACATTTAACAGCCTGTCCATGTTGGTGTTGCCACATTTGGTACATGCCATCCACACACACATAAAATTTTCTCACCAAGCAGCAAGCTCAGCTGCGCTGACTGCAAAATAGTGGCCATCTACTAAACCCTGTCAAAAAGTCAAAATAGATATCTTCGAACTAAGCGTTCCAAGAAAGCGAATGCAGTTACTAACGACTCTATTACAATAAATAGCGCTATAGATATGCAAATACATGTAGTAGTGTTACCTTATGATATGTGGTAATGATGAAGGTGGGACACCACTGTATGAGTAACTACTATATGGAGATTCAGACATGTCTTTTGCACCAGCTTCTTGAGTAGATATGCCTACTTGGAGTTGATATGAACCCTACAACAATAATAAAAATCACATAGAAGCTAAGGAAATAAATAACCGAACATACTGCAGTAAGGTGCTGCCATCCTATATAGAAAATACTTATCACTTAAATGCGGAAACAATTATTAGATAAAAAATAAAGTAACTGGGATAAACTTACCGTAGCATCAACCTTATGAGAGCAAAATGTCAAGCAACTGTCCTGCTCCATAAATTTCGGCTGCATATATAACAAAAGGAAAGGCAAGTAGATCAACATATAGAGTCAAGTACGGGCATCTTTGGTTCAAGGCTAACTTTACTTAAGCAATGTGTGTCTTACCAGAAAAGAGTGGCTAACAAAATTAAAGCCACAAGTGTGGCAAAAGATTGTGTCTATGACACATGGGCCATATAGGTAGTTAAGTGTGTGGTAAAAACGAGTATGTACCTCATTAAACTATGGCTTGCCTACGGTTAAGCGTGGCAAGTTGCGCAAAATATTGTGTCTATGACACATGGGCCATATAGGTAGTTAAGTGTGTGGCAAAAAAGAGTATGTACCTCAAAAAACTGTGGCTCCTATGGTAATGTATGGCAAGTTATGCAAAACATTGTGTCTATGACACATAGGCCATATAGGTAGTTATGTGTGGCAAAAAAAACAAGTATGTACCTCAAAAAACATGGCTTGCCTATGGTTAAGCATGGCAAGTTGTGACTGGGAACCAAACACCCCTAAGATTGGAAAGTAGTTTCCACTACACTGCATATTCTCTCTCTTGATTTAACAATTTTCTATTAAAAACAAAAAAGATAGCGAATGAACTAAATGAAACACATTTGCAGAATCACTGGAATTTCCATAAACTACAATTTCAACCTTTACTGTTAATGTTCATCTTATAATATGTTCAGTTATCTTGATGCAAATTGCACTACTAATTTGATAATTTTCCATCTGAACTTCTTGATGGGATGTGCTAATTAATTGCAAGCACTACGACCTTCTAGATAGCAGAAGGTACATGGGGTAGATCATCAATATTTAATGTACAGGTGGATAAGGTAATTTATTTAGTTGAAACATGATTCTGGTGCTGCAAAAGGATTTTGCTTCGTCCATCCAATGGTTAAATACTACAAAAAATTTGCAGTGCATACAATAGGAACATTAAAGCTTAAAACCATGAGCAAGTTGAATTGGCATACCTCTAAGAAACTTGGGCTCATACTAACTTCAGAAGCCAACTCCACTGTATGTCCCAAATTTAAAGTTACACAGTTCTCCAAAGACGAACCAAGTAGATCAATAGGTATTTTACCCCAGAAACATTTCCCTTCAAGCTCTGACAAAATGCATCACATACATGATAGTAAATAACTACACTCAACAACACTACAGATCATAAGTGGTTTCTGAGATTCAATGTGTTATTTACACTTCATTTTAGAAGGCACATGTGCTAGCTATACTAGCCAGTATGGGTGACTGACAATAACTATACCATAAAAGGAGATAAAATAATCTAAACTAATGGCATACATGGCCTAGTAGCCCCTTGTCAAAAATAGATAATGCAATGTTTAAGGATACTTTTCATTTGATTCTCCTAACCACAGTAAAGGCGGTAAACAACGCCAGATCTTGCTCACCTACACTTTGTTAAGTAGTTATCCATGGATTAAAGGAATGTTTGTTAACTATTTTTGGTTTCCAACGACTGTAATACTAATCTTCCATGCAAGAGAAGGTCTGGTAAGTTGCTGTTAGCTGTGAGATAGGTGGTTCCATGGGTTGGATTGGATTGGCCAAGAATATTGGGCATGAACTAGCTTAGCATACTGGGAAATGAACATAGTTTGATCACTGGTCTTCATTCTTGTCAAGAATTGGGCATTTGAGAATACGATTGTATCTTCCACCACATGATAAGCAACAGTAACTGGCTAGTGGTAGCTCAACCTGTGTGGCACATATTTTGTGTGGCACTCATTTTGTGTGGCTATCTAAATGTCTTACTTGCTACCACCTCTGTAAGCTAATATAAGAGTGTTTAGATCACTACTTTAGTGATCTATAAACGCTCTTATATTAGTCTATGGAGGGAGTAAGTTTTAACATATTGTGTTAAACAATGGTAAGGATGCGCTAATTCTAGTAATTGTTTAGTATTTTTTCACAAAATAACAACCACAAACTTACTTTGGAGAGCAGAGCCTTCCACATGGTCCACAGAGCAGTTATTTTCACCAAGATTTTCCCCAACTTGCCCTTCCGAAACTAAAAAGGGAACCAAATATGATGGTGGTGAAGAAATGTAAAACCATAAGCATCACATATGACGCACATCATACCACGACTGATAAGGATAATGTTAAGGTTGCAAGGTCGGGAGGTTGATAAATTCTTGATGTCTGGAGTTATGAATGTAGCGTTGGTGCGATCTTTATTACCAAATTCACTAAAAGCTGTAAGCAAACAAGCCCGACTGAATCGATATATCGGAGAATGCTACAAAACATTATGCATTAGTGAGATAAGAGATCATTTGTTACAAAATGTTGCATGTGTGGAACTAAAAAAAGGCAGACTTACCCCTTCAAGCGAAATATTACTGGTAGGTGTAGCCAACGGGACATAAAGAGGAAAGATATTCTGTTCTGGCAACTTAGTATTTGTACTTCGAGATAGTGATACCGTTATCTGAATCCTACATCCGTAGCACAAGCACTGATCAGTATTTACACGATGACTAGACAATTAAATCCAAAAGTGGCTAGTACATAGTTTAACAGACATTACACCTGAGAACTTAATGACTTGGGCCTTGTTTGGCCAAGCTACCGTTTCAGCTTCTACTAGGGTGCATAGATAAAAAAGGCGCGCTTAAGCGCGCCTAGGCTCTAGGCGTTGGCAAAACGCATTGCGCATAACTACGCTTAATCTGTGCATAACTGCATATAAGCATGCACTTTGGTCAATAAAGTGCAAGGCGGTGGCAAAACGTATAATTAACGCCTAGCGCTTTTTTGAACTATGCGAGGGTGTGTTTGGTTTTGGGGCATGGGTTGGAATGTCACGGGTTGGTTCTGCACCTGACACTGGTTCTTGTGTTTGGTTTGAAAAGAAACTGGAATGGAGTGATTCCCCAGAAGTGGATATACCCCTCCGATGCCAAACCAACAGATTCCTCCAAATCAGTGGAATCACATGGTTCCTCGTCTATTAGCGATAAAAATACAAATAAAATGAGCTTATCTCACTGCCATGTCTCTCGCACCCTCATACCTCACCCCCTTGATCTGTGGAGGAGCACCACCCAGGGCCACAGCGGCAGGCCGCAGTCATTCTCCGGTGGGAGGAGGCACAAGCCGCTGAGAATCTCGAACGGAGCCTGAGGCCACCATCGCTCTCAAATTCCTACACAGAGAGCTGAGGCGGGCCTAGGAGTGGTGCTTGCCATCACATGCGGCTATCAAAACTCTCTTGACGGCTTGCCAGAGCGGGAGGGTGGTGGTTTCGAGCTGTTGGGCTGACGAATTTGTCGAGGGCCAAGAAAAGCTAGCGGATTGTTAAAGCCCGGGCACACCGTAAACTAAAGTACTTCACTTTGCTCTACAAAGAACCATACTTTTTTTGCGAATACCAAGAGCCATATTTGAATAAATATCATGTGTATAGTACACACACTAAAGTTCCATAGATCACAAATGTACCAAATGTGTAATACAATATATAGTACCACCTCTGTTTCAAATACCAGGCTTATTAAGTTTGAGTAGAATAAACATTTGCCCAGGAATTAAACTATTACTATGTAACAATTGTGCTACAAAAACATAACCACAAATTTGTGCTTTAGAAGATGAGTCTAATGATATCCATTTCAGTCCACAAAATTGTACTTTAGAAGATGGGTCTAATGTAATGCTCATGCTAGGATCACACTGTGCGTGAGTGTGTGACCCCTGCGATATGACCTGTCTGGAAAAATATCCTAACCCTAACACAGAGCGCCTCACTCATGTGCATCGCATGTAGGAAAACCCCCGGCAAGATCCCAGTCATGCCATGTCACCGCCAGCATGCCGTTCTTTTGCCTGCCATACCCCGGTTCGATTGGACTAAAATTGATCCGCTTTGCCAAATTAAGGGACGAAGATGCATGATTTGCAAGGTGGCATGCCTAAGTGTTTCCACTTGCCAAGTTTATCAACATCTGATGCATTTCTTTTCTACTTTTTATGATCATGTATGTGCTAACTGTTACATAGCCAACCTAGGCAATGGCATTCGCAAGGGAAATTATCAATCCAATTAGTTTTCAAATGACTAAATAAGCATTAAGGATAATGAAAAAAAATCATACTACGTTCTTCAAATTATTGGGTGGAGTAGGATCTACTACTGTGTTCAAAGCATTTCCAATTTGATTCAACTCTAATCGTAACAACCTTATGTACGCGGTTCCAAGAGAGCTAAAGGAATCAGCAAAGTACATAATAGTGAAGTCTCTGCAATTCGCAAATAAAAATTTGTGAAGTGTCCGCTATGTAAAAAAGAAAATACGTTTTGAAACAGGACAGTCCTTTCTTTTTCTCGACATATCGGATTTGGATCACAACAATTCTGAGTGTCAGCATGTTCTGCAATAGAGTCAAAGTGTGTACCTCTTTTTTCGGCTTGCATGTATCTTGTAATGAAGGCATATTTGCAGAAAAGCGGGCTGTAAAAGTCAGTGAGAGATCATTGGTATCTCAAATCACTTCCACATGTTGGTTATGTGATAAACACATGTGATTCATGTCAAATGAAGCTGCAAAATTAAGATGGAACTTACATTTCTAATGGCTCGCCGCTGAATGATATTGTATAGCTCAACTGGCTTGCAGTACAACGCCAAACTTTCTTCAGCAGCAAGCTGCTCATCTGGAGATAATCGAGCTCTCAGCTGTTGCTGGCGCATCTGGTCTGCAGACTGAGGGTAACTGAATTCACACCTAGCGTCCCTGCATGTATGCAGCACCAACATCAAAAGAAGAAGATACATTCATCTCATCTCACTATTAAGATCAAGAAAAGCATCTACCATATATACATGAGCGCATATCTGCAAAGCAGCTGAACAGTTACAGAACAACTATATAAGCTACTTTTCAGAATCTGGATACAACCAAGGTGGGCCACACAGATTTCCAGTGATTAATTCTTAGAAATAAAAATGGCCAATTACTAGTTTCCAGGTGCAACCAGCCAGGGATGAGTCAATAGACAAAACTCATTTATTAATTTCCAAATGCAACCAAGGTAAGCTCTGAATATATCACACATTAATTCTTGGAAGTAGCCACTTACAGTGAAAAGAACTTCACTATCCCACAAAGCATCCGACACACACAGAGACCACAGTGGAGTATCCAACTGCGATTCTAACATTGTACCTAATTTCTTTTTGTCCTGGGTTGCCCACATAGACATGACCAGAAGCTGCGGGCGGACTTCGAGAACATCGCCTTCAAGGAGGGCGAGCTCGTGGACGACTTCGCCATGCGGATCTCCAGCCTTGCGTCACAGCTCCGCGCGCTCGGCGACACCATGGACGACGTGAGAGTCGTGCGGAAATTTCTCCGCGTTGTGCCACCTCGCTTCGCTCAGGTGGCAGTCTCCATCGAGACTTTGCTTGACCTGAGCGAGCTCTCCATCGAGGAGCTCACGAGCCGGTTGCGGGTGGTCGAGGACCGCCTTGATGACGGTCACGAGAGCTTCGGCGGCGGACAATTCCTATTCTCGAAGAAGTGGGAGGCGAGGAAGCGTCAAGGACGTGGTGGAGGTGCCCCGAGCAGCGGAGGCGGCACCGGTAGAGGTGGCGGTCGCACCCAGGGCGGAGCCTGACAAGGTGTCGGCAACGACGACCGAGACAAGTGTCGATATTGCAGCATCAAGGGCCACTGGGCCCGTGAATGCCGCAAGAGGATAGCTGACGAGGATGCTGCAGTCGCATCAAATCTCGTGGAGGCTGAAGAGGACGGTGGGCCAGCAATGATGATGGCTTGCATCGAGAACATGCAGGAGGGCCTAGCGCCTCCGGAGACCATGGTCCCGACAAGCATCGAAGCCTTGCAGAAGGGCGCAGCACCAGGCACGGAGCTCTTCAAGTAATCCCCTCCGAACATCGGTAGCGCTCTCCCCGACAACAACATTCTCGGGAGACTACGATTGGGAGGAGATGAAGACGCGGGTGTGGGGGAGCCGCACCCCGGCAACCACGCCCCCTGCGACGCTGGTCAAGCCCGTGCATGTTGGCACGGCAAAGGCGTACCCGACATCCTCGGGACCCAACAAGCCCGTGTCAGGAGGCACGGCAACGACACACTGGTGGGCCACGTCCCGACCATGATGTTGGCGACCAGTGAGCCCGTGTGAGAGGCACGACACTCTCAGGTCGGCCACACCCCGACAACCAGGTTCTCGGGGTTCTATAAGCCCGTGTGGGCGACACGGCACTCTTCGACAAGCCTCAACTGGGAGACAATGAAGAGACGATCATGGGGCGACAAGGCCTCGACCGTGACTATGGCGACTAACGAGGTCGTGCAGGAGGCGCGACGCTCTCTAGTAGGCCATGCCGCGACCCCGACGCGCTCGGGGTCCATCGAGTCCGTGTGGGAGGCACGACACTCGGGGTACATTGAGTCTGTGCGGGAGGCACGACTCACGGCCGTCGGGGGAGACCCGACAAGCAAGTCTGATGGGAAGAGCGTAGCACCCTGAGAGGAGCTACTCCAGTTAGTGTGACGCCAGCACATCAACCCCGGGAAGGGAGTTCCCGGGCAGTGCGACATCCGGCACAACGACCCCGGGAAGGGAGTTCCCGGGTAGTGTGATGTCGAATAAGTCATCCCCGGGAAGGGAGTTCCCGGGTAACATGACGTACGACACGACTCCTCTGGGAAGGGAGTTCCCGGACAGTGTGACGTCAGGAACTACGACCCCAACAACAGATACAACCATGGTGGGCCACACAGATTTTGAGTGATTAATTCTTAGAAATAAAAATGGCCAATTACTAGTTTCCAGGTGCAACCAGCCGACATAGTACCAACCAGGGATGAGTCAATAGACAATACTCATTTATTAATCTCCAAATGCAACCAAGGTAAGCTCTGAACATTGTATCTATTTTTTTTTTCTCCTGGGTTGCCCACACAGACCTGACCCGGCAAATTCGACACAACTCAAGTAACAAGTAGCACGAGTATAGCATAAGCAC
>NC_041385.1:53749796-53763001 GCF_002162155.2 Triticum dicoccoides
GGGCAGGTAAAGGTAGGCCAGGGTCAGGGTCGAGCGCCTCAGGGTCGCGGACGGGCGGATTTAACAAGGGGCATCAACCGGCGGGGACTGGTCTAGATGGTGCGCCGGCACACCAGAAATTTGTAGAGGTTAAAATTAGTTAGAGTTCGATTTGAGAGATAATAATCACTGGATGACAGAAATCACGGTCATACCTCAAAGACCGATGTCGAAGCTCGCGGACGGGGTGGAGAGAGCAGGGACGGCGATGGCGGCGGCGTCGAGGCGCGTCAGTGGCGGCAACGTTCCGGTCGTGAGGGGTCGGCGACGGCCCGACGGCGGAGAGAGATTTAGAGCCGCATTGGGCCGGAAGGGAGCACCAGACGAAGAAGAAATTAGGTTTTTCTTTTCCTCTTTAATTTATCAACTACCTCCGAGCCTCCGCGTCCATTCGAGACTTTGAGCCGTCCGATCATAATAATGAACATATCGGAAGCATTTGCTTTTCGGAACCTCCACGTCGATTCGAGACTTTGAGCCGTCCGATCATAATCGTGGACGCATTGGAAGGATCTGCTTTTTCGAGCCTCCACGTTGATGTGAGAATTTGAGCCGTCCGATCATAATCGTGAACGTACCAGAAGCATCTGTTTTTTCGCAAGGCGTTTCTTTCCTTATTCGCGTCATTTCACATTAGACGTTAGCTGACTGGCCCAACTTATCATCGTTATTACTCTACAAACTGATCCAGAGGCCCTATAGTGAACCAGTCCAACACGCCGTGGGCCTCACACCACATAACCGTAGAGTGACACAGCCCTGTGACTGCTTCTAAGATTCTCCCGGCCCGACGAGTGCCCACGGCGATGTTTCCGCACCGAACCGCATCATCTGCTAGCAGCGTTGTATCCATGGTAATGGGGCTCCTAGTTCATACGTTTACTTCCTTCTTCTGCCGCCATTAATGCAAGATGGTAGTGGATGTGCCGTGTGCGTTAACTATACCTTTTGATTTGCTTCATCTATCTATATAGCCTTTTGGTCATCCTATAATAGTTTTGTGTTTGTTTTTTCCTCCTATCAATCCGCAATGCCTTGTCTTTCATCCACCGCCACCTGAAGAGGAGATGGGACAACATCTATAGGTGGCAAGATCCACACACATGGGCGACGTTCTCACAAAGGCGTCACTGCACCGCCCGTTCCACATTCCATCACTGGCAGAGAAGCATTGAGGGTCGAGGCCAACACGACACACATCGATGAGGGGATGGTGTTCATCCTCTGGATCCACTGGAGCCCACCCACCTTGTTCATCGTCTTGCCTGACCCGACGCTCGCCCGCGAATATGCAGAACTTGTGTATGTTGATAGTATGAGAAAACATAGGCAGGCAAATACACACATCCACGTACACAGAAGACAACATGATGTGATCACATGAGCAGAACAAAAGGGGATGCTCGGCCCCAAAAAAGGATAGCTACCTGCTCGGTGGTAGGATGGTATCTGAACCCTTGGCTTCCCAAAGATGCACATCCTCTTGAATGGTTAGGATCAGGTGCCTCACAAAGGGTGCTTGTCATGGAAGTTGTACTTGTTCCTGTGCTTGCAAAGCTAGCAGGCCGTGAGCACCACGATGGAGGCGCTTACCTTGCAAAGGACATCCGACGTCTGGTGAAGGGAGCCCGCCCACCACAGCCTGAAGGGGGAAGTCTTGGCTAGGCACAACAATAGTGGATCTGCACCATGAGAAGACTTCGTGTCATAGCTACCTGAAGAAAGAGCATCCAACCAACAGAGGTTGCACGCTCTCTAGCTCATGGTCCCAAAGGGCACAGTAGTCCGCACACGGCAGACCTCGTCGAGCCAAGCGGTCGGCCGTCCAACACCTATTCTGGAGGGAGAGCCAGAGGAAAATCTTGATGTGCAAGCAGTGTGCAACAACACCCATGTTTTCCAGGTGAGACGTCGGTGGGGATTCGCGACAGAGCTAAAGAAAAGTGCCGCACCACAAGACTTGGTGGCGTATTGACCGGAATCCATCCACCGGCGGCAGAGCTCTGTGTGTGTGAGAAAGAGAGAGTGAGGAAGGCCGAAGATGGTGTCATAGGTCGGACCATGGCCGCAGTACCAAGGTCACCGTGAATGCCTTCGAATCACTAACAACAATGCAAGCCCACGTGGAACAAGCAGAGCTTCCTCCGTTTCTTTTTAGTCTGCATATAAGATTTGGTCAAAATCAGACTTTTAAAGTTTGAATAATTTTATAGAAAAACATATCAACATCTACAATACTCAAGTTATATGTTATGAAAAATAATTTCATCATGCATCAAATAATATCGATTTCATAGCGTTAATGTTGATATCTTTTCCTACAAAGCCAGTCAAACTTTACAAAGTTTGAGTTTGATCAAATCTTATATGCAAACTAAAAAAAATGAAGGGAGTAAGTGAGAAGAGTGTGATCTCAGGGTTTGACTTCCCACCGATCCAGTGATCGGTCCGGGACCGAAAGGAGCTCCCGTCCCCAACAGGCCACAAAGTGGAGGCGCGGAAGATGGGACCAAGACCGGAGTCGAAACCTGGCGATGCCAAGCTTGAGAAGGATACACTGCCGGCCCCTTAAGATTGTGGATGATGCTAAGGAATTGCTAAATTACGTATACATCTTTGCATTCACTGTGCAACCTTACCTGAGCTAATAACTCAACCACATCAGATGAACTGTAAAACGAAAACATAGTGGCATTCGTGAGTTTGAGGCCTAGCTTATAACTTATATAGTTTCTTGTCGACATTGCCATCAAACGTCAAGATGGCCGAGTTGGTCTAAGGCGCCAGTTTCAGGTACTGGTCCGAAAGGGCGTGGGTTCAAATCCCACTCTTGACATTTTTTTTCTCTTCATTTTCTTGTTTAAATAGTCCATCGGTCTTCTAACTTTACGTCCCCACAGGTGTAGGACATAAGCTGCTGAACACACGGTCAAATGGAGTAGCTTAGCTTATAGGGTATGACGCGAACCAACCAAAGTCTGTGTGTTGCACTGATAAACAAATCAGAGTCCAATGGAGTTGCGTATACTCATAGCTTGATCAATTTTTATATTCTTTCTATAAATAAAAATGAAGGCTACGTTAGTTCACGTTGAGATGAGACCGGCAGACAAAAAATAATAACCCAGACTGCACCATAAAGCATCTGAACCCAATGTGCAGAGAAACATTACACATGGACTGCCAATTAACAAGCCACAGGTTCACGTGCCAACAAGCTGTCAGCGGAAAAACAAATCACAAATTAGAAATGCATCAGCTCCCAAGTCCCAAACAGTTTCCAGGAGCGCATCGTGCTGAATTCCCAGAATTACTTTCAGTAGTACAAGTTTTTCTTTTCGAGGGGATTACAGTAGTACAAGTGAGCTAGCAGGGCCGGCCCTGTGTTTTGGAAGGCCCTAGGCGAACTCGGTGACATGGGCCCCTATATAAATTTCAACCAAATTTGACTATAATAATTCAACTAACTCCATCGACAACAATAATAACTAAATTCGAACCGACTCCATCGACAACAATAATACTAAAAAGATGGCAAAATAAAACTAACATGCCATGATTACCTCAAATAAGAACCAAATTCAACTGACTCCATCGACACCAATAATACTTTAGTGCTTCAAAAAAGTTTCTTCGGACGTTTCTTGATACAATAATACTTTCTTTCTTTCTTCTCCTTTTTTCAGCACCAACAATTGCTTCTTCTTAGGCAACATGACAGGATAATGTCCTAAAATCATGAAGAAAAAAGGGTACAAAGAATTAAGAATTTATAATCGGATAATTGGAACCCTAGACATACATGTGGATAGTTGAATACGTACATACTATTGAAATTGTCAAATTGGGATCTGGGGGGATGGATCAGGTCATCAGGAACATGGATGGATAATGGATACATATACGGGCTGAAGAAACTGACGGATGGAATGGATCATGGATTACCTCGTTGGCTCGTTGCAGACTTTGGGTTACCGGACTGCTACGCGGCGCGTGCAGCGGCAAGCCGGCGGCGGCCGAGACGGCAAGGCGCCGAGCGCCAAGCGGCAGGCAGGACGAAGAGATTAGAGACCAACCTCCAGACTCCAGACGAAGGAAAAGAAAATGAGTAGCCGGTACCGATCACTGGCGCTAGCGTAACGCTTCATAATCGATCGCATGGGCCTCGCGCCCTAGCCCATCTCGTTTTCTTACCATTTTTTTGCTGGGCATTAGTATGTATATGTACTACATCATGGGCCCCCCTCCCGCCTGGGCCCTGGGCCGCCGCCCCATCGCCCATGCCCCAGGGCCGGCCCTGTGAGCTAGAGTGCTCCGTGAAATTAGAAATTAAGAGCATGCGAACTTGGCGAGCTCGCCGGGAAAGGGAGGGTCCGGATCTCGGGGGAGAGGGGGTGAGGAAGAGAGGCAAGGGCCATTGCAGCATTGCCACTGGGAAGGATAGCTGTGAAGGTAGGGTTGGCTCGAGGTTGGAGAAGGGAACACAGTACCACATCATCTTCAATATTGGCTTAGAAAAAATAATGAAATCTTCTATATCTAAATAATTAGCCATGCTAAACTATTTTACTTATAACATGTAAGTATGTCACCTCAGCATGCAACATACATGGACAAGACCAATATCATCGTGCAAATATGCATGGGATTTTTTATTATATTAAGCTATTTATATTTAATAAATATTTTACAATCATATAATAATCAAACACAATAAAGCTTACGTAACAACATACGGTGTATCATCTAGTTTCGATGTGGCTGCCGCCATTAAGGTTTCTCTTTTCCTTATTCTCTTTTTCTAAGCACACGATCTGATTTTGTCTATGTCATACTCAAACAGAGTGCATCGGATCAGATCGTAAGCACTAAAATAAACACAGGAAACTCCTCGAGAGTGGGAGTTTGAGCTCATCAAGCGAGAGTGGTCGGGCCGGCGACGACGTCGGGGCGACGCGGGGCGGCGACGGCGTCGGGGCGGCGCGGGGAGGTGACGGCGTCGGGACGGTGACGGTGCGCGGCGACGGCATCGGGGCGGTGCGGGGTGCGGGCGGCGACGGGAGCGACGAAGGCGTCGGGGCGGCGCGGGGAGGTGACGGCGACGGCGTCGGGACGGTGACAGCGCGGGGTGGCGCACTGCGACGGCGTCGGGGCGGCGCTGGGTGGTGACGGTGCGGGGTGCGGGCGGCGACGGGGGCGGCCACGGCGTCGACGGGGCGATCTCGCGCAGCCTGGCGGCGTCGTCGGGGCGGGGCAACTGCAGAGACGAAACTAAAAAAAATTGCAAGTGTTTCTTATATACATTGAGCATTGTTCGCGGTTCGTGGCACCAACCGAGACGAATGCCCCCCTTTAGTCCCGGTTGGTGCCACCGACCGGGACTAAAGGTCTCTTTTCAGCAGCCCAAAAGGGCGGGAAGTAGAGGCCTTTGGTCCCGATTGGTGGCACCAACCGGGACCAAAGGCCCTGTGCTGCCCGCGTCGCGGCCAAAATTTAGTCCCACCTCGCTAGTTGAGAGAGCTCGAGAGTGCTTCATAAGCGCTGCTGCGCCCACCCTCTCGAGCTCCTCTCAACTGCAGGCTTTCGGGCCTAACCTGTCACTGTGTGCCTGTGGGCCTATGGGGCCTGCTGCGGGCCTGAATCCTGGCCCATGATTGGGTTTCTAGTCGTATTCAGGCCGTGGTGGCCCAGCAAGTGGCACTTTTTTTTGCTTTATTAATTTTATTTTGCTTCTACTTACTCTTGCTATTTTTATTTATTTTATTAAAGTTCATTTATTTTACTGTATTAAAGTTTATTTTGTTTCTACTTATTTATTAAAGTTTATTTGTTTCTACTTATTTATTTTATTTTGTTTCTACTTATTTATTTTCTTTTCTTTTTTCTTTTTTTATTTATTTTATGAAAATTCTTTTTGCTTTTAATGTGTTGAACAGAAAATACTTTCATAATTTTAGTTGCATAAATTTTATATAATTTTAGTGTCAATAATACTAGAGGTTTATAAAAGCTTTTTGGTTGATTCCTTTAGCTATTAGAGTTTCATTAAAGTTTTCTAGAATCATTCTTTTTCTATTAGAGTTTCATTAAAGTTTTCTAGTTTATTCTTTTAGTTTACTATTTTTGCTATTAGAGTTTCATAAAAGTTGTCCAGTTCATTCCTTTTTATATTAGTTCATTCTTTGAGCTAAATGACCCTGAAATTGAAAAGCATTTCAAATGAACTCGGAAAATGTTGAAAGTTGGCATGGCATCATTATTTCACCTACATAGCATGTGCTAAAAAGTTGAGAGGGTTACAACAAAAACTGGATGCACTTCGTGTATAAAACGGACTATTTATTTCGAGGTATCAGGGTTTCGGACGAAAACTTGTCATTTACAACAGCCATTTCATTTCTTCACATGTAATTGCAGTGATATTCTAGATCAAATGCATCATCATAATAGTTGTGGAGAGAAAGTATTCACTTTTTCTTCACTTTTGTTCTTTGCTTATTGCGCCGTCATCATGGATAATCTTTGTTAACAAGGTGCGTGGGTCAGCCTTGACTTTGAAGGGAGGAATTTCATGAAACTTTTCATAATCTTCGGATATGTCTGTCTTGCCCTCCACTCCCACGATGTCTCTTTTTCATGAAAGAACTATGTGGCGCTTTGACTCAGCGTATGATGTGTTCGCTTCCTTATCTTTTCTTTTTCTCGGTTTGGTAGACATGTCCTTCACATAGAAAACATGTGCCACATCATTGGCTAGGACGAACAGTTCGTCTGTGTACCCAAGATTGTTTAGATCTACTGTTGTCATTCTGTACTGTGGGTTTACCTGTACCCCGCCTCCTGACAGACTAACCCATTTGCACTTAAACTAAGGGACCTTAAAATCATGTCCGTAGTCAAGTTTTCATATGTCCACTATGTAACCATAATATGTGTCCTTTCCCCTCTTGGTTACTGCATTAAAGCGGACACCGCTGTTTTGGTTGGTGCTCTTTTGATCTTTGGTGATCGTGTAAAATGTATTCCCATTTATCTCGTATCCTTTGTAAGTCAATACAGTCGAAGATGGTCCCCTGGACAACGAGTACAGCTCATCACAAACAGTGTTGTCACCTCTGAGACGTGTTTCCAACCAACTGCTGAAAGTCCTGATGTGTTCATATGTAATCCAGTCGTTACACTGCTCTGGGTGTTTGGAGCGCAGACTGTTCTTGTGTTCATCGACATACGAGGTCACCAAGGTAGAGTTCTGTAGAACTGTGTACTGTGCTCGGGACCAAGAATGCCCGTCCCTGCATATTATTGAGTTCCCTCCAAGCGTGCCTTTCCAGTCAGTCTCCCCTCATACCGCGATTTAGGGAGTCCAATCTTATTAAGGCCAGGAATGAAGTCAACACAAAATACAATGACATCCTCTCTTTGGTGGCCCATGGAGATTCTTCCTTCTGGCCTAGCGCGGTTACGGACATATTTCTTTAGGACTCCCATGAACCTCTCAAAGGGGAACATATTGTGTAGAAATACGGGCCCAGAATGACAATCTCGTCGACTAGATGAACTAGGACGTGCATCATGATATTGAAGAAGGATGGTGGGAACACCAGCTCGAACTGACAAGACATTGCGCCACATCACTCCTTAGCCTTGGTATGATTTCTGGATCGATCACCTTCTGAGAGATTGCATTGAGGAATCCACATAGCTTCACAATGGCTAATCGGACGTTTTCCGATAGGAGCCCCTCAATGCAACCGGAAACAGTTGCGTCATAATCACGTGGTAGTCATGAGACTTTAGATTCTGGAACTTGTTCTCTGGCATATTTATTATTACCTTTATATTCGACGAGAAGCCAGATGGGACCTTCATACTAAGCAGGCATTCAAAGAAGATTTCCTTCTCTTCTTTGGTAAGAGTGTAGCTGGCAAGACCTTCATACTGCTTTGAAGGCATGCCGTCTTTTTCGTGCAAATGTTGCAGGTCCTCCCGTGCCTCCGGTGTATCTTTTGTCTTCCCACACACGCCCAAAAAGCCTAGCAGGTTCACGCAAAGGTTCTTCGTCATGTGCACCACGGCGATTGAAGAGCGGACCTCTAGGTCTTTCCAGTAGGGTAGGTCCCAAAATATAGATTTCTTCTTCCACATGGGTGCGCGTCCCTCAGCGTCATTTGGAACAGATAGTCTGCCGGGACCCTTTCCAAAGATTACGTGTAAATCATTGACCATAGCAAGTACGTGTTCACAGGTATGCATGGCGGGCTTCTTCCGGTGATCTGCCTCGCCTTTGTAATGCTTGCCTTTCTTTCGACATTGATGGTTGGTCGAAAGAAATCGACGATGGCCCAGGTACACATTCTTCCTGCATTTTCTAGACATATACTTTCGGTGTCAGCTAAACAGCGCGTGCATGTGTGGTATCCCTTACTTGTTTGTCCTGAAAGGTTACTGAGAGCGGGCCAATCGTTGATGGTTACAAACAGTAACGCATGCAGGTTAAATTCCTCCTGTTTGTGCTCATCCCACACAGGTACACCGTTTCCATTCCACAGCTATAAAAGTTATTCAACTAAAGGCCTTAGGTACACATCAATGTCGTTGCTGGGTTGCTTAGGGC
Organism: Triticum dicoccoides; assembly: GCF_002162155.2. Classification (NCBI taxonomy): domain Eukaryota; kingdom Viridiplantae; phylum Streptophyta; class Magnoliopsida; order Poales; family Poaceae; genus Triticum; species Triticum dicoccoides. Next base: position 53,758,450 of record NC_041385.1, read on the forward strand.
CTTAGATGAGAACCGACATCATAATGAACTTCCGCTTCATGCACATCCAAGGAGGAAGGTTATACATGCATAGAGTCACGAGCCAGGTGTTGTGATTGCTGCTCTTCTCCCCGAAAGGATTAATGCCAATGCGCTTAAACCAAACCATACGTTCCTGGGTCACTTGCAAACTCAGCCCGGTACTTTCTCTCGATCTTTCTCCACTGCGACCTGCCAGTGGGTGCTCTCAACTTCCCGTCTTTCTTACGGTCCTCACTGTGCCACCGCATCAACTTGGCATGCTCTTTGTTTCTGAACAGGCGTTTCAACCGTGGTATTATAGGAGCATACAACATCACCTTGGCAGGAACCCTCTTCCGGGGGCGCTCACCGTCAAAATCACCAGGGTCATCTCGTCTGATCTTATACTGCAATGCACTGCATACCGGGCATGCGTTCCAATCCTCGTACGCACCACGGTACAGGATGCAGTCATTAGGGAATGCATGTATCTTCTGCACCTCCAATCCTAGAGGGCATACAACCTTCTTTGTTCAATACGTACTGTCGGGCAATTCGTTATCCTTTGGAAGCTTCTTCTTCAATATTTTCAGTACCTTCTCAAATCCTTTGTCAGGCACACCATTCTCTGCTTTTCACTGTAGCAATTTCAGTACGGTACCGAGCTTTGTGTTGCCATCTTGGCAATTGGGGTACAAACATTTTCGTGATGCTCTAACATGCAATTGAACTTGAGCTTCTCCTTTTGACTTTTGCAATGTCTCCTTGCATCAACAATGACCCGGTGGAGATCATCATCGGGCACATCGTCTGGTTCCTCTTGATTTTCAACAGCTTCCCCGTTGCAGCATCACCATATTCAGGGGCACATAGTTGTCATCGTCCTCTTATTCTTCGCTGTCTTCCATCATAACCCCTATTTCTCCATGCTTGGTCCAAACAATATAGTGTGGCATGAAACCCTTATAAAGCAGGTGGGTGTTAATGGTTTTCGAGTCAGAGTAAGACTTCGTATTCCCACATATAAGGCATGGACAACACATAAAACCATTCTTCTTGTTTGCCTCAGCCACTTCGAGAAAATTATGCATGCCCTTAATGTACTCGGAGGTGTGTCTATCACCGTACATCCATTGTCGGTTCATCTGCGTGCATTATATATAACTAAGTGTGTCAAAAACCATTACAGAACATCATGAATAGATAACTAAGTGACCAAATTAATAGAAGTTCATCATCATATTAAAACAAGAGTACATACATAGTTCTCATCTAACAACATATAGCTCCCCAGAGCATCTAATTAATTAAACCATACATTGAAACTATGTAAAACATTTTAATGCGAAAACAAATGCGGTCGTAATCGCAACCAAGGTAACAATTGATCCAACGACATAATGATACCAAGCCTCGATATGAACGGCATATTTTCTAATATTTCTAATCTTCAAGCGCATTGCATCCATCTTGATCTTGTGATCATCGACGACATCCGCAACACGCAACTCCAATATCATATTCTCCACCTCAATTTTTTTTTCCTTCAAGAAATTATTTTCTTCTTCAACTAAATTTAACGTCTCGACAATAGGGTCGGTTGGAATTTTCGGTTCACATACCTCCTAGATAAATAAAATCTACGTCACGTTAGTCGGCATAATTGTCATAAACAATAAATGAACCAAATAGTTATAAAGATAATATATACCACATCCGAATCGTAGACAGAACGAGGGCCGACCGGGGCGGATACCAAAACCACCGCACTATATAATAAGAAGCAATAATAAAAGTAAGAAAATTATACAAGTATCTATCTAAACATACAAGTAAGAATTTTTTTCCTTTCAGAAAGAAGATAAGAACAAGAGGCTCACCACGGTGGTGCCGGCGACGAGATCGATGCGGACGATCGATGGCGGTGAAGACGGGGACGAGACGTGATGGACTGCTAAGCCTAGACAAATATTGAGGAAAATAGAGCTTGGAGGTCGAGCTTGGAGAGGAGAAAGCTTAAGTAGTGTGGCTCGGGCATTCCATCGAACACCTAGTGTGCATAGGAGGTGAGCTAGAGCACAACAAAGCCCTCTCCCCTCGCCGGCCAGAAAAAATAGAGCAGTGTGCTCTGCTCTTACACGAGGGGGTATATATAGGCACATCATTGGTCCCGATTCATGGCTTGAACCAGTACTAAAGACCAGCCTTTGGTCCCAGTTCGAGCCACCAACCGGGGCCAATGGTGGTGGGCCAGGAGCGAGGCCCATTGGTCCCGGTTCGTCCCACCAACCGGGACCAAAGGGGCCAGACGAACCGGGATCAATGCCCCCACGAGGCCCGGCAGACCTCCTGGCCTCATTAACCGGGATTAATGGGCCCATGGGTCCCGGTTCGTGACTAAACCGGGACTAATGGACTTATCTGACTCGAACAAAAGCCCTATTTTCTAATAGTGATTGAAGGGAGATCAGGTTGGGCACATGGAGGCAACTAATCAAAGAGGCCAATACGGAAGAACTCACCAGAGCAGAGCCAACGGAATAATGAGTACATCCAGCTTGTGTGCATTACCATCGGGGGTAGAACTGATGTCGTCCCGAAACTGAAGAAAATGTGGTTGTTGTGCAAATGTTCTTTTGCTTGAACAAAGGATTTTAGAAATGAAACCTGAATGCATAATGCTTATCTTAGTCATATGTTAGATTCTCAGGAGCTACTTCAAGAGGCATCGCTTTATGTTGAATCAACAGAGAAAAAAATGAACACGATCAACATGCAACAATCATCGGATGCTCTGCTAGTGCATGAGAAGATATCCACGCCCGGAGAAACAAACTTGTATCTTAAACAAAATCATATATGAATCATCTGGAAAATAACCTTTTCTACAATGTATTTTGCAGAATTCTTGAATGTCAGACTCTGCGGTGGTCTTTAGTGTGTCTACACAAAGAAATCTGAGCCTTGGTTTAACTGCAAAAAAGGGGGAAACACATATGATCTTTTGTTAGTAGCATCTAATTTACGCTCACATGTCGAAGTCAAGGAAATGCACAACTATAATATATCAGAGACGTATGTATTGAGTGATGACACAAGGAAATGAACAAGAGCACCTAACATCAAGAGCTGGTTGGAAAAAGTTGATTCTCCGAAGTCCAAAGAAAAAAAGATTAACTCTATCCATGGTACTATACTTAGTCGGAAACAAGATGTACCTTCATGCAGACCCACTGTTGACTGCAGATTTGCCAAACTGAGGCAGGGACACGACTCATTCAAAGATCAGGTTGTTCGGCTGGAGTTAGCCTCGATAGTACTATCTACATGGCGACTATACATTGCTAAAATGCCTACACAAGATGATGCTTCTAGCATTCTCTGGCTGTATTTCTTAAGTTTCTCTAAGTTTTCACCCATATGATCTTTCTCTAGTTACTACCATCTTTCCATCAAATCTGAGATTTCATATAAATCAAGCACTTTTTGTTTGTTGAACATATAAAAGGAAATAATGAAGAAAAATATTTTCTGAACTGTGGCCAAACATGTAAAGAACCTCTTGTGCAAAGTTTAGTCCATCGTTCCACTGCACCAGTAAGGACAGCTTTCCTGTTTTTAGCTTTGCTCTTCTGGCCCGCTTCCCAGCTCACATGCCTTGATCAATGACAACTTCCTTTCCATCTCCACTTTTGCAAAGTAAGCATAGATTGCATTTGCATATCAAGATGCAACGACAGCAAGAGAAGATCAGGTTCACCTATAAACAGTAAAGGATAAATTTAGGATGTAAATACTCTGGATCAAGTAGTGCTCAGGTCAGGGATCACAGTTTCGAAAGGAATAACTCTTTGCAGTTCACTCTCGATTTTGACATGTTTGTTCTGCCATAAATCCTTGCACAACTCACGGCCAGCGTGTGTGTTGCCTCCAGCCCCGGAACTGCAATGGCGGCATGGATGCAGGATGTAGGAGGAGCTGCATGGGCTGGTGCGTTGGAGCCGTCGCAGCCGTCGACGGACATGTCTTGTCGCCTCCGGAACCGCCTCTTTGCTGGCACCACCAACGGCGTTGCTCAAATGTTCAAGACAAGGAGGAGAAGCGGAGGCGTGTGGCCACAGCCAGGACGCGGAGACGCGCGGGAGGCCGCTCCGATGTCCATCGCGACGTCGCGCCGGGAACCCTCTCGGCCGCAAGGTCACGCGCCAGGCATAACGAATATCCGGTGCTCGGGAGAGGGGGCCGTGGCCGGGAACGGGGGCCGTGGCCGGGAGCGTAGGCGGAGGGAACCGGGCTTCCGGGGGCCAGAGAAAGGCCGCAGCGGGGCCTCGACCGAGTTTTTCAGGGTTCCTGGGCCCGTGTGGGGTGGTGTATCCTGAAGCCGTCATATTCATATTAAAAATTCCGTATCCATTATGTAAAATCAGTGACGTAGCCACAAAATCGATATGATGGTCAATTCAGCCCCATTACCTTACTATATATGTAAAAAAAGAAAGAATAGCAAGTCTGTAGCGGCCAAGGCCTAAGCCCAACTGCAATTGATTCGATC
>NC_041385.1:53763122-53826919 GCF_002162155.2 Triticum dicoccoides
CCGTGATCTACGTATAAGGAGATTAATCTCGGTCAAGTAGGTTTTTGACTAACTGCCCCCCACCCCCTAACCGTGCGTCAAGGCTTGAAGCCCGGAACTTTGCAAGTTAAAGCCCATCTCTATTTGTTGGTTAGCCCACACTAGTAGGAAAGTCCACCAGACCACGATCGATCCAGGGCATCCTCCATTGATCGCATCCTTCATCGATCGTTTCGGCGGCGGCAACGAACGCACGCACGCTCCCTGCGTAGCCGCCAAGAGAAGTTCGACTAGGGCATCTGCACAATGGATCAGCGTTGCGGTGAGTCTCGTCGAATCCTTCGCAGATTGATACTGTGATGAACTAATCCGCACCTGTCTCGAGAAGACCAGAAACTTCTTGCTTTAGATGACATTAATTAGGGTTGCAATTTCTTGATTTATTCTCGAAAATAGGTAGTACCCAATATTAGGCATGCACAAATTCTATCATCTGGGTTTGTATGTCAGTCCAATTAGAAATCAATATACTTGTTCGCATACATGAGAGCTTAAATGTGAAATTAGTTCATATACAAACTATCGATCGAATATTTTGGCATGACTAATATTTACACAACAAGCTAGAACCAAAAGCACACCACATAAGATTATCCACTTTGTTCTATGTGTTTTAGGCGTAAGAGACACATTCAAACTAATGTGAAAACTAATACATTTTTCTAGTTACAAAATACATATAATCTGGTGTTCCTGTTTGTATGGTCATTGTCAGAAAGAAAACTTTATATAGGTTCATTGTCTTCTTCGCCCCCCCTATGGTCAAATCCTGGCTACGCCCCTGTTCGATCCGATCGCCAGGCTTTCTCGTTTGCTTCGTATTCTACACGCAGTACGCTCCCAGCCTCCCAGAAAAAGGACGACTCGAATCGACGCTATGTCGCTAGAAGCCTAGAACCCTAGCGAGGCCGTCGCCGATGACGCACGGTCGGCTGCCGGTAGACGCGAATTGGCGAAGGAGTGTTGAAGAGACACCGGCGCCCGGCAAGAGCGCGCTGTCGACCCTAGACCGAGGCAGGACCACCGGAGCTCACTGACTTCTCACCTCCTCCGATTAAAAGTATGATTTGCATCTTTTTTCTGTTCAAAGTATAATTTGCCTTTATCATGAATAAGAAAATATAAAATAACAACTTTATTATTCCCTCTAGGGCATATTTCCTTCACTCCCGCCCTCGCTCTCCGCTCCTTCAGTGAGTTGTTCTCCGTTCGGCACGGGCGGAAACATCCTCATGAAAGCCTGCAGGGTACAACCATCAAAATCAGTCGGTTCTCAATACAGTTGCATGTTGGAAACAAAAAGTAAAACACTTGACAAGATATGTCTCACCTCTCCTGGTTGGTGCTCGGCATCGAAAGGATGAACCCGCTTGGACCCACGTGGATTGTCATGAGCTCCGGTGATGCTTCTACGCCATTGCATCACGGTCTCCTCCTTGACCTCCTCTGGATGCGTCCGAATGGAGTCGTTTGCACCCGCGTACTGCCACATGGGATGGCTCCGCGCCTTATACATGGTTTCAGATTACTACTTCCTCTTCGCCTTATACATGGTTTCAGATTACTATGAATTTTTGTGGCCGTAGTTTTTGTTATTGTTTGTGTAAGTTGGTGTTGACCATGTGCATCCTAATCATGACGACAAAGGTTGCGTCTACAAACTAACCTTGATGATGTCAATCCGGATCCCGCTCTTCGGAGGCAAATTGAAGATTATGCTACCCAGGAACTTAGAGATGAAATGTGAAGGTCATATGCTACCCAGGAGTTGAAGATTATGCCTTCAGAGGACCACAATGATTGCATATGTCACCCTTTGTAACGCCCCGAGACCGATGCGCCAGATGTCTTCCAGTTATTCGTCGTCGTTGTCATGTCATTCACTTGCGTGTTGCACTTTGCCATGTCATCATGTGCATTTTATCTGCATGTTTTTCAAAACTTGCATCCTTCCGGGTCTCCCAGTTCTCTCCGTTGTCCGTTCGGAGCCCAAACACTCTCACACGCACACATCGTACCTCCAAAGTCTTGTTTCATGCGCGGGAGAAAAACATTCTCGTAATGGGCCGAGAGCTGACGAGCGGTCTTGGTATATCACCGGTAGACCGCCTGTCAAATTTAGTTCCATTTGGAGATCGTTTGATGCCCCAACGGTTAACCGCGTTAACCGCCGGACCCTCTCTCTTTGCAGTCCAACACCCCTCCACAACAGCCCACTAGCCCATCTAAACCCCCTCCATGCTCTTCACCGCCGGACCACAATCGTGTGGTCGAAAACCACACCTCCATAGCCCTCTAAAAATTCGGGTAAAAACACTAGCCCCTCCACTCCCGCCGCCGGACACGTCCTCCACTGCCACCCGCACACAATCCAGCGCCGCCACGTGTCCTCCCCGGCTTCACCGGGGCCGCGCCTGCCGCCGCCCGCGAAGCCCGTCGCCCCACACCCGAGCACCTCCGCCCGACTCCCGCTCGCCTCTCCGTCACCTCGCCGCCACACATCGTCGTCCCCTCGGCCTCGCCGCCCGCCGCCATCGCGCCCTGCTCGGCACGCGCCTCCGACCTGCGCCGTCCCCGTCGTCCCCGCCGCCGGATCCGGAGCCCACGCCGTCGCCAGAACCGGGAAGTGGGACCAGATCCACCGGTCCCGCGAACCAAACGACTGCCTTTGTCCCGGATCACCTCATCCCGCACGTCTCCGTCCAGTTTCTAGAGGTCGAGTTTTCAGTCCCTATCAATTTCAGCATCATGTGTGCATCTTCATCATATCATAACTTTGTGCATGTTGCTCTGTTTTGCGTGCATGATATGTCAAAATGTTCATCTCTTGATGCTTTACATGATGGTTGTTGTTGCATGCTTGTTTGAGTGCATCTAGTTACTGTAATATCTGTTGCAGAAGTGCTAAGTGATATAAACTGCTGATAACTGTTATAACTTGCCCTTCTATCTTTTTTATATCTTTATGTGTGATCTTCTTTTGAGCATCATGTCAACATGTTTTAGGAGCATAATCATGTCATCTTTGCATTGGTTTAACTCATATGTCATGATATGCCCTGTGGTGACTGCAACAAGCTTGTGAAGTGGGCTATTTGCTGTTACTGTTCTGCTAAGTCTGAATCTGTTATATTATCATGCCATGTTTGCTTGATGCTACCATCAAATCCATGCATAATCTGGAGACGCCTAGTTGACATGTTTTGATGCCCATGTTATGCTCTATCATGCCATGCCATTTGATGCCATATACAAGTCCCGTAGCATGTGTTTTCATTCCCATGAACATGTTGCTCTTATATATATATGTCATGTTGTGTGTTTTGAGCTCCATGATATGTACTGGCATGCCATGATTTTGCTTGCCATGTTCATGCCCTGTAGCATACTTGTTTCATGCCTCCAACATGTCATCTTATTAACTCTGCTCATGTATATGCCCAGTTTTGACTGTCATGAATCTATAACAGTACTTTGCATTTTGCATTGATCATTTTGGATTAATCTTGATGCCTATGAACCTGAATCTTAATGATATTTGAAGTATACAATCTGTACTTTGAGTGTGTATCAAGTTTGTACCCTTATGATTCCTGTAGCATGTTGTTTTGATGATTGCAAAGTGTCTACTTGCTGTTTTGGGCAGTTTATTGTTGTATCTTGTTTTGAGTGCATGTGTTGAACTGTTGCTCCGTTTTCATAATGTTCTATACGCAACTTGCTTAGAATAGCATGTAGTTTCATATTATGCATCCATGTTTTGAGGTGTGTGCTTGATGTTTGTATGCATTTTGCATCAATGCCACGCTTAACTTGCTTTGCTCATATCTTCTAGGTCGTTGCTCCGAATTAAATAAACTTTATATCTAACTTGAATAGAAAGACATGTAGATCATCATGGTGCACTTTAACTTGCTGTTTAACAACTTCAACTTAATGTGTTATTCAGATATGGAACAATTTCCAAATTTGCATATGAGGACTTACCGGAATTGTTATATGTTGTTCCCGGCCTCATTTAAACTTGCTTTGATGTGATGTTCTTGTATGCATCAACTCTGCCATCTGTAGCATCATGTAGCCTTGTCATGCATCATACTTGGTTGAGCATCATGCCATGCTTATGTGTTGTGTGTTTACCGTGTTGTTTACTTCTTTCCAGTTGTGCTTCTTCTCGATAGTTCCTGTTTCGTTGCGATCGTGAGGATTCGTTCAACTATGCTTGGTTCGGCTACACCCATTCGTCTTCTTCCTAGCAGGATTTCACGCAAGATGATCGTCACCTTGGATCTCACTACTATCTTTGCTTTGCTAGTTGTGTCGATGCTATCGCTATGTCGCGCTTCCTACCACTTGTTTATCGAGCCTCCCGGATATGCCATGAAAAAGCCTCTAACCTTTTCCACCATCCCAGCAAACCGTTGTTTGGCTATGTTACCCCTTTGCTCAGCCCCTCTTATAGCGTTGCTAGTTATAGGTGTAGTTGCAGGTTGTTCCATGTTGGGACATGGATATCTTGGGATATCACAATACCTCTTATTTAATTAATGCACATATATACTTGGTAAAGGGTGGAAGGCTCGGCCTTTTGCCTGGTATTTTGTTCCACTCTTACCGCCCTAGTTTCCTTCATACCGGTGTTATGTTCCTTGATTTTGCGTTCCTTACACGGTTGGGGTTTATGGCCCCCCTTGATAGTTTGTTTTGAATAAAACTCTTCCAGCAAGGCCCAACATTGGTTTTAACAATTGCCAACATAATAATATTGAACTATTAATTAATTGGAATAGGGGGTCGCGTCCCCGAGGTTCCTTAATTCAACATAATACAGGGGGCCAGTGCTGATGGTGTTGGTCCCAAACGGGTAGCCTGCGGGGTCACCACGGGAAAACTCGAGGTCTGGTTTTACTCGTAGCTTGTCCGATCCGGTGTACCCTGAGACCGAGATACGTGCGACTCCTATCAGGCTAGGTCGGTGCATCGAGCGGTCTTGTTGGTTTTGTTTTACCATTGTCGAAATGTCTTGTGAACCTGGATTCCGAGTTTGATTGGTTTGTTTCGGGAGGTGGATTTTCCTCCGTTGATCGTGGGAGCTTGTCGTGGGCTAAGTTGGGGCACCCCTGCAGGGTTTAAAATTTCGAGAGCCATGCCCGCGGTTATGTGGAAGATGGGAATTTTTAATGTCTGGTTGTAGAGAACTTGACACCAGATTCGAATTAAAAAAACCAACTGCGTGCGTAACCGTGACCGTCTCTTTTCGAGTGGGTTCGAGAAGAGAACACGGTGGGGTTATGTTTGAACATAAGTAGTTCAGGATCACTTCTTGATCATTACTAGTTTGCGACCGTTTGCGTAGTTTCTCACCTTACTCTTGTACTCGTAAGTTAGCCACCATTCAATGCTTAGTCGCTTGCTGCAACCTCACCACTTATCCATTCCATACCCATTAACCTTGGTAATGCGATTGCTGAGTCCTCGTGGCTCACAAATTACTACAACAACTGTTGCAGGTACATGTAACGTGATGATCTGACGTGAGAGCGATGCTTGCTTCTTTCGAGTACTTCTGCTTCTTCTTCAATCAGGGGCTAGGTTCCTGGTCGGTAGCCTGGGCTAGTAGGGTGGATGTTGTTTGAGATTCAGTTTGTGTTTCATCCATAGTCGAATGTTGCTCTTATGTATGATGTTGTTGTATTCATGTGGCATTTTATGCCTTTGTATGTATCCCCATCTATTTGAAGGAAATATGCCCTAGAGGCAATAATAAAGTTGTTATTTTATATTTCATTATTCATGATAAACGTTTATTATTCATGCTAGAATTATATTAACCAGAAAGTTGATACATGTGTGAATACATAGACAAAACACCATGTTCCTAGTATGCCTCTACTTGACTAGCTTGTTGATCAAAGATGGTTAAGTTTCATAGCCATGGACATGTGTTGTCATTTGATGAATGGGATCACATCATTAGGAGAATGATGTGATGGACAAGACCCATCCGTTAGCTTAGCATAATCATCGTTTAGTTTTATTGCTACTGCTTTCTTCATGTCAAATACATATTCCTCTGACTATGAGATTATGCAACTCCCGGACACCGGAGGAATGCCTTGTGTGCTATCAAATGTCACAACATAACTGGGTGATTAAAGATGCTCTACAAGTATCTCCAAAGGTGTTTGTTGGGTTGGCATAGATCGAGATTAGGATTTGTCACTCTAAGTATCGGAGAGGTATCTCTGGGCCCTCTCGGTAATGCACATCATATGAAGCCTTGCAAGCAATGTGATTAATGAGTTAGTTGCTGGATGATGCATTAGGGAATGAGTAAAGAGACTTGTCAGTAACGAGACCGAATTAGGTATGAAGATACCGACGATCGAATCTCAGGCAAGTAACATGCTGATGACAAAGGGAATAATGTATGTTTACATAGCGGTTCGACCGATAAAGATCTTTGTAGAATATGTGGGAACCAATATGAGCATCCAGGCTCCGCTATTGGTTATTGACCGGAGAGGTGTCTCGGTCATGTCTACATAGTTCTCGAACCCGTAGGGCCCGCACGCTTAACGTTTGATGATGACATGTATTATATGAGTTATGTGTTTTGGTGACCGAAGGTTGTTCAGAGTCCCGGATGAAATCACGGACATGATGGGGAGTCTCTAAATGATCGAGAGGTAAAGATTGTTATATTCGAAGGTAGTATTCATACACCGGAGGGGTTCCGGAATGTTTCAGGTACATATCGGAGTACTGGAGGTGTTACCGGAACCCCTCGGGGAAAGATATGGGCCATATGGGCCAGAGGAGGGAGGCACACCAGCCCACAAGCGGGTGGCGCGCCTCCCACCAGAGAGGAGTCCGAATTGGACAAGCGGAGGGGCGGTTCCCCCCTTTCTTTCTCCTTCTCCCTCTCCTTCCCCCTTTCCCCCTCCGGTAAAAGGAAGGGGAGGGGGGACGAATCCTACTAGGATCCCAAGTAGGACTCCTCCTACTTGGGGGCATGCCTAGGGCCGGCCTCATCTCCCTCCCTCCTTTATATATGTGGGGGGCGACACTAGAACACACATCAATTGTTCCAAGCCGTGTGCGGCGCCCCCTCCACAATTTACGCATCCGGTCATATTCTCGCGGTGCTTAGGCGAAGACCTGCGCGGATCACATCAACATCACCGTCACCACGCCATCGTGTTGACGGAACTCATCTACTTCCTCGACCCTCTGCTGGATCAAGAGCTCGAGGGACATCATCGCACTGAACGTTTGCAAAACTCAGAGGTGTCATACGTTCGGTACTCGATCGGTCGGAACAAGAAGACGTTCGACTATATCAACCACGTTAAGCTAACGCTTCCGCTTTCGGTCTACGAGGGTACGTGGACAAACTCTCCCCCTCTCGTTGCTATGCATCTCCTAGATAGATCTTGCACGAGCATAGGATTTTTTTTGAAATTGCATGCTATGTTTCCCAACAGTGACATCCGAGCCAGGTCTATACGTAGAGGATATGCACGAGTAGAACACAAAGAGTTGTGGGGAGTGATCATCATACTTCTTACCACCAATGTCTTATTTTGATTCGGCAGTATTGTTGGATGAAGCGGCCCAGACCAACCTTACATGACCACGTTCATGAGACCGGTTCCACCGACGGACATGCAACTAGTTTTGCATAAAGGTGGCTGGCGGGTGTCTGTTTCTCCAACTTTAGTTGAATCGAATTTGACTGCGGCCGGTCATTGTGAAGATTAAAACAACAAACTTTATAAATCACCGTTGTGGTTTTTGTGCTTCTTGCTAGAAGCCCGTAGCAGCCACGTAGAAATTGCAACAACAAAGGAGAGGATGTCTAACTTGTTTTTGCAAGGAATGTTGTGATGTGATATGGTCAAGACATGATGAGATATACGTTGTTGTATGATATGATCATGTTTTGTAAAAGTTCTCAGCAACTGGCAGCAGCCTTATGGTTGTCGCTTTATTGTATGAAATACAAACGCCATGTAATTGCTTTACTTTATCACTAAGCGATAGCGATAGTCGTAGAAGCAATAGTTGGTGAGACGACCACGACGCTACGATGGAGATCAAGGTGTCAAGCCAGTGACGATGGAGATCATGACGTTGCTTTGGTGATGCAGATCAAAAGCACAAGATGATGATGGCCATATCATGTCACATATTATGATTGCATGTGATGTTTATCTTTATGCATCTTATTTTGCTTAGTACAGCGGTAGCATTATAAAATGACCCCTTAACTAAAATTTGAAGGTATAAGTGTTCTCCCTGAGTATGCACCATTGCAAAATTTCTTCGTGCTGAGACACCACGTGATGATCGGGTGTGATAGGCTCTACATTCAAATACAACGGGTGCAAGCCAGTTTTGCACATGTTGAATACTCGGGTTAAAATTGACGAGCCTAGCATGTACGGACATGGCCTCGAAACACTTGAGACCGAAAGGTCGAACGTGAATCATATAGTGGATTTGATCAACATAGAGATGTTCACCATTGATGACTACTGCATCTCACGTGATGATCGGACATGGTTTAGTTGATTTGGATCACGTATCATTTAGATGACTTGAGGGATGTCATCTAAGTGGGAGTTCTTAAGTAATTTGATTAATTGAACTCAATTTATCATGAACTTAGTTCTGATAGTTTTTGCATATCTATGTTGTAGATCAGTGGCCCGTGCTACCGTTTCCTTGAATTTTAATGCGTTCCTAGAGAAAGCTAAGTTGACAGATGATGGTAGCAACTACATGGACTGGGTCCATAATTGCTGCACAGAAGAATTATGTCCTTGATGCACCGCTGGGTGAAAGGCCTGCTGCAGGAGCAGAAGCTAACGTTATGAACGTCTGGCAAAAACATTACTTTTGCCACTTTTATCTTTATTATCATATTACTTTGCTACTAAATACTTTGCTGCAGATACTAAGTTATCCAGGTGTGGTTGAATTGACAACTCAACTGCTAATACTCAAGAATATTCTTTGGCTCCCCTTGTGTCGAATCAATAAATTTGTGTTGAATACTTTGCCCTCGAAAGCTGTTGTGATCCCCTACACTTGTGGGTTATCAAGACTAATTTCTGGCGCCGTTGCCGGGGAGCATAGCTCTATTCTCTGAGTCACTTGGGATTTATATCTGTTGATCAATATGAGGAACTCGAAAGACGAAAGAACCAAGATTTTGCCGTCAACTACGAGGGGAGGTAAGGAACTGCCATCTAGCTCTACACTAGATTCTCCTTCTGTTATTAGTAATCTTGCGACACCTAAACCTATTACTGCTATGAATTTTGATATGTCGCATGTTATTGATGATGCCACTTCTGCTATGCATGACACTTATGTGAAACTACTTCTGTGCGTGATACTACTTTGCTATTAGGTGAATTTCTTGATGAACAACTTGCTAGGGCTAGAGAGAATGAAATTATTGAAGATGCTATTATTGATGATAGTGATGATGAAGGTTCTCTGAATGATTATGAATTGCCTGTTGTTCCTGAGGGTTATGTTATGAATGAAGAAGCTGCTAGAGCTATCTTTGCTTGCAATGATAGATATGATCTTAAAAGGTTATTAGCTAAATGGAAGCAGCAGTCTCTTAATGCTAGAATGAAACCTGACCCTGCTTTTGCTGCTTCACCTATCTATGTTACTGATAAGGATTATGAATTCTCTGTTGATCCTGAAATTATTACTTTGGTAGAAACTGATCCTTTTTATGGCCTTGAATCTGAAACTGTTGTGGCACATCTTACCAAGTTGAATGATATAGCCACCCTGTTTACTCATGATGATAAATCTCGCTACTATTATATCCTTAAGATATTTCCATTCTCATTAAAGGGTGATGCTAAGACTTGGTTTAATTCTCTTGCCCCTAGTTGTGTGCGTAGTCCCCAGGATATGATTTATTACTTCTCTGCTAAATATTTTCCTGCTCATAAGAAACAAGCTGCCTTGCGGGAAATATATAATTTTGTGCAAATCAAAGAAGAGAGTCTCCCACAAGCTTGGGGGAGGCTTCTCTGATTACTTAATGCTTTGCCTGATCATCCTCTTAAGAAAAATGAAATACTTGATATCTTTTATAATGGACTAACCGATGCTTCCAAGGACTACTTGGATAGTTATGCTGGTTGTGTTTTCAGGGAAAGAACAGTCGACGAAGCTGAATTACTATTGAATAATATGTTGACTTATGAAAATAATTGGACACTTCCCAAGCCAATTCCCGAGGCAATTCCTGAACCAATTGAGCCAACTCCTGAGACTATACCTAAACCCACTCCGAAGAAGAGAGGTGTTTTATTTCTCAGTCCTGAAGATATGCAAGAGGCAAAGAAATCAATGAAAGAAAAAGGTATTAAAGCTGAAGATGTTAAGAATTTACCACCTATTGAAGAAATACATGGTCTTAATATACCGCCTGTGGAAGAACCACATTGTCTTGATAACCCGACACGGGTAGTAAAGGTAAATTCTCTCTATAGATATGATAAAGTTGAAATCCCCTCTACTAAATTTCGTAGCCCATGTTTAGATGAATTTGATGACTTTATGGCTAGACAAGAAAGTTTTAATGCTTATGTTGGTAGAGAGTTAAAGAATAATGCTTTCGAGATAGGACGCGTGAGCGATAATATGGCTAAAGTTAAAGGTGAACTCAAACTCATTAGCAAATATGCTTCTATGGTTGCTACTCAAGTTGAGCAAGTACTTAAAGCCCAAAATGATTTGCTTGATGAATTAAATAATAATAATGACTTTACTGTTAGAGTGGCTACTAGAACTGGTAGAATGTCTCAGGAACCTTTGTATCCTGAAGGCCACCCTAAGAGAATTGAGCAAGATTCTTAGAGAAATAATTTAGAGGCACCTAGTTCTTCTAAAAAGAAGAAAAAGAAAGACGATAGGACTTTGCATGCTTCTAGTGAACCTGTTGTAGACACACCTGAGAATCCCATGATATTTCTATTTTTGATGCTGAAACACAATCAGGTGATGAACATGAACGTAGTGATAATGTTAATGATAATGTTCATGTTGATGCTCAACCTAGCAAAAATAATGAAGTAGAGATTGAACCTGCAGTTGATCTTGATAACCCACAATCAAAGAATCAACGTTATGATAAGAGAGATTTTGTTGCTAGGAAACACGGTAGAGAAAGAGAACCATGGGTTCAGAAACCCATGCCCTTTCCTCCTAAACCATCCAAGACAAAGGATAATGAGGATTTTGAGCGCTTTGCTGAAATTATTAGACCTATTTTCTTACGTATGCGCTTAACTGATATGCTTAAAGTAAATCCTTGTGCTAAGTATATGAAGGATATCATTACAAATAAAGATACCGGAAGCTGAAATTTCCACCATGCTTGCTAATTACACTTTTAAAGGTGGAATACCAAAGAAACTTGGAGACCCCGGAGTACCAACTATACCATGCTCCATTAAAAGAAATTATATTAGAACTGCCTTATGTGATCTTGGAGCCGGTGTTAGTGTTATGCCTCTCTCTTTATATCGTAGACTTGAATTGAATAAGTTGACACCTACTGAAATATCTTTGCAAATGGCCGATAAATCAACGGCTATACCTATCGGTATTTGTGAGGATGTGCCTGTTGTGGTTGCAAATATCACTTTCTTAACGGACTTTGTTATTCTTGATATTCTCGAGGACGATAGTATGTCGATTATCCTTGGTAGACCCTTTTTCAATACTGTAGGGGTTGTTATTGATTGCAACAAAGGCAATGTCACTTTTCATGTTAATGGTAATGAGCATACGGTACACTTTCCAAGGAAACAATCTCAAGTTCATAGCATCAATTCTATTGGAAAAGTTCCAACTATTATTATTGGAGGTTTTGAATTTCCTCTCCCTACTGTCAAGAAAAAGTATGATATTCTTATTGTTGGGGATTTTCATATCCCCATTGAGGTAACTTAGTGTTATTCGAAATTTCTCCGGTTCCGTGTTATTCGGAATGAGTTTGTTAACAAGACTTGATCAACTTTGTTAGTGGATTCATTTTGATGATCATGAGATGGATGAAACTAGAAGGCACAACCTTCTGTACCCTCTTTTTACTTTCTGTTATTTAGAATAAATAAAGCAAAAATAGTATTATCCGTCTGTTTTCTGAATTATTCATGCAATAAAAAAATACCCAGAAAATAAAAGTGCTCCAAATGCCCTGAAAATTTAGTATGATTTTTTATGGAATATTTGAGGATTTTAGGCACTGAAATCACTGCAGGAGGGGCAAGCACCAGGCCACAAGAGTGGAGGGCGCGCACCCCTGTCTCGTGGGCCCCTGGTGGCCCCCCTCCATTTATGCCAGCACCCACACACTCCATCTTCTTCCCAAAAAAATCCCCATCCAGCTCAAGCACGAGTTCCAGCTCATTTAACTACGATTTTCGATCTCCTTGCTCAAAGCTCCATTCACAAAACTGCTTTGGGAGATTGTTGCTTGGTATGTGACTCCTCCATTGGTCCAATTAGTTTTTGTTCTAGTGCTTTATTCATTGCAAATTTTTGCTGAATAGGTGACCATGTTCTTGAGCTTGCATGTTAAATTTATGAGGTCCCAAGTAATTCTAATGCATGATATAGGCTCTAGGCACTTGTAGGAGTAGTTGCTACCAATCTTGTTTAGTTTTATTCACTTTTACTTTGAACTCACTAAAATTTTAGAAATTTTCAGAAAATGATAAGGAGACTTTTGAGGGGCTCTTCTAGCCAAGGCTCCCAGGAAAAACAAGCTAAAGAGAAGGCAAAAGCCAAGTATAATCTTCCTCGCATTGCAGAAGTACGGTCGTGTGAATGGCCATGCGATGTTTTCTTGAAAGAAGCTGGAATTCATGAAGATTTTTATTCTTTGATCGAGAATGCAGGCCTCACCGATTTCCTCCACGACCGGATCGATCAGTATCTCTTACTCACCAATACTTTTGTGCAATTTTTTTTATTATCCTAAGAAGTCACCGCCTTCAGTATCATTTCATTTATATGATGAATTCAGAGAAATGTCTTTAAGTAATTTTTGCGCGGTATGTAGGATACCCTTTGAGGGAGAATTAGAGGAACCCCATCGTAAAGATGTGGATGGCTTTGTTAACACTATCACTGTAGAGGATCCAAAGAAGGGTTCCGATGCGAAAATCTCTAGCATACACTTTCCTGTTTTATGCTAGTTTGCCATATTTGCTAGTAGATGCTTGATTGGTCGTGGAAATAGTGGAAACTTTAGTGTTCCTAATATTATCATTCTTCAACATGCCTTGTTTGGAGATAATAGTTTTAGTATGGGTACCATCATTGCTAAATGGCTAAGCCTGAATCGTACAAAAGGCCCCATCTTTGGAGGTATCTATGCTTCACGTCTTGCTAGACATTTTGAGATACCTATTAGGCACCATGAGAAAGAGGAGACAAAATTGCCTCCTTACATTTTTGATTACAAGAGCATGGTAGCACACACGTTTATTGTTGACAACAAAGAGAAGATGCTCTTGTATAACCTTAGATTTAATAAGAAACACAATGAGACTATTATTTTGCCTGCGCCCCTGTTGTTTGATTTGATTGCAGATAATTTTCTTGTCACACCGGAAGCGGTGTATGCTCATCGAGGCCAAGCATCCACTCCAGAACCTGAACCTGAGCCGGAACGTGAACTGGACCCTTATCGTGCATCATCTTACCAGTGGGATCCGGAGATGGCCAACCAGTGGTACCCTGATTACACCTCTCAGTACACCGGGGAGAGTAGCAACGATCCTTGGCATTAAACCAACCTAGGCCAAAAGCCTAAGCTTGGGGGAGTACGTATTTCTCGCCGACTTTACGTTCATGTTCACACACTATTCTTGTCGTTGGTGCTCATACTCTTTCATTGTATTATCCATGCTAGTTTAATTTTATTTTTCTATTTTTCTTCTTATTGTGTGTTTGATAAACCTTAAGAAAAACCAAAAAAATTAGTTAGTTTAATTTCCATGCTTGTAGTAGAATTAAAATGAAAACCCGAAAAGATTTCTCTTTCTTCTTCTTTCTTGTTGGGAGCTTTCCCGTGTAAATAGTTTTCTTTTCTTTTCTTTTCTTTGGGGGTCGAGAGTAGAAGACCATATTGAAAATGCTTAGTGGCTCTCATATGCATGATTATTTATTTAACTTAGAGCCCATATTACCCTGTCTTCTCTCTTTTGAGTTGAATGCTTGCAGATTCCAGCTTAGTCCAATGCACGTGCACTATTATTATTATACACATCATTCGGTCGTGCAAGTGAAAGACAATAATGACGATATATGATGAACTGACTGAGATAAGAAAAGCTGATATGAACTCGACCTCTCTTGTTTTTGTAAATATGATGAGTTCATCGTTCCTGATTCAGTTTATTATGAAGTAAACATATTTGCAATGACATTTAGAGATTATAGTTGCTTGTGCCATGCTTGATTAGCTATGAGTTATAATGGTTTACCTTGCGTGCGAACATGCTATTAGAATGATTATGATGTGGTATGATGGGATGGTATCCTCCTTTGAATGAATTCAGTGACTCGACTTGGCACATGTTCACGCGTGTACTTGAAACAAATCAACATAGCCTCCACGATATTTATGTTCATGGTAGATTATATCCTACTCATGCTTGTACTCGGTGTGAATTAAATTTAATGCATGTTTATGACTGTTGTCGCTCTCTCAGTTGGTCGCTTCCCAGTCTTTTGCTAGCCTTCACCTGTACTAAGCGGGAATACTGCTTGTGCATCCAAACTCTTTAAACCCCAAAGTTGTTCCTTATGAGTCCACCATACCTTCCTATATGCGGTATTTACCTGCCGTTCCAAGTAAATTTGTATGTGCCAAACTCCAAACCTTGAAATGAAATTATGTTTTGTATGCTCAAGCAGCTCATGTTTCAACTAGGGCTGCCTATATCTTCCATGCTAGGTGGCTTATTCTCAAGAGGAGTGGACTCCTCTCCTCATCCACGAGAAAGGGCCGGTAACCGGGATGCCCAGTCCCATGATCCAAAAAGATCAAAGCAAATCAATATAATTAAACAAAACTCCCCTAGGGCTACTGTTAGTTGGAGGCACTTGTTGATTAGAGCAAGCCATGGATTGATGCCTGTTGGTGGTTGGGGGAGTATAAACCTTTACCATTCTGTTTGGGAACTGCCTATAATGCATGTAGTATGGAAGATACAACCATCTCATAGTTGTTGCGTTGACAGTGAAAGCATGCCACTCAAAATTTTATTCATCTCTATTTTTAAAATCGAGCTCTGGCACCTCTACAAATCCCCGCTTCCCTCTGTGAAGGGCCTATCTATTTACTTTTATGTTGAGTCATCACCTTCTTATTAAAAAGCACCCGTTGGAGAGCACACTGTCATTTGCATTCATTATTATTAGTTTATATTGGGTATGACTTGACTGGATCTCTTTTACCATGAATTACAATGTTTAGTCAGTCCTTGATCTTTAAAGGTGCTCTGCATTTATGTTTTGCGGTCTCAGAAAGGGCTAGCGAGATACCATTTTGTTATATCATGTTATGATTGTTTTGAGAAAGTGTTGTCATCCGAGTTTTATTATTAAGGCTCACTAGCTGATTATGCCATTGATATGAGTGATTGTGAGACCTAAGTGTTATCGTGAGTATGGTTAGTTCATAATATTTGCTGAAACCTGAATGCTGGCTTTGCATGTTTACAACAACAAGAGCAAACAGAGTTTGTAAAAGTTTTTATTTATCACTTTCAGTTTATCAACTGAATTGCTTGAGGACAAGCAAAGGTTTAAGCTTGGGGGAGTTGATACGTCTCCAACGTATCTACTTTTCCAAACACTTTTGCCCTTGTTTTGGACTCTAACTTGCATGATTTGAATGAAACTAACCCGGACTGACGCTGTTTTCAGCAGAACTGCCATGATGTTGTTTTATGGTAGAAAACAAAAGTTCTCGGAATGTCCTGAAAATCCTCGGAGGAACTTTTTGGAAAATATAAAAAATACTGGAGAAAGAATGAAGAATAGGGGGCCCACACCCTATCCACGAGGGTGGGGGGCGCGCCCACCCCCTATCTCGTGGGCCCCCTGAGGCTCCGCCGACCTCAACTCCAACTCCATATATTCCGTCTCGCAGAGAAAAAAATCAGAGAGAAAGTTTCATCATGTTTTACGATACGGAGCCGCCGCCAAGCCCTAATCTCTCTCGGGAGGGCTGATCCGGAGTCCGTTCGAGGCTCCGGAGAGGGGGATTCGTCGCCGTCGTCATCATCAACGATCCTCCATCACCAATTTCATGATGCTCACCGCCGTGCGTGAGTAATTCCATCGTAGGCTTGCTGGACGGTGATGGGTTGGATGAGATTTATCATGTAATCAAGTTAGTTTTGTTAGGGTTTGATCCCTAGTATCCACTATGTTCTGAGATTGATGTTGCTATGACTTTGCTATGCTTAATGCTTGTCATTAGGGCCCGAGTGCCATGAATTCAGATCTGAACCTATTATGTTTTCATGAATATATGTGTGTTCTTGATCCTATCTTGCAAGTCTATAGTCACCTATTATGTGTTATTATCCGACAACCCCGAAGTGACAATAATAGGGATACTTCTCGGTGATGACCGTAGTTTGAGGAGTTCATGTATTCACTATGTGCTAATGCTTTGTTCCGGTTCTCTATTAAAAGGAGGCCTTAATATCCCTTAGTTTCCGCTAGGACCCCGCTGCCACGGGAGGGTAGGACAAAAGATGTCATGCAAGTTCTTTTCCATAAGCACCCATTACTATTTACGGAATACATGCCTACATTACATTGATGAATTGGAGCTAGTTCTGTGTCAGCCTATGTTATAGCTATTACATGAGGAATCGAATCTGACATAATTATCCATCACTGATCCATTGCCTATGAGCTTTTCACATCTTGTGCTTCGCTTAATTACTTTTCCGTTGCTCTTGTTACAATCATTACAAAACCCAAAAACATTAATTTTGCCACTGTTACCTTTATTATCATATTACTTTGCTACTAAATACTTTGCTGCAGATACTAAGTTATCCAGGTATGGTTGAATTGACAACTCAACTGCTAATACTCAAGAATATTCTTTGGCTCCCCTTGTGTCAAATCAATAAATTTGGGTTGAATACTTTACCCTCGAAAGCTGTTGCGATCCCCTACACTTGTGGGTTATCAGTACCATAATCACTTGACTGAGCTAGGAGTTAATCTTCGAGATGATTGTGTCATTGACAGAGTTCTTCAATCACTGCCACCAAGCTACAAAGGCTTCCTATGAACTACAATATGCAAGGGATGGAAAAGACTATTCCCAAGCTCTTTGCAATGCTAAAGGCTACGGAGGTAGAAATCAAGATGGAGCATCAACTGCTGATGGTTAACAAGGCCACTAGTTTCAAGAAGAAGGGAAAGGGAAAGAAGGGGAACTTCAAGAAGAATGGCAAGAAAGTTGTCACTCCCTGGAAGAAACCCAAAGCTAGACCCAAGCTTGAAACTGAGTGCTTCTACTCCAAAGGGACTGGTCACTCGAAGTGGAACTGCCCCAAGTATTTGGCAAATAAGAAGGATGGCAAAATGAACAAAGGTATATTTGATATACATGTTATTGATGTGTACCTTACTAATTCTCATATTAGTGCCTGGGTATTTGATACCAGTTCGGTTGCTCATATTTGTAACTCGAAATAGGGACTACAGATTAAACAAAGATTGGCTAAGGACGAGGTGACGATGCGCGTCGGGAATGGTTCCAAGGTCGATGTGATCGTCGTCGGTACATTACCTCTACATCTACCTTCATGATTAGTTTTAGACCTGAATAATTGTTATTTGGTGCCGGCGTTGAGCATGAACATTATATCTGGATCTTGTTTAGTGCGAAACAATGATTCATTTAAATCAGAGAATAATGGTTGTTCTATTTATATGAGTAATATCTTTTATGGTCATACAACCTGATACGTCTCTAATGTATCTATAATTTTTGATTGTTCCATGCTATTATATTACTCGTTTTGGATGTTTATGGGCTTTACTTTACACTTTTATATAATTTTTGGGACTAACCTACTAACCGGAGGCCCAGCCCGACTTACTGTTTTTTTTGCCTATTTTAGTGTTTCGAAGAAAAGGAATATCAAAAAGAGTCCAAACGGAATGAAACCTTTGAGAGTGATCTTTTTGGAACAAACGCAATCCAGGAGAGTTGGAGTGGACGTCAAGCAGCAAATGAGGCGACCACGAGGGTGCTTAGCGCGCCCTATGGGGGTGGGTGCGCCCCCCATCCTCGTGGGCCCCTCGTGGCTCAACCGACCTACCTCCTTCGCCTATATATACTCCCGTACCCTGAAAACATCGGGGAGCAGCATGAAAACCTAATTCCACCGCCGTAACCTTCTGTATCCGCCAGATCCCATCTTGGAGCCTTCGCCGGTGCTCCGTCGGAGGGGGAATCGACCATGGAGGGCCTCTACATCATCTCCATGGCCTCTCTGATGAGTTGTGAGTAGTTTACCACAGACCTTCGGGTCCATAGTTATTAGCTAGATGGCTTCTTCTCTCTCTTTGAATCTCAATACAAAGTTCTCCTCGATCTTCTTGGAGATCTATTCGATGTAACTCTTTTTGCGGTGTGTTTGTTGAGATCCGATGAATTGTGGCTTGATTATCAAGTTTATCTATGAGAAATAATTGAATCTTCTCTGAATTATTTTATGTGTGATTGGTTATCTTTGCAAGTCTCTTCGAATTATCAGTTTGGTTTGGCCTACTAGATTGATCTTTATTGCAATGGGAGAAGTTCTTAGCTTTGGGTTCAATCTTGCGGTGTCCTTTCCCAGTGACAGCAGGGGCAGCAAGGCACGTATTGTATTGTTGCCATCGAGGATAAAAATATGGGGTTTATATCATATTGCATGAGTTTATCCCTCTACATCATGTCATCTTTCTTAATGTGTTACTCTGTTCTTATGAACTTAATACTCTAGATGCAATCAGGAGTCGGTCGATCTATGGAGTAATAGTAGTAGATCCAGAATCGTTTCGATCTACTTGTTGCGGATGTGATGCCTATATACATGACCATGCCTAGATAATCTCATAACTATGCACTTTTCTATCAATTGCTCGATAGTAATTTGTTCACCCACCGTAATACTTATGCTATCTTGAGAGAAGCCTCTAGTGAAACCTATGGCCCCCGGGTCTATCTTTTATCATATAAGTTTTCCATCTATCTTTTATTTGCGTGTTTTACTTTCCAATCTATATCATAAAAATACCAAAAATATTTACCTTATCTTATTATCTCTATCAGATCTCACTTTCACAAGTTTCCGTGAAGGGATTGACAACCCCTTTATCGCGTTGGTTGCGAGGTTCTTGTTTGTTTGTGTAGGTGCGTGGGACTTTTGAGGAGCCTCCTACTGGATTGATACCTTGGTTCTCAAAAACTGAGGGAAATACTTACGCTAGTTTGCTGCATCACCCTTTCCTCTTCAAGGGAAAACAAACGTAGTGCTCAAGAGGTAGCAAGAAGGATTTCTGGCGCCATTGCCGGGGAGGTCTTCGCTCAAGTCAAGACATACCAAGTACCCATCACAAACTCATCTCCCACGCATTAAATTATTTGCCATTTTCCTCTCATTTTCCTCTCCCCCACTTCACCCTTGTCCTTTTTTTCGCCCTCTCTTTCCCGTTCTCCTCTCTCTTTCGCTTGCCTCTTGTGTGCTTGTGTGTTGGATTGTTTGTCGCGGTGGCGCAAGATAATACCAAATTGTGTGACTTTTCAAATACCAACAATAATGATTTCCTTAGCACTCCGATTGCTCCTCTTAATGATGCTGAATCTTGTGAAATCAATGCTGCTTTGTTGAATCTTGTTATGAAAGATCAATTCTCCGGCCTTCCAAGTGAATATATCGCTACTCATTTAAACAACTTTGTTGATTTGTGTGATATGCAAAAGAAGAAAGATACGGATAATGATATTGTTAAATTGAAGTTATTTCCGTTTTCACTTAGAGATCATGCTAAAACTTGGTTTTCGTCTTTGCCCAAAAATAGTATTGATTCATGGAATAAGTGCAAAGATGCTTTTATCTCTAAGTATTTTGCTCCCGCTAAGATCATCTCTCTAGAAAAGATATTTTGAATTTTAAACAACTTGATCATGAGCATGTTGCCCAATCTTGGGAAAGAATGAAATTAATGATTCACAATTGCCCTACTCATGGTTTGAACTTATGGATGATCATACAAAATTTTTATGCCGGATTGAATTTTGCTTCTAGAAATCTTTTAGATTCGGCCGCGGGAGGCACTTTTATGGAAATCACGTTAGGAGAAGCTACTAAACTCCTTGATAACACTGGTTAATATTCTCAATGGCACACCGAGAGATCTACTAGTAAAAAAGTGCATGCTATAGAAGAAATTAATGTTTTGAGTGGAAAGATGGATGAACTTATGAAATTGTTTTCTACTAAGATTGCTCCTATTGATCCCAATGATATGCCTTTGTCTACTTTGATTGAGAATAATAATGAATCTATGCATGTGAATTTTGTTGGTAGGAATAATTTTGGTAACAATGCTTATAGAGGAAACTTTAGTCCTACGCCATTTCCTAGTAATCCCTCTAATAATTATGGAAACTCCTGCAACAACTCTTATGGAAATTTTAATAAGATGCCCTCTGATTTCCAGAATAGTGTTAAAGAATTTATGATCTCTCAAAAGAATTTCAATGCTTTGCCTGAAGAAAAATTGCTTAAAGTTGATGAATTGGCTAGGAACGTTGATAGACTTTTGCTTGATGTTGATTCTTTGAAACTTAGATCTATTCCACCTAAGCATGATATCAATGAGTCTCTCAAATCCATGAGAATTTCCATTGATGAGTGCAAAGTAAGAACCGCTAGGATGCGTGCTAAGAAAGATTGCTTTGTAAAAGCGTGTTCTTCTACTTTCCATGAAAATAATGATGAAGATCTAAAAGTTATTGATGTGTCCCCTACTAAATCTTTGTTTTGCAATATGAATCTTGATAATGATGGGACTGAAGATGTGTCAACTTTAGTTAAAAGGCGTCCCAATAATTCAGAGTTTTTAGATCTTGATGCTAAATTTGGTAAAAGTGGGATTGGAGAGGTCAAAACTTTAAATAGCATTCAACCCACTATTATGGATTTCAAGGGATTTAATTATGATAATTGTTCTTTAATAGATTGTATTTCCTTGTTGCAATCCATGTTGAATTCTCCTCATGCTTATTGTTGATGCCTTGATGCAAACTTATGATGAAAAACTTGAATTGGAAGTTTCTATACCTAGAAAACTTTATGATGAGTGGGAACCTACTATAAAAATCAAAATTAAAGATCATGAATGCTATGCTTTGTGTGATTTGAGTGCTAGTGTTTCCACAATTCGAAAACTTTATGTGATATGCTAGATTTCCATGATTTTGATGATTGCTCTTTAAACTTGCACCTTGCGGATTCCACCATTAAGAAATCTATGGGAAGGATCAATGATGTTCTTATTGTTGCAAATAGGAATTATGTTCCCGTAGATTTTATTGTTCTTGATATAGATTGCAATCTTTCCTTGCCTATTATTCTTGGTAGACCTTTCCTTATAACGATTGGTGCAATTATTGATATGAAGGAAGGGAATATTAGATTCCAATTTCCATTAAGGAAAGGCATGGAACACTTTCCAAGAAAGAAAGTTAAGTTACCTTATGAATCTATCATGCGAGATACTTATGAATTGGATGCCGAAGATGGCACTACTTAGATCTATTCTCGCTTTTATGCCTAGCTAGGGGCGTTAAACGATAGCGCTTGTTGGGAGGCAACCCAATTTTATTTTTGTTCCTTGCTTTTTTCTTCTGTTTAGTAATAGATAATTCATGTAGCTTCTGTTTAGATGTGGTTTTATGTTTTAATTAGTTTTTGTGCCAAGTAGAACCAATAGGATAACCTACGGTGACAGTTAATTTGATTCTGCTGAAAAACAGAAACTTTTGCACGCACGAGAATAATTTTAATAAATCACATAAACGTGATTTTGCGTTGATTCTTTTTGAAGTAGATCAATAGACAAATTTCCCAGGACATCCTATTTTGGTAGGAGTTTTAGAGTTCTGGAAGTATTCGAAAGTTATAGATTGCTACAGACTTTTCATTTTTTTTGACAGATTCTGTTTTTCATGTGTTGTTTGCTTATTTTGATGCATCTATGGCTAGTATCGGGGGGTATGAACCATAGAGAAGTTGTAATACAGTAGGTTTAACACCAATGTAAATAAAGAATGAGTTCATTCCAGTATCTTATGTGGTGGTTTTCTTTCTTGCACTAATGGAGCTTATGAGATTTCCTGTTGAGTTTTGTGTTGTGAAGTTATCAAGTTTTGGGTAAAGATTTGATGGACTATGGAATAAGGAGTAGCAAGAGCCTAAGCTTGGGGATTCCCATGGCACCCCAATATATTCAAGGACAACCAAAAGCCTAAGATTGGGGATGCCCCGTAAGGCATCCCCTCTTTCGTCTTTGTTTATCGGTAACTTTACTTGGAGCTATATTTTTATTCGCCACGTGATATGTGTTTTGCTTGGAGCGGCTTGTATGATATGAGTCTTTGCTTTTTAGTTTACTACAATCATCCTTGCTGTACACACCTTTTGGGAGAGACACCATGATTTGGAATTTATGAGAATAATCTATGTGCTTCACTTATATCTTTTGAGCTAGATAATTTTTTGCTCTGGTGCTTCACTTATATCTTTTAGAGCACAGCGGTGGTTTAATTTTGTAGAAATTGTTGATCTCTCATGCTTCACTTATATTATTTTGAGAGTCTTTTTGAACAGCATGGTATTTGCTATGGTTATAAAATTGGTCCTAGAATGATGGGCATCCAAGTTGGGTATAATAAAAACTATCATAGAAAGTGAATTGGATGCTATGATCAATTTGATGCTTGATAATTGTTTTGAGATATGAGGATGGTGATATTAGAGTCATGCTAGTGGAGAAATTGTGAATTTAAGGAATACTTGTGTTGGAGTTTGTGATTCCCGTAGCATGCACGTATAGTAAACCGCTTTGTGATGAAGTTGGAGCACAATCTATTTATTGATTGTCTTCCTTATGAGTGGCGGTCGGGGGTGAGCGATGGTCTTTTCCTACCAATCTATCCCCCTAGGAGCATGCGCGTAGTACTTTGTTTTCAATGACTTGTAAATTTTTGCAATAAGTATATGAGTTCTTTATGACTAATGTTGAGTCCATGGATTATACACACTCTCACCCTTCCACCATTGCTAGCCTCTCTTGTGCCTCGCAACTTTCGCCGGTACCATACACCTACCATATACTTTCCTCAAAACAGCCACCATACCTACCTATCATGGCATTTCCATAGCCATTCCGAGATATATTGCCATGCAACTTTCCACCGTTCCGTTTATTATGACACGCTCCATCATTGTCATATTGCTTTTGCATGATCATGTAGTTGACATCGTATTTGTGGCAAAGCCACCTTCATGATTCTTTCATACATGTCACTCTTGATTCATTGCATATCCCGGTACACCGCCGGAGGCATCCATACAGAGTCATATTTTGTTCTAAGTATTGAGTTGTAAGTAAATAAAAGTGTGATGATCTTCATTATTAGTGCATTGTCCCAAGTGAGGAAAGGATGATGGAGACTATGACTCCCCCACAAGTCGGGATGAGACTTCGGACTTTACAACAACAAAAAAAGAGGCCAAAGAACACTACTAGGGAAAACCCTAGTAGTAGCGCGGTTTTTAAAGACCACTAGTAGCGCGTGCTGGCGTGCTACTAATAAGGCGCTACAGCTATTACTTAGCAGTAGCGCGTGTGACACGCGCTACTGCTAAGAGACATAGCGGCAATGCTTCTTCTCTCCCGAGCTGCTGCTAATCTAGCTAGTTGCAGCGTGTTTACTATCCACCGCTACTATTATTCTTTTTTTATTTTTAGTGTATTTATACGCCGTTATACAAATTTTGGTACAATACCAATTATGAGGTTTATATCATTATGTCCATAATAGTGTGTCAAATGAAGGTGGATTAGGTTCAAGTGGAGGCAATATGTGGTGCATGTCAAAAGGATACTACTAATCCAAACTTGATGTAGTTTGGACTAGTAGTACTTTTGATGTGCACCACATGTTGCCTCCACTTGAATCTAGTCCGCCAACACAAGCTATTTAATCATCATCATAGTCATTACCACCAACATTATTTATTTAATCACCATAGTCATAGTGTAGCACATAATCATCTTCAAACTTATTCTAGCTAGCTAATCACCACCAACACTAGATGCGGTAGCTATCTAATCACCACTAACACTAGCTAATAATAATCATCATAGTCATATCCACCAACACTAGCTATTTAATCATCATAGTCATAGTGTAGCACATCATCATCTTCAAACTCATTTCTAGCTAGCTAATCACTCCTGCTGCTCTCTCTCAGGTAAAATAACATAAAACATGTGTAGCTCTCCTCCTTCATCAAGTTGGAGCATGCAGATGAACCTGTCTCCTAATCGTGGGTTGCACTTCTGATTGCTGCCCCTAGTACTTCTTCGCGCTCCTCCATCACAAATTTGGTCCAGTCTTGTACTATTAAGAGTTCGTCGCTAATCTTGAATGCACTAAAGTGCATTGTAGGATATCTTGTCCGTAAGCTAACAATACTCATGTTACCTTTAGTCTCGATCCCATGAGGCACAACATTCATCGGGAGTCCCTGTTGAAGAACATCGTATGGTAACATACTTAGGAATGAAGTTTAGCTTAAAAAATAATGTATGGAAAAGATGCACTGAGGACAAATAGTAAAAATCTTACCATCTTTCCTAAATAGATGTGACCGTAGTTCATTACGAACACTATTGGTCGCATGTTTTCAATACTAACATTTCTAAGTGCAGGAAGAAAATTTGTCTTGACAGTATCAAGATCCGCAAGCCATGAAATGTAATGACTTAGCTCCTCGCAGTTTAGTTCAGCCCCGAGACAGTAGTAGGTCCTGTCTACCAAGCGTTGGACATGTTTGCTTGAACGGAAATAAGCTGACAATAGAAATTAGTTGTCAACTATTTTTGAATAAACAATATCAAAGACATAAATATGGTTGAGAAACTCACATAATGGTATAACTGGAGGCGTCTGCACATCAACCCAGATGTCGGTATTACCTTCAATATCATCTTTCGGACGAATATCAAAGGTGATAACCATATCAGGCTCAAATGCATAATTCTTGCATAGTGCTCGCCATGTTTTGTTTCCAAAATAGGTGTAGTCGTCTGCATTGTATAATTTTGCGTGGAAAATATAACCATGCTCGATCTTCAAGTAAACTTTATTTACCTCCATAGTACGACTGAAACCTATCTTATACAATACAAAAACTCTTGCATGGCAGGGGATACGCTAGTAGAATAGTAAAAAAATAAATTATAAGTTGAAGCAAATGAAGCAGATGTCATGCTTAATTACGAAAAAAGACTTGTCGTTGTGACTTACTGTATTCACTTCGAAGTTCTCGTGCAGTTTGATGCTAAAGCGCCTATAGTAATCTAGGAAGATTCCATCGCACAGGCCGCGCTCGTCTTCGTAGTATTTGCAAATACCGAAGTCCTTTTCATCATCAGACATTTCTATGTTCATAGTTGAAACATTTATTGAAAATTGGTCGAACACAACTACCAGGATACTCAACACACAAATCCGGGGCACTCGATATTTCCTACATATTCTGGCACAAGTCATGCCAAAATTCATGAAAAAATCTGGCATGACCTTTGCTAAAATAGGACATATTGAGCGCCTGAAATTTGCGGGAACGGAAATGAATCAACACTCCTGTCGGTGTCAAAACCAGTGGATCTCAGGTAGGGGGTCCCGAACTGTGCGTCTAAGGTCGATGGTCACAGGAGGCAGGGGACACGATGTTGTACCCAGGTTCGGGCCCTCTCGATGGAGGTAATACCCTACTTCCTCCTTGATTGATCTTGATGATATGAGTATTACAAGAGTTGATCTACCACGAGATCATAAAGGCTAAACCCTAGAAGCTAGCCTATGGTATGATTGTTGTTGTCCTACGGACTAAACCCTCCGGTTTATATAGACACCGGAGGGGGCTAGGGTTACACAGAGTCGGTTACAGAGAAGGAGATCTATCATCCGAATCACCAAGCTCGCCTTCCACGAAAAGGAGAGTCCCATCCGAACACGGGACAAAGTCTTCAATCTTGTATCTTCATAGTCTAACAGTCCGGCCAAAGTATATAGTCTGGCTGTCCGGATAGCCCCTTATCCAGAACTCCCTCAGTAGCCCCTGAACCAGGCTTCAATGACGATGAGTCCGGCGTGCAGATTGTCTTCGGCATTGCAAGGCGGGTTCCATCTCCGAATACTCTAACGTAAATTTCAAACACTTAAGTCGTGTCCGGATCTGCAAGACAAATTTCACATACCGCCGTAGAGAGAACAATAATCCACAAATCTAATCCACTGACAACTCTTCGTAGCGTGACATCACGCCACGGCCCGGTCATTATTCAAACCGTTTTTACAACCAGCTACTGCGCATATTGCAAGGCGGTTTCCTTGGCACGTCTTGTCGAAGCAGAGATCGTGCCCCGCTTATCGTGGGATTCTCATCAATACGGTTGTGGGTAACCCAACCGCACCACCAATCGCGGTGAGTGGGGAACGAGCAGGTTTCATCAGGCAAGCGGGGAGGCGGAGAGTTTCATTGCCTCTATAAAGAGGAAAGGCCTATTCCTTTTCACCCACGCCTTCTCCTTCCGCTCGTCCATTCTCTTTCACTTGAGCCCTAACGCTCGAGCGTTCATCTTCTCCACCAACAAAGGTTCTCCGAAAATGTCCAGATCTAGAGCAGGAGGCAAGTGGATGGCCTCTACCATCCAGGAGAAGGATATCAAAAAGCTTCGGGAGGCCGGATACCTGGCCTAGAAAATCGGCCACCGCCTTCCGACGGCGGGACAGATTGTCCGTACTCCGGAGTCCCATGAGAGGGTCGTATTCCTCCCTCATTTTGTCCGCGGGCTCGGGTTTCCCCTTCACCCATTTGTTTGCGTCGTCATGTATTATTACGCGATCGATTTTCACGATCTATCCCCCAATTCCTTCCTCAACATATCGATGTTTATCGTCGTGTGCGAGGCCTTTCTCTGCATCACGCGACACTTCGGCTTATGGCTGAAGATCTTGAATGTGAAACCCAAGGTGGTGAACGATGAGAACACCGAGTGAGGAGGCACCATGGTGAGCAGGATGCCCAAGGTCACATGGCCGACAGGTACTTTCAATGATTCCGTCAAGGAGTGGCAGCAGCAGTGGTTCTATATCACTGAGCCGCGCGGCAAAAAGTGGGTCGTTGCTCCTGAGTTCCGATCCGGAGCCCCTTTGCGGCTTATGTCCTAGCCCAAGAAGGGCTTGAACTGGTCTTCATCTGACGAACTGTCGGTGATCCAGACACGCGTCAAAGGTATGGAAGACAAGGCCATCAGGCTTGTTGATGTAGTCCATGTGATGTTGGTCCGCCTGGTTCTTCCCTGTCGGCACCAAGCCTGCAATTTGTGGGAGTATGACCCGGCCGAGCACCAGACCCTGCGAGATCTTTACGACTCCTCGCACAAGGACATCTGGAAGGTGCTTTTTAAGTTCGGGAAACCATGGCCGGACTCCGCCGCGGACCGCGGGTACCAACTGTCCCGTCCTACAAGTCCGGTAAGTAGTCATTATATTTTGTCCATCCATATGTTTCATTGTCATATCCCAGGAAGATGCCCTAACGCGCTTCCCACAATTATCTTAGGGATGGACGAAGAAGGCAGGGCGGATACAGTGTCCAGCCCCGCTGCCAGAAGAACCAGCCGGACCACTTCTGATGAAGATGCTGGTCCCGATGCCTTACGAGGCGCCAAAGAAAGAGTCCCATAAAGAGGCCAAGGAGACCAGGAGCGGCCTCTATCGTCGTGGTGCTTCAGACACAAAATCTGAAGACTCTAGTAGCCATCTCTCCTCTGAAGAGGAAGAGGACGAGGAAGAAGACGAGTCCCCCACGGGGGGAGGAAAGAAAAGTACGGCTTCCTCATCTCTAGAGGCCGAATTGCCTAAGAGGGGAAAAACCCTCCTGCCAGAGGTGTCCACATCAAAAATTCTGTTTTTATCATTTACCTACTCGAGGACGAGCAGGGATTAAGCTTGGGGATGCTTGATATGTCTCCAATCTATCTATAATTTTTGATTATTCCATGCTTTTATATTACCCGTTTTGGATGTTTATGGGCTTTACTTTACACTTTTATATCATTTTTGGGACTAACCTACTAACCAGAATCCCAGCCTGAATTGCTGTTTTTTTTGCCTATTTTAGTGTTTCGAAGAAAAGGAATGTCAAACGGACTCCAAACGGAATGAAACCTTCAGGAGCGATCTTTTTGGAACAAACGCAATCCAGGAGACTTGGAGTGGACGTCAAGCAGCAAACGAGGCGGCCATGAGGGTGCCCGGCGCGCCCTATGGGGGTGGGCACGCCCCCCACCCTCGTGGGCCCCTCGTGGCTCAACCGACCTACCTCCTTCGCCTATATATGCTCCCGTACCCTCAAA
The DNA here is from genome assembly GCF_002162155.2 of Triticum dicoccoides. Taxonomy (NCBI): domain Eukaryota; kingdom Viridiplantae; phylum Streptophyta; class Magnoliopsida; order Poales; family Poaceae; genus Triticum; species Triticum dicoccoides. The sequence continues at coordinate 53,791,965 of NC_041385.1, forward strand.
ACATCGGGGAGCACCACGAAAACCTAATTCCATCGCCGCAACCTTCTGTATTCGCCAGATCCCATCTTAGAGCCTTCGCTGGTGCTCCGCCGGAGGGGGTCGACCATGGAGGGCATCTCAGATGAGTTGTGAGTAGTTTACCACAGACCTTCGGGTCCATAGTTATTAGCTAGATGTCTTCTTCTCTCTCTTTGAATCTCAATAAAAGTTCTGCTTGATCTTCTTGGAGATCTATTCGATGTAACTCCATTTGCGGTGTGTTTGTCGATATCCGACGAATTGTGGGTTTATGATCAAGTTTATCTATGAGAAATAATTGAATCTTCTCTGAATTCTTTTATGTGTGATTGGTTATCTTTGCAAGTCTCTTCGAATTATCAGTTTGGTTTGGCCTACTAGATTGATCTTTCTTGCAATGGGAGAAGTGCTTAGCTTTGGGTTCAATCTTGCGGTGTCCTTTCCCAGTGACAGCTGGGGCATCAAGGCACGTATTGTACTGTTGCTAACGGGGATAAAAAGATGGGGTTTATATCATATTGCATGAGTTTATCCCTCTACATCATGTCATCTTTCTTAATGCGTTACTCTGTTCTTATGAACTTAATACTCTAGATGGAGGCAGAAGTCGGTCGATGTGTGGAGTAATAGTAGTAGATGCAGAATCATTTCGATCTACTTGTTGCGGACGTGATGCCTATATACATGATCATGCCTAGATAATCTCATAACTATGCACTTTTCTATCAATTGCTCGACAGTAATTTGTTCACCCACCATAATACTTATGCTATCTTGAGAGAAGCCTCTAGTGAAACCTATGGCCCCCGTGTCTATCTTTTATCATATAAGTTTTCCATCTATATTTTATTTGCATCTTTTACTTTCCAATCTATATCATAAAAATACCAAAAATATTTATCTTATCTTATTATCTCTATCAGATCTCACTTTTGCGAGTTTCCGTGAAGGGATTGACAACCCCTTTATTGTGTTGGTTGCGAGGTTCTTGTTTGTTTGTGTAGGTGTGTAGGACTTTTGAGGAGCCTCCTACTGGATTGATACCTTGGTTCTGAAAAACTGAGGGTAATACTTACGCTACTTTGCTGCATCACCCTTTCCTCTTCAAGGGAAAACCAACGCAGTGCTCAAGAGGTAGCACACCCTTGAAGAGTGGTGTATTTCTGTTGAATCTCGATCGTGGTGATACACATATTCATAATATTGATGCCAAAAGATGCAAAGTTGATAATGATAGTGTAAATTATTTGTGGCACCGCCGTTTAGGTCATATCGGTGTAAAGCGCATGAAGAAACTCCATAAAAATGGACTTTTGGAATCATTAGATTATGAATTATTTGATACTTGCGAACCATGCCTTATGGGCTAGATGACTAAAACTCTATTCTCCGGAACAATGGAACGAGCTTGCGACTTATTGGAAATAATACATACCGATGTATGCGGTACGATGAGTGCTGAAGCTCGTGGCGGGTATTGTTATTTTCTGACCTTCACAGATGATTTGAGAAGATATGGGTATATCTACTTAATGAAATACAAGTCTAAAACATTTGAAAAGTTCAAAGAATTTCAGAGTGAAGTTGAGAATCATCGTAACAAGAAACTAAAGTTTCTACGATCTGATCGTGGAGGTGAATATTTGAGTTACGAGTTCGGCCTTGATTTAAAACAATGTGGAATAGTTACACAACTCACGCCACCTGGAACACCATAGCGTAATGGTGTGTCTGAATGTCGTAACCGCACTTTATTATATATGGTGCGATCTATGATGTCTCTTACCAATTTACCGCTATCATTTTGGGGTTATGCCTTAGAGACTGCTGCATTCATGTTAAACAGGGCACCGTCAAAATCCGTTGAGACGACACCGTATGAACTATGGTTTGGCAATAAACCTAAACTGTCATTTCTTAAAGTTTGGGATGTGATGCTTATGTCAAAAGGCTTTAGCCTGATAAGCTCGAACCCAAATCAGAAAAGTGTGTCTTCATAGGATACCCTAAGGAAACAATTGGGTACACCTTCTACCACAGATCCGAAGGCAAGATCTTTGTTGCCAAGAACGGAACCTTTCTAGAGAAGGAGTTTCTCTCGAAAGAAGTGAGTGGGAGGAAAGTAGAACTTGATGAGGTAATTGTACCTTCTCTCAATTAGGAAAGTAGCTCATCCGAGAAATCCGTTCCCGTGATGCCTACACCAACTAGAGAGGAAGCTAATGATAATGATCATGAAACTTCAGATCAAGTTGCTACAGAACCTCGTAGGTCAACTAGAGCATGATCCGCACCAGGGTGGTACGGTAATCCTGTTCTGGAAGTCATGTTACTTGACCATGACTAACCTATGAACTATGAAGAAGCTATGATGAGCCCAGATTCCGATAAATGGCTTGATGCCATGAAATTGAGATAGGGTCCATGTATGAGAACAAAGTGTGGACTTTGGTGGATTTGCCCGGTGATCGGCAACCCACGAAGAATAAATGGATCTTCGAGAAGAAGACTGATGCTGATGGTAATGTTACTGTCTATAAAGCTCGACTTGTCTCAAAAGGTTTTCGACAAGTTCATGGAGTTGACTACAATGAGACTTTCTCACCCGTAGCGATACTTAAGTCTGTCCGAATCATGTTAGCAATTGCCGCATTTTATGATTATGAAATCTGGCAAATGGATGTCAAAACTGCATTCCTTAAAGGATTTCTTAAAGAAGAGTTGTATATGATGCAATCAGAAGGTTTTGTCGATCCTAAAGGTGCTAACAAAGTGTGCAATCTCCAATGATCGATTTATGGACTGGTGCAAGCATCTCGGAGTTGGAATATACGCTTTGATGAGGTGATCAAAGCATATGGTTTTATACAGACTTTTGGAGAAGCCTATATTTACAAGAAAGTGAGTGGGAGCTCTATAGCATTTCTAACATTATATGTGGATGACATATTGTTGATTGGAGGTGATGTAGAATTTCTGGATAGCATAAAAGGATACTTGAATAAAAGTTTTTGAATGAAAGACCTCGATGAAGCTGCTTATATATTGGGCATCAAGATCTATAGAGATAGATCAAGACGCTTTATAGGACTTTCACAAAGCACATACCTTGATAAAGTTTTGAAGAAATTCAAAATGGATCAGTCAAAGAAAGGATTCTTGCCTGTGTTACAAGGTGTGAAGTTGAGTTAGACTCAATGCCCGACCACTGCAGAAGATAGATATAAAATGAAAGTCATTCCCTATGCCTCAGCCATAGGTTATATCATGTATGCTATGTTGTGTACCAGACCTGATGTGTGCCTTACCTTAAGTTTGGCAGGGAGGTACCAAAGTAATCCAGGAGTGGATCACTGGACAACGGTCAAGAATATCCTAAAGTACCTGAAAAGGACCAAGGATATGTTTCTTGTTTATGGAGGTGACAAAGAGCTCGTCGTAAATTGTTACGTCGATGCTAGCTTCGACACTGATTCGGATGACTCTAAGTCACAAACCGGATACGTATTTATATTGAATGGAGGAGCTGTCAGTTGGTGTAGTTCCAAGCAGAGCATCATGGCAGGATCTACGTGTGAAGCGGAGTACATAGCTGCTTCGGAAGCAGCAAATGAAGGAGTTCATATCCAATCTTGGTGTAATACCTAGTGCATCGGGTCCAATGAAAATCTTTGTGACAATACTGGACCAATTGCCTTGGCAAAGGAATCCAGATTTCACAAGAGAACCAAACACATCAAGAGATGCTTCAACTCCATTTGTGAACAAGTCAAGGATGGAGACATAGAAATTTTCATGATACATATGGATCTGAATGTAGCATACCCGTTGACTAAGCCTCTTCCACGAGAAAAACCTGATCAGCACCAAGACTCCATGGGTGTTAGATTCATTACAATGTAATCTAGATTATTAACCCTAGTGCAAGTGAGAGACTGAAGGAAATATGCCCTAGAGGTAATAAGAAAGTTGTTATTATATATTTCCTTATTGATGATAAAGGTTTATTATTCATGCTAGAATTGTATTGATCAGAAACTTAAATACATGTGTGAATACATAAACAAATACTGTGTCCCTAGTAAGCCTCTACTAGACTAGCTCGTTGATCAAAGATGGTTAAGGTTTCCTAACCATAAACATGTGTTGTCATTTGATAATGGGATCACATCATTAGGAGAATTATGTGATGGACAAGACCCATCCATTATCTTAGCATAATGATCGTTCAGTTTATTGCTATTGCTTTCTTCATGTCAAATACATATTCGTTCAATGAAAATCTTTTGTGACAATACTGGAGCAACTTCCTTGGCGAAGGAATCGAAATTTCACAAAAAGACCAAATACATCAAGAGATTCTTCAATTCCATCCGGGATTTGGTCAAGGAGGGAGACATAGAGATTTGCAAAATACATACAGATCTGAATGTGGCAGACCCATTGACTAAGCCTCTTCCACGAGCAAAACATGATCAACACCAAGACTCCATGGGTGTTAGATTCATTACAATGTAATATAGATTATTGACTCTAGTGCAAGTGGGGACTGATGGAAATATGTCCTAGAGGCAATAATAAAGTTGTTATTTTATATTTCCTTATTCATGATAAATGTTTATTTTTCATGCTAGATTGTATTAACCGGAAACTTGATACATGTGTGAATACATAGACAAAACATTGTGTCCCTACTAGGAAAAGGCCTACTAACGGCGCACCTAATTTGGCCATTAATGGCGCATTAGTGGTGCGCCATTAGTGCCACGCCATTAGTATATTTTACTAATGGTGCACCACTGGTGCGCCATTAGTATCTGGTGTACTAATGGCGGACCTCAGATGCGCCATTAGTATATACAACAGTGCGCCATTAGTATGCCTCCCAGGGGGCCATGTATACCCAGGTGCTTTGGCATACTAATGGCGCACAACAACAACATGCGCCATTAGTAACTTCGGCATACTAATGGCGCACTGTTTAATGATGCGCCATTAGTATCCTTTGGCATACTAATGGCGCACTGTGATGTGATGCGCTATTAGTATGAATATTAGTTTTTTTTATTTTTTAATTTTCTGTTTTTTGCACAGGTTACAAAATGTATAATTGGACAAAATATAGACAGCACACATCAACAACAGATTCATCGAATACAATAGAAGATTAGTCTCTAAATACAATTCATCATATTAGTCTCCGAATTGAAAAGACCGAACAAAGATAGAACATTATATTACAAGTCTCGAGACCGCGAGTAGCGAGTTTGTCTTCACATTACAAGTCGATATCGATCATCTAAACTACCATCACATAGAAGAGAGCTGCGGTCATCACGATGAGCATCATCACGATGAAACTCGTCTTCATCCGGTTCCTCCAACACTCCCTCCCCTCTCCCGCTAGATAGCGGGCGTATCTAGATTCCGCCTCGGCCCTAGTGGCGTACCCTTTGTAACTGTTACCGCTGAATCGGTGAACCTGTCTCCGACACTCCTCCCAGTCGTCATAGACTCCGGGAACCTTACCCTTGTACACGACATACGACGGCATCGCTATGCCCTAGCCAAACGAAACGTTAGTACCAATTCACAGACAATACATAAGCAATATATAAGTATGCAACAGAACGACCGGAAGAGAAAAGCAAGACATTAATAGCATCGATTACATCTAAGTTGAACGACTCTCGAAACCAAAGAGACATACTACAAGTTCATTAAAGTTTAATTACAACATGAGCCAATCGATGTTTCAGAACTAGACACAGCATCACTGCTTTCGACTCGACTCAAGGGACCAGAGCGTGGATGAAGCCGCCGTCTATCGTGGGAGTCATGAAAGAACGGGCGTTGTCTGCCTGCATTTGTAGCATTGTATCGATGTCACTGTTGGACGGTTGATTTCTGAGGTAGAACTTCCCCGAGGTACGAAGGACATCTTGATGGATGATTTCCGCAAACTCCAACTGGATGCGAAAGAATTCTTGTCTGATGTCCGCGTCCTGGATTGCCGACACGCTCGTGGCCCAATCTTTGAGTTTACTCGGTAGCAGAAGTTGATGATGGTCCCGTACGATCGCCCGCATGTGATGGATAGCGTAGTAGGCACCCTTCTGACCGCCAGGCGGCTTCTTGACGCAGCAGAACGTCGTATTGTGGGAGAACACGTGCTTGCCGTACTTACGAATAGGCCTGGTGAAGGTGCCTCCAGATTTGGCGTAGCCGGGGAGAACATCATCAAGAACCTTCTTGACATTTGTGTAGTCTACGTTCGACTGACGGTCCGGGTCGAAATACGTGGCCATGGAATATTTGGGGCTTAGGAGGATGAGCGTGCAATGTGTGTCAGTGCAGAAAAAACGGAATGTTAAAAGAAAAACGATCGAAATCTAAGAATTCATATGTTACGGGCCAGTTGAGGGGAGGACTTACTCGGGAAAGTAAGGCACGAGGAAGTTATCCTTATCTTGGTTTGCCAGAATGATGCCTTCGAGGTAAGAACTCGCGACTTGATGGTCCCCAACGCTGCCCAAGATCTTGGCACGCATGTAGAAGGGGTCGACTATCACGATGTCCGGGGTCTTGTCGCGCATGATCCGCATCTCCATACTCAGCGAAAATAGCCGAACGAAGGTGTAGTGCAGCGGATGAAGGTTCAACATAGTGTGGATGTCAGCAAACCGCAGGACGATCGTACGCTCGATGGAGTTATCCACAAAGCCCTTGCCCTCTGGCACCTTGGCCGCGAAAACTGGGTATGCCACATCCTTCTCTCTGAGACGCCGCTTCTCCAAAGAAAGAACACTGTCATGCAGACTCCGCATAGCACCGGTTGCAGCATTGAGCATATTTTTCGGTAGCATCGCCCTACCCGCCACATGCACCCTCCTCGAGATATCCTCAGGTGAAGGTGGCCCGTCCTGAGCACGGATCGTACTCGGTGCCGGCTGGCTCGCACCCTTGTTAGTCTTTCTTTTGCGTGCCTTCTTCTTCTCCTGTAATGGGACCGAGTTCTGCTCACAGACCGCCTTCTTGAGTGTGTTGGGGCTGATAATATTTCGTACCTCGCCTATCTGAGGCTTGGTGAAGTCGGCAGCTGGAGGCGTCTCCTGAGAGCTGAACGGCAGACGACGCCTGTTGCAACTTGGCTTCTCCGCGGTACCAGCTAGATCGCGCACGTCTTTTGTTGGGTTGGGTTCTTGAGAAGGAGGCCCCATGAAGTCGCCATCGTACCCATGTTCGGCAAAGTACTGATCGACGTTGCCAAATGTATCATCGTCGTCGTCGTTCTGATCCTGTGCCATATGCATGTTTGGATCCAGTGGCATAGGGATGTCCGGCACCGTTGCGGCGGTCTTGCCATGGGGCCGACTTGGCGCCGGCACGACTGGCGATGTTGTCTTTGGGGTGGTGTCCCCCGCCCACAAACGAATCTGGCTCTTCGGCCAAAGCAGGGGCCAGCACAGGCAGGCGGTGAGGGTCATCACGTCATCATCGTTGGCCCCGACGGGTCGAATCGGAGGTAACAACTCGTCGCAGCCTGGCAGCACCCGAACCAGTTCAACCCTAAACAAGTTGGGTGGCGTCTGGGTACCGTGGAACAAGGGGTTGCCCGGTTGAACGATTTTGCCCTTGGCGACATCGACCAACTCGTTGTTCACGAAGTGCAGGAGAGTGCACGGAACATCGGCGGCGCCCTTCGAAAACACGTAGGGCGTTAGGGATGCCCAGTCAAAGGCAAGGAGATGAAGTCCTCGGCCGAGAAGGCTTAATTAGTTATCTGATGATGGCGTCGAGCTCGGCTAATGTCGAGGCACCGCCAACGGCGGGCGTGCAGTTGACGGAGGGGCCGCTTGCTGCAGAGGTGCCGACCGGTGTACACCCAGGTGCATTAAGCTCCCGTGCCGGCGTCGGAGACACCAATGCCGCCTCCGCCGGAGACACCAATGGCCCCGCCATCGCATTCTGCGAGTTGCTGGCCGTGAAACTAGGAATCGGGGGCGGCCCCTGTTGGCCGCCCGCAATCCACGCACTCAACCCCTTGATCAAGGTAGGCACAATGGCGGTGATCGTCGCTCCGAGTTGTTGTTGCACTTGCTCTTGGACAATCTCCGGAATCTGCGCCACCTGTGCCTTGAGTTCTTGAACCTCGCGCGCCTAGCTTTTCGAGCTAGTCTTTTTCTCCTTCCGCACACCAGCGGTATAGTATGACCCCCATTTTGTAGACAAGCCTTTGCCGGCCACACGACCAGCTTACTGAGCTTATCCTTGTTCTTCATTACATTCAACACCCTATTTAGAGTGGTGTCCCAAGGGTTGCTCTTAGTCGACCCCGCGCTACTGCTTTCAGTCGCCTGCGGAAGGAATGTGAACCATTTAGAAATTTGGCTTCATTAATTAGAATGCAACCATATGGAGCTAATTACGCGGGGGTGTATTCCTTACCAGAACAAGCTCAAGCGCCCTGGTCTTCGGATCCGTGGTAAGCTCCTTTGTTACCGGGTCCTCCTTGTACCGGGCCCTGACATAGTTCCTGGTCTGCTAGTTACCGCTGTATTTCTCGAAGCGGGGCCGTAGGCCTTGCTCGGCACGCTCCGCGTCCTCCTTGTCCCATATAGGCTCCGCCACTCTGTAACCGCCGGGACCGAGTTTGTGTTCCCCTAAGTTCAACTCCCGTATTTCTTTCCCCCACTGACTTGATTCGGAGTTTGCGGTGCTCGAGCAATTGATCTTGAAGTCGTTGTAGTCATCTTCGGTGATCGAAGGATTTTTCTCCTTGATCTTCTCATAACTCACACCTTTCTCGATCACTCTCTTCACATTGCTTTTCCAAGTAGACAGGGCCTTGCTCATCTTCGTGAGGCCAGCATTGTTCACTTTATTCCCTTTGAGGCTTCTATTTTCAAATTCAGCGGGGAACTTGTATCGTTCGTGCAGCTTCGTGAAGAGGAGGTTGCGAAAATTCCCTCGGTTAGGATGCCTCAGGTTCTCGGTGTTGATCGAGATGGTGCTCCGGAGAATGCACCCGAGCTGAAGCGAGTACCCCTTGACTATTCGTTCGGGCGCCGTTGGATTCCCGTCGGAGTCCACTTCAGTAACTTCCTCGTTGAGGGTGCGGAGCACGGTCGGGGCCGGTCCTTCCGTTGCCTCTTCGGTTAGCTGCCATCTATGCGTGCGCCGCCATCATCAGTGGTGGCATCCTCAGCGGCACCATCAGTGGTGGCATCAGTGGGGTCATCCTCGGCTGTACCATCAGTGGTCTCAGGATCGGTGGGCAAGGCGGCGTCCTCATACAAGTGAGGTTGTTCCTCCATCTCCTGGGACAGCTTCCAGAATTCCTTGCCGCCCGAACCCCCGGCCTCGTCGGAGTTGGCCATGTTTCTCTCTAAATAGGAACAAAGTTTGGTCAAAGAGTTGGTTATTGTCAAGGAACAAGATCATGGTCTCATCATTTAGGGTTTGTCGACACCGAGGCATCCTAAAAGCTAAGCTTTTATCAGTGAGGGTTTTTCGACGCCGAGGCACCCTAAAAGCCTAAGCTTTCATCATTAGTCACAAGTACCACGGCCCATGCATTAGTCACAAGTACCCCATATGTCCTATTTTTAGCAAAGTCATGCTAAAATTCACGGAAAATTTCAGCATGACCTTTGCTGAAAATAGGACATATGGAGTACCCGAATTTGCTGGAATGGAAGTTAATCGACATTCCAGCAAACTCAAGGGCCTCTCGGGTGGACAAGGCAAAAAAGGCCTCCATCACAACATGGAAAATACATTGGCATGTGAAGAGGTGAAACAATATTTGCATCTCCAAGCAGTATCATTCAACATTTTGGACAAACCACTACAAGCAATACTGGATCAGATACAAGAAGAATGTGAGAAAATGCAGACAAATACTAACAGATTGAGGTGTTTAACTTGTGGTGCTCTCTGTGCTATTAACATTTCAAGTCAAAACCTTTTCTGGTTAGTAAGTGTTTCTTGAGCATATGTATGTAGTAAGTGTTTCTGCTCTCAGTGTTTCAGAACACATATTTTAGCTACCTAGTACCAGTGCTATTACCCAGCAGTTAATTAGCTTTTGCTTTTGCTTTTCAGTGCCAAATTCTAGCTAGTACCGACAAATTAACATCTAGCAGCAATCATTTTCAAATATATATACACTAGACATTTTAATATTAACCTAAGGAAAAATGAATAGTTAGGTTAATTACCCACTGTTAGTTATTCAGTCTGATGCTTTGTCATAGCAGTAGTAGCAGTTTTTCTTCTTCTTCATTAACTGTACTAGCAGTTTTTTTTCTTCTTCATTAACTGTATTAGCTATTTACTAGCAGTACTAGCACTTGGATCATATGCTAACTCTACATTGATACATCATCATGCTGGGTAATATTAAACCCAAGCAACTTTATAATCAACCTAAGATACATCAACTACTGCACTGTCCTGCCTAATAAAAATAGTCATGCCAGCATATAGTATATAAATCTGAATTTGTGTTTACAAGAAGAGTGCCCATTGCAATGTAAACCCGAGAACACAACTCACCTCAAGTGCAGGATATAGCAGACACCTACTTCTTCAGTCAAGTGCAGTAAAAGACTGTTTGCAGAACCTGTTTAGTTAGAGTTGAACATTAGAATCCATACTATGCTCTACTATGCTTGTAAAGGAACTAGCAAACAAGCTTATCGGCAGTGTCTGTCTTCCAACCCCACCCAGAAAGTGAGAAAACAGTGGGCAAGCACTGCCAAAGCCCCATGGTAACATGGTGGGGGTCCTGGTGGCTAGTGGTACCAAACCAAAGCCCCAGAATTTTTGTGTTTGCTGGGCAAAATACATCTGGGCATGTAATCACTAGTCAACTTAACATCTCTCAATGACTCAAATAGCCTGAAGACAGAAAGTGCAAAAGGATATTTATGGAAATATTGGGCCAAAATCAGGTCAACAGTGCCAAATAATACATAGCAGGGTTTGAAATCAGGTCAGCAGTGCCAAATTTATGTAATCACTAGTCACTGGATATTTTCTGATCCAGTAGAGAGATAGTTCGTGGAGACTCGACACTCCAAGCGATCTCTGTAGCGTGCATGAAGTGATCATCCTGATAACTGGCGTGTCAAACATGTTATGTTGTTTTGAGCTAGAAAGCACATATATAATACATTTTGCTGACGAAATAAACCGATGCATCCTCTGTTTATGCATTACAGCTGAAGACGTCTACACCACACCGGATGCTGCTACTAAATTAAGATGCACTGGTTGTAGTCTCTACATGCCACAGAGTGAAGCTGAGATAGACCCACGCACCCAGCTGTTCCTACGTATACTGCGAATGTCAATTGTGCGTTACTCTTTGGTGGCTCAACTGTCAATACTCCTTCTGCCCGAAATACACGACGCATAAATATAGTCAAAAAGTCAATGTTTCCTAAGTTTGACCAAGTATATAGAAGAAAATACCAACAACTATATTATCAAATTATAAAAATATCTGGAGACATGCAATTTTGTATGAATGCGGATTCACTTCGTTTACTAGTACACTCTGTTTTTAGAGATGATTTACTACTATCCATTTGTTGCTTTGCTACCAGCCTGCCACTATATTTTTGCTTTTTCATGGACAAAGAGTGAGGGTTGTATATGTTTGTTCATGAACAAAGAGTGAGGCTAGCCAATCGAAAGAGGGACCACGACGACAACTGGGCTGATACGGTAGGTCCAAGTTGCTCCCAAGTACAAGTGGGCCTTCTGGTGTAGTAGGAAAAAAAGGCGGGCTATTCACTTCTAGGAATTTTAATTTTCTCGTCTGCCATATCTTTGGCTTTCTGAGACGCTTCTTCAGTGATGCAAACTTGCAGAGTTAATTATAAGATGGATCCCTAAGAACGTGTTGTCAATGCAGACTCAGTTTGTTTATTAATACTCCTGGCTCTGTTTTTTCTTAAGGTACCTAATTGATCTAATGTTTGGGCTTGTTTTTAAACAAAGAATGAGGACGCATAGGGTGTTGTTATTCAAGTTCCGAAAATCTAAGCGGCGGTTCAAGCATTGACAAAAACGACCAAATTTGAGGTTTAGTAACGTGTGAAATCTGCCGTTTGTGTACGTACTTCTTCTTGTTATGCTTTTTGACTAAACACATACCATGGCAAGTCAATTGCATACCAGAGCATTGGCCACATCCATTGCAATCTATAGCCTTGTTTGAGAATCGCACTACATTCCTGGCAGTAGAGCGCAATTCCACGGGATTGAAGGACCGTACCTGGAGGTAGAGGAAGGGGTCAGCGACGAAGTTGCTGGGGTAGCTGGCGTCAGTGGCGGAGGTGCAGGTGAGCACCGGGTTGGCCACCGGCCACGCGGAGGGCCCCGGGCTCCGGGAGGCAGAACGGGGCGACGACCACCCAGAAGTAGGCGCCCCCGACGAGCGCGGCGGCCGCGGCCTGGCGAGCAGGAGAGGCATCGAGGCGGCGTCGGGGCGGCGTCGAGGCGTCGAGGCGGCGTCGAGGCGTCGAGGCGGCGTCGGGGCATCGAGGCGGTGTCGGGGCGTCGAGGCGGCGTCGGGGCGGCGGGGCAGCGGCGTCGGGAGAGGAGAGGGGAAGGGGATCGAGGGCAAGGGCGAGGGAGAGAGAGAGGGGATAGGTTTGGGCCAGGGAGGAAATATGGATGGGGGCGGCACAATACTAATGGCGCACCACCCCTCGGTGCGCCATAAGTACATCCATACTAATGGCGCACCTCGCCCTGGTGCGCCATTAGTATTTTTTTTTGATTTCTGCTCGAGCCAACAGGTTATCTTCCACCTGACCTTATCCACATCAAGTTCCCTCTACTAGCTCGACTGGTCAGCAGCTAGTTCTCACACCAGGAGGTCCTGGGTTCGATTCCCAGGCTCCACAATTTTTTTATGCATTTAAAATGCTGTTTGATACTTATTTGTGTTTAAATATGTTCAAACTTGTTTAAATCATAACAGTAATATTTTTTTTATAAGACAGTAATAATTTTTTAAAAAATATCATCAAACAGTAATGCCGGTGGAGTGGGGGAGGGTGCGGGGGGTGCAGGGGGTCGGCGGCGGTGGTTGAGTAGGGGAGGGGTGTGCGGGGGGTCGGCGGCGGCGATTGAGTAGGGGAATCGAGGGTGCGGGGGGTCGGCGGCGGCGGCCGGTGGACCGGGGGGTGCTCGGCGGCAAGGGGGACCGGATCTGGCGAGGTGGGATAGCGATCGAGATGGAGGGGGATCGAGATCGAGTGTCCATGAAATTTAAAAATATTCATGATAGTTCAAAAAGTGCCCATGAAATACAATCGAGAAATGAAGGGTACAATTTAAATACAATCGATCTTAGCTAGCTATCTGTTCACAATCTTCTTGCCCTTCTTTTTCGCAAATGGAGTTCTTCTATGGAACGGACGTCCTTTAGGTAGGGTGGTCCTGCTTCTTCTTGTGGTGTATGCTGCTACTTCATCATCGTCGTCATGTTCGATCCTCGGGTCGCCGTACTTGTCGAAGTCTTGCTCATTGGCTACTCCATCCATTCCGATGAACTTCCTTTTGCGTCTCCTCACGACAACACGACTGGGCTTTGACGGGTCGGTAATGAAGAAGCATTGGTCAACTTGGGAAGCCAGTACCCATGGCTCATTTTCCGCGGTGACGTTTGCGCCCGCGGTCTTGGATTTGGCTTCAGGTATAACCATGGTGGTGAAATACCGGTCTTCTTTTAGGACGCTCTTCGCCCATCTGACACGGAACATCGGGACCTTCTCTCCAGCGTAGCTCAGCTCCCAGATCTCCTCAATCCTTCCATAGTATCTGTCCTTGTCATTACCAGTGTAGGATTCCATCGTTACCCCGGAGTTCTGATAACCATCGCTCTTCATGTCCTTGGCCTCGATGTAGAATGTGTAGCCGTTGATATCGTACGCCTCATAGGTCATCAGGTTGTGCTCGGCGCCCTGTGACAAGGCGAATATGAGTTGTTCTTCCGTGGAAGAATCCTCATGTAAAGGGTACGACAGAAGCTTCTGCTTGAACCAACGCGTGAAACATGAGTTGTGCTCTTTGATTATATCTCCGTCCGTCCTCTATTGGCCTCGGTCATTGTACGTCTTCTTAATAAAGGTTTTGTGCTCTACCACGCAAGGATCGACCACGTATATGTGTTGTAGCGCAACTAGGTTTGCTCTTTCAAAGTCGGCGAGTCGACCCTCTAAGTCGACATGCATTTCGCGGCGACCCTCACGGTGACCCCATCCAGCGAGCCTGCCGAGGTGCCTATTGACGGGCAGACCAACGGGGTTCTCGATGCCTAGATAATTCGTGCAGTAGGAGATGCACTCTTCGGTCAGAAAGCCCCTGGCTATACTTCCCTCTGGACGTGACATGTTGCGAACGTATCCTTTGATGACACCATTCATCCTTTCGAACGGCATCATGCTGTGCAGGAACGTCGGCCCGAGTTGGATGATATCCTCCACTATATGGACCAGCAGATGCACCATAATGTCGAAGAATGCGGGCGGGAAGTACATCTCAAGCTCGCATAATATCACCACGATCTCTTCCTGTAGCCTTCTAAGTTGCCTCACGCCAATCGACTTCCGAGAGATGACGTCGAAAAAGTTGCATAGGCCAAATAGCGTTTCACGGACGTGCGCGTCCATGATCCCGCGGATTGCAACTGGAAGTATCTGCGTCATCAGCACGTGACAGTAGTGAGACTTCATCCCACTGAACTTCTGCTTTGCTGGGTCTAGGTATCTGCTTATCTTCCCCGCGTAACCGTAAGGAAGTTTTACTCCTAGGAGGCAGGTGAAAAACTGCTCGATCTCCTCCTGACTTAGAGTGAAGCACGCTGGTGGGTAGTCATTTCCGGTCTTCTTGGCCTTTTTGCCTTTGCGACGACTTACTGTGTCCTGCTTCGCCTCATCATCATCATCATCATCATCATCATCATCATCATCATCATCATCATCATCATCATCATCATCATCATCATCATCATTATTAGCGTGAAGATCCTACCTGATGCCCATTGATTTCAAGTCTGCCCTTGCTTTCGGCCCATCTTTGGTCCTCTTTGGCATGTTGAGCAGGGTACCAAGCAGACTCTCGCACACGTTCTTCGTGATATGCATGACATCAAGGCTGTGAGGCACAGGGTGGATCTTCCAGTACGACAAGTCCCAGAAAATAGACCTCGTTTTCCATACCTTCAGCAGCGGCTCTGGCGCCTTTCGCTTCTTTCCCGGCTCTGGCGCCTTTTGCTTCTTTCCCGGCAGTGGGCAGTCTTTCGAATTTTTCAACAGCTTGTCTATTTGCTCGCCGCTCCTCGTACACGGGCGTTTTCGGGGTTCAGTTTCACCATCGAACAGATGCTTGCGTTTCCTCCACGGGTCATCGTCGCGAAGCCACCTTCAATGTCCCATGAACACGGTTTTCGAAGACCCGGGATCTCTATCTAGCTGGCGATACGTTGTGTCATCCATGCACCTTACGCATCCAGAAAATCCGTGGACTACCTGCCCCGCGAGATATCCGTAACCGAGATAGTCGTGCACCGTCGTGAGCAGTGCGGCTCTCATAGGGAAATATTCTTTCTCTGCAGCGTCCCACGTATTGGCTGGCGTTTTCCACAACATGTCAAGCTCCTCTTTCAGCAGCCCCAGATACAGATTGATGTCGTTCCCTGGTTGTTTCGGCCCTTCAATTAGCATACTCATGTGAATGTACTTCCTCTTCATGCACAACCAGGGGGGAAGGTTGTACATCCACACAAACATAGGCCAGGTGCTATGTGTGCTTCTCTGGCTGCCAAACGGATTGACTCCATCGGTGCTCGCGCCCAGCACGATGTTCCTTAGGGTGACTCAGCATCTTGTCTTCCCAAATTCTGGGTCTTCGAAGTTCAACGCTTGCCACTAGCTCGCATCCTTAGGGTGACTCAGCATCTTGTCTTTTTTATCTATCTTCGAATCATTTGCGTCATCTTCTCGCTTCTTCTCCTCCCTATCCGCGTGTAAATGTAGGAGCTTTGCTACCTTAGGGTCCGCGAAATACCGCTGCAGACGAGGAGTGATCGGAAAGTACCACACCACTTTTCGAGGAGCTTTCTTCCTCTTCTTGTATCGAGTGACGCCGCACACCGGACATATGGTAGACTCCGCGTGCTCGTCCCGATAAATGATGCAATTGTTCATGCACACATGGTATTTCACGTGCGGTAAATCCAGAGGACACACGATTTTCTTCGCCTCCTCCAAACTGGTCGGGCACTTGTTCCCCTTGGGAAGACATTCGTGCCAGAATGACATGTTCTCGTCGAAGCATGCGTCGGTCATTTTGTGTTTTACCTTCATCTCTAGAGCCATGAGCGTTACTTTCAGGCGGGTATCCTCGGGCCTGCATCCTTCATACAATGGAGTAACCGCGTCTAACTCAAGTTGATCCATCTTGGCTTTCTCTCGGGCGGCAGCTCTTGCGTTATCCGTCTGCTTGAGAAGCAGCTCTTGAATATGAGGGTCCTGCACCCAGCCCATCGATGGTCCAGCGTCGTCTGCTCTGCCGGCATCATCATCTTCATGATCATGCCCGTCGTCTGCTCTGGCATCTTCCTCATCATCATGTCCTGCATCTTCTACATGATGACTGTGTACAACATCACCGTCATGATCATCTCCTGGGGATTCTTCGTCTTCTCGCCCGCCCGAGCCGTGGTGGTTGTCTTGCTGCCCTTCCTCATTTCTTGCCCGGCCCCCATGGACGACTTCGTAGTCATCTTCATCACCTTGCCACCGATAGCCATCCATGAAACCACGCAAGAGCAGGTGGTCCCGCACCTGCCCGGAATCCGGGTCCGCAATAAGGCTCTTCAGCTTGCATCTTCGACACGGACATCTTATCTCCGTCTCGTTCTTTTGAAGCATCTCGGCCTTCGCAGACCTCAAAAACATATTCACGATGCCTTCAGTCATCGTGCGGACCATGGTCGCCTGTGGGGTAGAGCAAAATGATATTTTAGAACCAAGAAAAAATTTGGCATGACTTTCCCTAAAAATAGGACCAAAAAGAATGCTTAATGCCAAAATTCTCGCCGAAACGGAAATGAATCAACATTCCGGCAAAATATTGGCAACTATCGCATTTCAAATACCGGTACACCTCCAAACACAAACACATATGCAAGACCACAAACATATGCAACACCACGAACATACATAGATCTAGCTAGGCCATAAAAAGTGCATGTGCACATTGTTGTAGGGAGAACAACATAAATATAGCTTCCCCCTCACTTACCTATCAAACACAAGGTAATTTAACCACTTAATTTGAATGAATCTATGGTGGAAATGAGGTGAAAAAGAGGAGGCACCCGAGACAAGGAGGAGGTGGAGAGAATGAAGTGGGGAGAAAGTGAGTGTGGGTAGGAGAGGCTGTCCAAAATATCTTGTTGCTGCCCACTTACTAATGGCGCACCAACTCTAAATGCGCCATTAGTAATCCAGGTTACTAATGGCGCACCTTCTGGTGGTGCACCATTAGTAGTTTTGCAAAAACAAAACATACGAATGGCGCACTGTTCCACAGTGCACCATTACTAGTTTAAACTAGTAATGGCGCACAGTGGAACAGTGCGCCATTAGTAGTTTTGCAATAAAAGGAATAAAAAATATAATAAAAAAACAACATTAGTGGCGCACTTTCCGACAGGTGCGCCATTACTAGTTACAACTAGTAATGGCGCACTGAGTCCGGATGCGCCATTAGTATGTTTGGACAGGCGCACTAGTTCAAATTTTTTTTTTGATCCTAATAGCGCACCTTGGGCCAGGTGCGCCATTATTAGTTTCAACTCTAATGGCGTATCAGAAGGTGGTGCGCCATTAGTATATACTAATGGCGCACCGCTTGTATGGTCCGCCATTAGTGTCAATCCCATCTATAGCCCTTTTTCTAGTAGTGCTAGTATGCCTCTACTTGACTAGCTCGTTGATCAGAGATGGTTAAGTTTCCTATCCATGGACATGTGTTGTCATTTGATGAACGGGATCACATCATTAGGAGAATGATGTGATGGACAAGTCCCATCCGTTAGCTTAGCATAATGATCGTTTAGTTTTATTGCTATTGCTTTCTTCATGTCAAATACATATTCCTTCGACTATGAGATTATGCAACTCCCAGACAATGGAGGAATGCCTTGTGTGCTATCAAACGTCACAACATAACTGGATAATTATAAAGATGCTCTACAGGTATCTCCAAAGGTGTTTGTTGGGTTGGCATAGATCGAGATTAGGATTTGTCACTCCAAGTATCGAAGAGGTATCTCTGGGCTCTCTCGGTAATGCACATCATATGAGGCCTTGCAAACAATGTGACTAATGAGTTAGTTGCGGGATGATGCATTACGGAACGAGTAAAGAGACTTGTCGGTAACGAGATTGAACTAGGTATGAAAATACCAACGATCGAATCTCGGACAAGTAACATGCCGATGACAAAGGAAATAACGTATGTTGACATAGCGGTTCGACTAATAAAATTCTTCATAGAATATGTGGGAACCAATATGAGCATCCAGGTTCCTCTATTGGTTTTTGACCAGAGAGGTGTCTCGGTCATGTCTACATATTCTCGAACACATAGGGTCCGCACGCTTAATGTTCAATGACGATATGTATTATATGAGTTAAGTGTTTTGGTGACCGAAGGTTGTTCGGAATCCCAGGTGAGATCAGGACATGACGAGGAGTCTCAAAATGGTCGGGAGGTAAAGATTGATATATTGGAAGGTAGTATTCGGACAGCGGAAGGGTTCCGGAATGTATCGGGTACATATCGGAGTACCGGAGGGGTTACCCGAACCCCCCGAGGAAAGATATGGGCCATATGCGCCATAGGAGGGAGGCACACCAGCCCACAAGGGGTTGGCGCGCCCCACAGAGGGGAGGAGTTTGAATTGTACAAGGGGAGAGGGTGGCGCCCCCCCTTTCCTTCTCCTTCCCCCTTTCCCTCTCCAGTAAAAGGAATGGGGGGCCGAATCCTACTAGGACCCCATGTACGACTCCTCCTACTTGGGGGCGTGCCTAGGGCCGGCCTCCTCTCCCTCCCTCCTTTATATATGGGGGGAGGGCCTAGAACACACATCAATTGTTCCAAGCCGTGTGCGGAGCCCCCCTCCACAGTTTATGCCTCCGGTCATATTCTCATAGTGCTTAGGCGAAGCCCTGCGTGGATCACATCACCATCACCGTCACCACGCCCTCGTGCTAACAGAACTCATCTACTTCCTCGACCATCTGCTGGATCAAGAGCTGGAGGGACGTTGTCACATCCCTAGCTTCTGGTAATGCTCTAGGCTAGCTTCATGTGTGCATCATGTCTATATTCCGAAAGTTGAAATGAGGAAATTGAAAGCCTCGGAAATCATTTTAATAAAGGGGCAAGAAACCCTAAAATTGCAATCAGTAAATCCAAAATGCCCTAGAAATAGCTCTGACAATTTTGGCAAGAGTTATAAATCAAACCAAAATTTTGGGACATTTCTAAGGAATTATTTGGGCTCTGATTTTAACTCAATATTTTATTTGAAATTGGAGTTATATTCATAATATATAATGAATATATTTTCAAATGCCCTGAGATATTTTATGTTTATGAGGAGTAGACCTTAAGTGACATAAAATTATCCAGGGGAGTTTTGGCACTGTTTTCAAATTTGTTTGAATTTGAATTCAGTGGCAATTAAATAGAAAACAGAACAAAATATAAAACAGAACAGAAAAAAAAGAGAGAGAAGCCCAGTCACTTACCTGGCGCTCACCTGCAGCCCAGCCGGCCCAGCTCCTGTGCGGCCCAGCCCATCTCCACTTCCCCCCCCCCCTGTCGTCTTCCTCCTCGCCAGAAGGACAGAGGCGTGGCGCGCGCGCCCGAGAGCCCCGGCCACCTCCTGCTTACCTGCTCGCCGCTGGAGGCACCTAAGGGTGCCACGCACTCCCCTCGACCCTCTCCTACTCTCCCCGTGCCCCTCTCCTCTCTCTCCCCGGAACACTCTCCCCCTCCTCTGTTCTCCTCACCCGAACGGAGCCGCCGCCGCCGACGAGAACCACCGTAGCCACCAGCCACCCCACGCCTCGCCTAAGCGCCAAGAAGCTCCGCCCCGTCCCCCTCTTCCTCCTCACCAAGACGGAAGGCGCCGGAAGCCCTGGATGCTGCCAGCTTCGCCGTTCCCCTCCTCGGCCATCGAGGATTGCCGTCGTCAAATTCGTCGCCGTTCGGCCTTCCCCGAGCTCGCCGTCCACCTCTACGGGATCCACGTGAGCTCCACTCTGTTTCCCCTCCTTCGTTTTGCTCGTTCCCGTGCCGTAGCACCCCCGCCCACATTCTCGAGCACCGCCGTCCGTCATGGCCGCGTAGCTCTCTTGACCTGAGCCCCTCTGCTCGAACCCGTGGCACCAGCGTGCTTCTGGTGGCCCGCGGATGCCATCTGGACCATCAGTTCCTCCCCTAGCGCGCCGCAGCCCCAACCCCGCACATGGCCGAACTCCGGCCGCCGTCTTGGAGCTCGCCGTCGTTGGCTCCGGCCACGATAGATCCAGCCTCCACCACCACTAGATGCGCGCGAGTGAGGGCCTCCTCCCTGTGCCCTTCTCTTGCCCACCCGCCGTCTGTAGCGCAGCCCCGGCGAACATCCGCCGCGTTTCGGGTCGCCGCCGGCCGAACTCCGGTGGCCAGTGACGTGGCGCTGTCATTAGCCACTAATGACGCACTAACCAACCCCCTAGGCCACTGACTGTGGGCCCCACCCCTGGTCAAACCCCAGTCAGCGCTGGGTTTGACCGGGATTAGCTCCTGTGTCACTGACGTGTGGCCCCCACACGTCAGGTATGACCTGGGGCGCCCAGTTGACCCTGCTGACGTCATAGTGACGCAATGCTGACGCAATAAGTATTTTCTGGATTTATTATTATTCAGGAAATTTCAGAAAATTGTATAAACTTCAATAAATCATAGAAAATTAACCGTAACTCCAAATGAAATGAATTATATATGAAAAATTATCAGAAAAATTCAAGGAATCCATCTGTACCATTTTCATGAATGTTAGAACAACTTATAGATGCTGTTTAGCACAAATCATATAAAGGGCATTTAAATAATCACATATGGAGTTTGAATTTGAATCTTGTATTCAAACCAACTTCATTTAATCTGTTGCTAGTTGCATTAGCTCAAAACACATTCATTTTGCCATGTCATGATCATGCATCATATTGTGCATTGCATTGATTGTGTTCCCTTCTGTGTTGCCGGTATTTGTCCCCTCTCGATAGACGTGATACCGATGATGTGATCGTTGACACTAATGAAGACTCAATGTTATCTTCAGAAGTGCCAGGCAAGCAAAACCCCCTTATTCATTCCGATACAATCCTACTCTCTCGCCCCTGCTCTCTTTTAATGCATTAGGACAACACCGATTCATCTGTTACTTGCTGCGGTAGCTGAACCCCTTTATCCTCTGCATGACCTGTCATTGCCACAGTAAATAGATGAAACCCACTAGCATGAGTAGGAGTTGTTTGAGCCCTGTTGTGCCTACTCATTCATGCTTATTGTCATGCCTGCTACTGCTTAGAGTTGTGTCCGGTCTGATTCATCCGGGATGAATCAGAGGTGTGTGAACATGTCCTACTGTGTGTGAGCTAAGTGTGTGAACACGATTTGGTAAAAGGTGTCGGTGAGAGGCCATGTAGGAGTACATGGTGGGTTGTCTCATTGAAGCCGTCCTTAGGAGCTGAGTTCTGTGTTTGTGATCCATGATTCAGCTACTACCATACATTGGGCCCTGAAATATGACCCCGCTCGACTTCTTATTCACCCTCGTCCTCTGTCCAGGAGTTGCAAGTAGTTTCTGGTGTTTGTAGTATGCTGGAGGCCGTGGACAGCACTGACCGGAGGGGTGGGCTGTGATGCGGTAGGCACGTGGCCGGGTATACCGGGCGCCCGTTTGGTGTCACGGAACCCTGTTCACATCGTTTGGGGCTGTGAGCGAAACTCCGGCCAAATCTCCTCATGGATGGAACCCGAATAGGCGATAAACCTGGACTAGAGACTTGAGTGTTTAGGTAGGTCGTGGTCTACACCCACGTCGGCTTTCTCTTGAAGTCTGCCGAGCACATGTCGTGTGCAGACGCTAAGTGGTGGAAACATGTATGAAGAAGTACACCCCTGCAGAGTTAACATCATCTATTCGAATAGCTGTGTCCGCGGTAAAGGACTTCTGGGTTGCTTATATCAGTTCACAGACAAGTGAAAGTGGATACCCTAAAATACGCAAGATAAGCGTGAGTGCTATGGATGGCGTTCTCGTAGGGAGACGGGAGCGGATCCATAGTGGTGTATTGGTATGGGGAATATGTGGACTCGTGTGCGCCACCTCAAAAGAGTTACATTGCAGTCGTAGTTCAGGATAGCCACCGAGTCAAAGCTGGCTTGCTGCAGTTAAACCCCACCATCCCCTTTGTTGATAATGATGCATATGTAGTTAGTTCTGATGTAAGTCTTGCTGGGTACATTTGTACTCATGTTTGCCTATTTTATGTTTTTGCAGAGAGACTTCGGTCTCACTAGTAGTTTCGCGTGGACTTCGACGTTTAGCTTGTTACCTCAGCTACGATCTTGTGCCCTCGGCAGGATCTGATAGATAGTCAGGCCTTCAAGACTTTTTCATTTATAGATGTCTGTACTCAGACATGATAGCTTCCGCTTGTGCTTTGATTTGTATGCTCTGATTGTTGGGTCATGAGACCCATGTTTGTAATATCTCGCTCCTCGGAGCCTATTGAATAAATTACTTGAGTCGTAGAGTCATGTTGTGATGCCATGTTGTATTTGCACATATCGAGCATATTGTGTGTATGTTATTGAAATGCTTGGTATGTGTGGGATCTGACCATCTAGTTGTTTATCTTTAGTAGCCTCTCTTACGGGGAAATGTCTCCTAGTGTTTCCACCGAGCCATGGTAGCTTGCTACTGCTCCGGAACACTTAGGCTGGCCGGCATGTGTCCTTCTTCGTTCCTGTGTCTGTCCCTTCGGGGAAATGTCACACGATGAATACCGGAGTCCTGTTAGCCCGCTACAGCCTGGTTCACCGGAGTCCTGCTAGCCCAGTGCTACAGCCTGGATTCACTCGCTGATGACCGACAAGTTCGATGCTGGGTCATGGATGCCTGTCCCTGTAAGTCTGTGCCAGTTTGGGTTACGACTAGCCATGTCAGCCCGGGCTCCTTATCATATGGATGCTAGCAACACTGTCATATACGTGTGCCAAAAGGCGCAAACGGTCCCGGGCAAAGGTAAGGCGACACCCGTGGGGATACCGTGCGTGAGGCCGCAAAGTGATATGAGGTGTTACATGCTAGATCGATGTGGCATTGAGTCGGGGTCCTGACAGCGTTGGTATCAGAGCTTGACTGCCTGTAGGATTACCAAGCCAAACTGGTCGAAGTTGAGTCTAGAAATTCTTTAGTTATATAAGGGAATTGATTGTGGGATGGAACGTAAGGCTCTTTTTACTCCTTATACCTCATGGCCTTCTGATCTGAGTCATCATCTTCTCTTCTACGGGGATTAAGAACTAGGCTATCTCTTCTTTCCATCAGGATCACGTGTTACTAATCCGTAGACTTATAAGATTGTTGGATTAAGCCTCAGTTCAGTTTCTACCTCTGTATGTTAATTATTGATCTCGATACCTTGATATTGTGCTTTTGAGTGGTTATGCCACCATTTTTGTGAATGTCTCAAATCTTTTTTTGAGCATTTACAGCCGTTATGCTGTCCGAGTCATCCCAGGTTTCCAAAGAGTCTGATGCATTTGCAAAATCCTTTTCCTCTAGTTTCAATGTCTTTTAGGCCAGGTTAATCACACTAATTGTTGAGTTGAGGTATTCTATTGCCTTGACATTTATGTTGGAGCTATTATTATGACCCTAGGTGTTTTAGGGAGTCACCTAGTAATCTAGCAATGTTTAGTGTTCTCAGTGTGAAGATTCTGGCCTTTATTCTCGAAAGCATTCCGTGATGCTACTTAGTAGTAGGTATTCTATCCCTGGGTTTTGAACCCGAGATTCACTCTACTTACCTCATGTTGATAGTGTTTGCTAAGTTCCTTTAGGATATTAGTAACTTTGCGATAGTCCTCGAGGTTCATGGTACATCCTTCTTCCAATTACCATGAACCATTCTTGGCAGGAGTTCTTCTGAACCAAAAGATGACAACAAGAGTGCTCTTGATGAGTTCTCCATTATATATTGTGACTCTGCCTGTTCTACCTTTCTGCGTGGGTTATCCGGAAGAAATATGTCGAACTCGTTCGACATGCTAATCCATGCATCCACAACTCAGAAAATCGTATGTTCCTTTGAGTTGTCCCTTTTTAGTTGTCTTCTGACCCTTGTTATCAATTGATAGTCAAGATTATGTGTGCATTCATTCATCGATGCCTATTACTCTTGTGGTCTGTCAAGCCATTCTGTCCTGAATGACTTGGAGAAACAAACTCCAGTACCTCATCCATATCTAGGATTGGGTCAAAGTAGTTGTATTCCGCAGATCAAATGCCAATCCAGCTTTTGGTTCTGTTCTACCCTGGAGTATTACCCCCTTTATGTCAGAATTGTCATGAGAACTGCACCAACTCTCATGAATTTTGACGTAGTGATACTTCTCACCATCATTAGTCATTCCTCGGCCCTCGTGTTGATGCAACCGGAATACCGCCAAATGAATTGTGATGTGTGAAATCAATACTCCCAGCAACCTCGTTGCTTGGTAGTTAAAGGATAATAATTTCATTCTGAGCGTGTTGGTTTTTGAATCATCCTTCTAAGACTGATCGTGCTACCTAGTCCTTATTTCTGGTGCACTCTCCGATCAGTGAGTTAGGTTAGTGCCAATCCTTGCTTATTTGATCATATCGTCTTGCCCTGGAAAGCAAGATTGTTCTCGAGCTTAGTAACATACCGGTGGTTCGTGATTTTCCGAAGATCTTCTCGGAAGTATTACCAGGTTGTCACCTGACCGCTGTGTTGAGCTCGTGATCAAGTTGGTTTCTTGTGAACCACCCTCTCTCCAAGATCAGTGTTAGATATCCCTGAGCTAGTTGGTTAAGCTAGACAACAACTTGGAGAGTTGGGAGATAAAAGCTTGCCTGACATAGTTCGTTCCAAAGGGATATTCTCGTGTTGTGTGAGTTGAAGAAAGATGATATCTTCAGCGATTGGTCCCTGTGATCAGTTATTGGACCTATTGCCTTATAAAAACTTTGATTTGAGTATGGGTTATCGTCAAATCAAATCAGAACCAACGATGTTCGTAATGTTGTCTTACTCGTGGTTGACTCCTCAAGCATACACCATTATATCTTATGGGTCTGACCAATACTATCACCTTGTTCACAAGTCGTGGAATTCCATCTTCATGGAAATCTCGATGATTTGTTGTTGAGCTCATCAACATCATTTTATCTTCTCCAAGATCTTGTTGGATAATAAGTTAGTGTTGGAAACTTTTGAAAGCATTTTCTTCATGCTAGCTCATGAAGTATTTGTTTGATGAAAGGAGTGACTTCCTCTTATACACGTGCATTTAGTGAAAGTTGCCGCCGTGAATTTGAGAAAGTTAGTTTTGCTTCCTCTGGAATCATCCCAAATCAGTCATGCATACGTGCGAAGTATTCTGTGGTCTGGAGACTTGCAACCTCCATTCTATATGTGTCCCTAGCACACTAAGCCATTGACTGACTTGTTCAGGGAAAAGAAGTCTATGCTTGGGATCTAATCCATGGACTTGCGTAAAGACTTCGATATCCTCGATGATGGTTCCCCACCTTAACTCGGTAGTGTTTTATTATAAGACTACTTTGTGGTCATGCTTGTCTGGGACAACATGTTCACATGTTTGTAGCAGAACCAGCTCATGTTTTGGAGCTTACTATCGTAGTTCATTTCCCGAGAATCTCGCAACGTCATCTCGTCGATTTGTGTTGCAAACTTTCGTTTTTCTTCCTAGACTCGATGAGTCTGGAATATCCTGACACCAACCAGATCTGAATCTCAGGCAGATGTGATGGTTGGAACATTTCCCAAGAATTATAATATTGGTCGCGCGATAACCGGTAAAGTGGATGTCGTGGCCAACACACCCAGTCGGAAGACCTGTTATTATAATATCTTGATTGAGGAAGTTGGCCACCTCCCCATAAGGACTTCGTAGGATCTACCCCCCTAGCTATGCCTTATGAATTTAGTATTTCCGAAGTACGACCTTTACCTGATGTTCTAGATACCAGACAATTTCAAGGAATGGGATACGCTAGTACATCAAGGAGAACATTAGAAGCAGAGTGCTAAATGTCTCTCGGTCGATCATCCAGATTTTATTTCCTTGGCCCCGCCAAGGGTGAAATCTGAGAAAGTGTTATCCTCCTTTGCATCTGCATCGTCCATCGCTATTCATCATATTAGTATGTTGTGTTGTCAGCACCCTTGACACGGATGTTGATAAAATCTTGATGATTATGGAAATGCTCAAGTTCTTGAGAGCACGCGCAAGTGCTAGGTTTGATCGTCGGCATTAACTGTATAGTGCTCTCAGTTTCCTCGACAATGCTATGACCCTTTCGAACAGTGAATTCACTCTCTATTGTTGGGTTCTTCCCCAGTTACCAGAATCATTCCCAGCATTTGCATTTTGTTCCCAGCTTGCACCGCCAATGTGCCATTCTACCACGGGTATCTTCCATTTCCGGTGGTAAGCAAAAATCATCCATTGCGTTGTCTTCAACAAGGTAATCCACATCATCCAAGTCCGAGTATGCCATTCCACCGACCCCCTCCAAACGATCGCTCGAAAATTGCCTTAGGCTGGTTTAAAGAGTTTCAATGATTTCTGAATCAAAGGTAATTCTTTTTGCCACTTAAGGGGATATATCTACGAGTCACCATCCCTAAGGTGCCTCGTTGTGGTATCATGGCAACTCAACTCCTCGCTACGTTGACAATCGTCTACCACCTTCTTAAGTGTGGAGTTGTTGTCTACCTAGTGAACCTTTGTCATCTGCTCCACTCCATCCCTCTAGAGGTGTGCCTCGTCTCTCAGCTCGAGAGATTTTGCTATGTCTCATTCCGAGAGTTAATCCTGAGTTGTTAGACCTTCGAGAAGAACGATTCTTTTAGGGTCTTTCCTTTCCTCTTGTTATCATGTTAGCTAGAGTTCTCAGAGCAAGACATCAAGATAATGATGGTGATCAAATCAACACTCTAATGGAATGCACCCTGGATCGTGAAGATTATACTAGTTTGTGTTTTCCCTTCATCTTACCCTACACTTGAATCTCGGGTCGAGATTCTTGTTTAGTGGGGGTGAGTTGTCACATCCCCAGCTTCTAGTAATGCTCTAGGCTAGCTTCATGTGTGCATCATGTCTATATTCCGAAAGTAGAAATGAGGAAATTGAAAGCCTCGGAAATCATTTTAATAAAGGGGCAAGAAACCCTAAAATTGCAATTAGTAAATCCAAAATGCCCTAGAAATAGCTCTGACAATTTTGGCAAGAGTTATAAATCAAACCAAAATTTTGGGACATTTCTAAGGAATTATTTGGGCTCTGATTTTAACTCAATATTTTATTTGAAATTGGAGTTATATTCATAATATATAATGAATATATTTTCAAATGCCCTGAGATATTTTATGTTTATGAGGAGTAGACCTTAAGTGACATAAAATTATCCAGGGGAGTTTTGGCACTGTTTTCAAATTTGTTTGAATTTGAATTCAGTGGCAATTAAATAGAAAATAGAACAAAATATAAAATAGAACAGAAAAAAAGAGAGAGAAGCCCAGTCACTTACCTGGCGCTCACCTGCAGCCCAGCCGGCCCAGCTCCTGTGCGGCCCAGCCCATCTCCACTTCCCCCCCCCCTGTCGTCTTCCTCCTCGCCAGAAGGACCGAGGCGTGGCGCGCGCGCCTGAGAGCCCCGGCCACCTCCTGCTTACCTGCTCGCCGCTGGAGGCACCTGAGGGTGCCACCCACTCCCCTCGACCCTCTCCTACTCTCCCCGTGCCCCTCTCCTCTCTCTCCCTGGAACACTCTCCCCCTCCTCTGTTCTCCTCACCCGAACGGAGCCGCCGCCGCCGACGAGAACCACCGTAGCCACCGGCCACCCCACGCCTCGCCTAAGCGCCAAGAAGCTCCGCCCCGTCCCCCTCTTCCTCCTCACCAAGACGGAAGGCGCCGGAAGCCCTGGATGCTGCCAGCTTCGCCGTTCCCCTCCTCGGCCACCGAGGATCGCCGTCGTCAAATTCGTCGCCGTTCGGCCTTCCCCGAGCTCGCCGTCCACCTCTACGGGATCCACGTGAGCTCCACTCCGTTTCCCCTCCTTCGTTTTGCTTGTTCCCGTGCCGTAGCACCCCCGCCCACATTCCCGAGCACCGCCGTCCGCCATGGCCGCGTAGCTCTCTTGACCTGAGCCCCTCTGCTCGAACCCGTGGCACCAGCGTGCTTCTGGTGGCCCGCGGATGCCATCTGGACCATCAGTTCCTCCCCTAGCGCGCCGCAGCCCCAACCCCGCACATGGCCGAACTCCGGCCGCCGTCTTGGAGCTCGCCGTCGTTGGCTCCGGCCACGATAGACCCGGCCTCCACCACCACTAGATGCGCGCGAGTGAGGGCCTCCTCCCTGTGCCCTTCTCTTGCCCAGCCGCCGTCTGTAGCGCAGCCCCGGCGAACATCCGCCGCGTTTCGGGTCGCCGCCGGCCGAACTCCGGTGGCCAGTGACGTGGCGCTGTCATTAGCCACTAATGACGCACAAACCAACCCCCTAGGCCACTAACTGTGGGCCCCACCCCTGGTCAAACCCCAGTCAGCGCTGGGTTTGACCGGGATTAGCTCCTGTGTCACTGACGTGTGGCCCCCACACGTCAGGTTTGACCTGGGGCGCCCAGTTGACCCTGCTGACATCATAGTGATGCAATGCTGACGCAATAAGTATTTTCTGGATTTATTATTATTCAGGAAATTTCAGAAAATTGTATAAACTTCAATAAATCATAGAAAATTAACCGTAACTCCAAATGAAATAAATTATATATGAAAAATTATCAGAAAAATTCAAGGAATCCATCTGTACCATTTTCATGCATGTTAGAACAACTTATAGATGCTGTTTAGCACAAATCATATAAAGGGCATTTAAATAATCACATATGGAGTTTGAATTTGAATCTTGTATTCAAACCAACTTCATTTAATCTGTTGCTAGTTGCATTAGCTCAAAACACATTCATTTTGCCATGTCATGATCATGCATCATATTGTGCATTGCATTGATTGTGTTCCCTTCTGTGTTGCCGGTATTTGTCCCCTCTCGATAGACGTGATACCGATGATGTGATCGTTGACACTGATGAAGACTCAATGTTATCTTCAGAAGTGCCAGGCAAGCAAAACCCCCTTGTTCATTTCGATACAATCCTACTCTCTCGCCCCTGCTCTCTTTTAATGCATTAGGACAACACCGATTCATTTGTTACTTGCTGCGGTAGCTGAACCCCTTTATCCTCTGCATGACCTGTCATTGCCACAGTAAATAGATGAAACCCACTAGCATGAGTAGGAGTTGTTTGAGCCCTGTTGTGCCTACTCATTCATGCTTATTGTCATGCCTGCTACTGCTTAGAGTTGTGTCCGGTCTGATTCATCCGGGATGAATCAGAGGTGTGTGAACATGTCCTACTGTGTGTGAGCTAAGTGTGTGAACACGATTTGGTAAAAGGTGTCGGTGAGAGGCCATGTAGGAGTACATGGTGGGTTGTCTCATTGAAGCCGTCCTTAGGAACCGAGTTCTGTGTTTGTGATCCATGATTCAGCTACTACCATACATTGGGCCCTGAAATATGACCCTGCTCGACTTCTTATTCACCCTCGTCCTCTGTCCAGGAGTTGCAAGTAGTTTCTGGTGTTTGTAGTATGCTAGAGGCCGTGGACAGCGCTGACCGGAGGGGTGGGCTGTGATGTGGTAGGCACGTGGCCGGGTATACCGGGCGCCCGTTTGGTGTCACGGAACCCTGTTCACATCGTTTGGGGCTGTGAGCGAAACTCCGGCCGGATCTCCTCATGGATGGAACCCGAATAGGCGATAAACCTGGACTAGAGACTTGAGTGTTTAGGTAGGTCGTGGTCTACACCCACGTCGGCTTTCGCTTGAAGTCTGCCGAGCACATGTCGTGTGCAGACGCTAAGTGGTGGAAACATGTATGAAGAATTACACCCCTGCAGGGTTAACATCATCTATTCGAATAGCCGTGTCCGCGGTAAAGGACTTCTGGGTTGCTTATATCAGTTCATAGACAAGTGAAAGTGGATACCCTAAAATACGCAAGATAAGCGTGAGTGCTATGGATGGCGTTCTCGTAGGGAGACGGGAGCGGATCCATAGTGGTGTATTGATATGGGGAATATGTGGACTCGTGTGCGCCACCTCAAAAGAGTTACATTGCAGTCGTAGTTCAGGATAGCCACCGAGTCAAAGCTGGCTTGCTGCAGTTAAACCCCACCATCCCCTTTGTTGATAATGATGCATATGTAGTTAGTTCTGATGTAAGTCTTGCTGGGTACATTTGTATTCACGTTTGCCTATTTTATGTTTTTGCAGAGAGACTTCGGTCTCACTAGTAGTTTCGCGTGGACTTCGACGTTTAGCTTGTTACCTCAGCTACGATCTTGTGCCCTCGGCAGGATCTGATAGATAGTCAGGCTTTCAAGCCTTTTTCATTTATAGATGTCTGTACTCAGACATGATAGCTTCCGCTTGTGCTTTGATTTGTATGCTCTGATTGTTGGGTCATGAGACCCATGTTTGTAATATCTCGCTCCTCGGAGCCTATTGAATAAATTACTTGAGTCGTAGAGTCATGTTGTGATGCCATGTTGTATTTGCACATATCGAGCATATTGTGTGTATGTTATTGAAATGCTTGGTATGTGTGGGATCTGACCATCTAGTTGTTTATCTTTAGTAGCCTCTCTTACGGGGAAATGTCTCCTAGTGTTTCCACCGAGCCATGGTAGCTTGCTACTGCTCCGGAACACTTAGGCTGGCCGGCATGTGTCCTTCTTCGTTCCTGTGTCTGTCCCTTCGGGGAAATGTCACGCGATGAATACCGGAGTCCTGTTAGCCCGCTACAGCCCGGTTCACCGGAGTCCTACTAGCCCAGTGCTACAGCCTGGATTCACTCGCTGATGACCGACACGTTCGATGCTGGGTCATGGATGCCTGTCCCTGTAAGTCTGTGCCACTTTGGGTTACGACTAGCCATGTCAGCCCGGGCTCCTTATCATATGGATGCTAGCGACACTGTCATATACGTGTGCCAAAAGGCGCAAACGGTCCTGGGCAAAGGTAAGGCGACACCCGTGGGGATACCGTGTGTGAGGCCGCAAAGTGATATGAGGTGTTACATGATAGATCGATGTGGCATTGAGTCGGGGTCCTGACAAACGTCATCGCACCGAACGTGTGCAGAACTCGGAGGTGCCGTACGTTCGGTACTCGATCGGTCGGAACAAGAAGACGTTCGACTACATCAACCGCGTTAAGCAAATGCTTCCTCTTTCAATCTACGAGGGTACATGGACAAACTCTCCCCCTCTCGTTGCTATGCATCTCCTTGATAGATGTTGCGTGATCTTGCGTGAACGTAGAAATTGCATGCTACGTTTCCCAACACTATTATGTAATGGCACGATGTAATTATATCCACCTCGGATAGGATTGCATATTGGGCGTGACAAGATGTTATGAGAGCCTCGACCGGCCATAGCCCCCCCTTGATTGATCGTACTTTGGTCGTTCTCGAGTCTAGAAGAAAAACTATTTCAGAGTCTAGTTATATCGGAGAGTAGGATTTCTTTTTACTCCTCAGCCCCTTCGTAGTTCTGGTGAGGGGTCGTGACGTAGGTGTTTTGATACTAGTCCTCTCCCCCTTCAAATTTTCCTTAGGATCACGTAGTTAGTTTTCCGATCATGTGATGTCAGCTCTTTTCATCCGATGCATTTCTCGTCATGTTGATTCCATCCTCTTCGTATTTGGCAAGATCAATCCTCAATTCTTTCTCAACATCGTTGTTTCCCCATCCTAAGTTGTTTTCTTTTTCCCACCCGCCCACCCTTTTTCTTCTTGGAGCCAGAGTCGTAATTGAGCATTCATTTTATTCGTGCGAAGCCTCTTCACTCTTTCCTCAATTGTTTCAACCGGTGGTTTCTCGTCTAGTTCGACATTATTCATCTCTTTTCTTCTCCGGTGGGTCCAATTCAATTTTTTGGTGTTGATTATATTCTTTCCCTCAGCTCAAATGTCTCCTCTTGCTCATTCACCTCTCGCTTTTATATTGTCCCGGACTGTTGAAGTTATCTCGAGAATTCGTCTTTACGCTTAAGATTCATTTGTTCTATTTCGAGGTTGTCACCTCATTCAAGTTTTTCAATCATTCTGGTGCA
This sequence comes from Triticum dicoccoides, assembly GCF_002162155.2. NCBI lineage: Eukaryota > Viridiplantae > Streptophyta > Magnoliopsida > Poales > Poaceae > Triticum > Triticum dicoccoides. Next base: position 53,824,583 of record NC_041385.1, read on the forward strand.
TCATTTCTCATTCAAAAATCCTTTTATCAATGGTGTTTTCCCCTGGATCTTACCCAACTCTTCTAATTTTTTCTGGAGCTATTCTGAAATTCTTTTCGAACTTTGACATAAGAATGGATTTCCATCAGTAAGATTGCTTCAAATTCTTTTCATCTTTCGCTCAACCTTTTCTCTTCTCATTCGTCGAGAGTGTCTCAACAATTCTTGGTGGTTGTCGTCGTCATTCTAAGCTTTGAAGACTTAACAAGAGTTTTCCTCTAAATCTTGTCAGTTCTCTCGAAGATTCATGGATCTAGCTTCATGTTATCCTCTCAAATTATTCCGTTTGTCAAAAATTATTTTCTTACCCATCGAGAGTATGTCAGGAGTTCTTTTTCGTTTCGTTTCACCGAAGGCCATCATTCCAGAAGAATTCTTCGTCCTAACATTCCTACTATCGCTATCCAATTATCCCGGTGCATCCCTCAAATATTCTTTAATCAGTTCGCGATCTCTTTGTTCTCCTGTCTCTAAATTCCCTCAAGTTTCTTCGTGCTTTTTCTAATTTTTCTCGGTGATTCGTTCTCTTTCTTCATTCATTTTCTAATTCTTGCAGCGGTTCGTTCAAGATTCCTTTTCCTTCGTAACCATATCAATTCATTCGTTCTTTCCAATCCTACTGATGGCTCGTTGAAGACCTTCTCAAGTTTGCGCTATGTCACTCCTCAATCCTATTCAAGAGAAATAAGTTGCATGCCAAATCCGTTTGTCACCAATCAAATTTTGATAAGGATAAGCATAACATAATTCTTATTGTTATTTCATTGCGGTCAAGTAATTCCTTCCTTTGGAGATTGTTCATGATGAATAATCTCTCGGTTCTAAGTTGTTCATCTTTTCTTTTCCGGAGTTCCAAGTTTTTCTCGCTTGTCTCGTCGCGAAGCTCCATCTAGACTGTCGCAAGGTGGCATGTTGTTATTTTCATCCTTCATTTTTTTAATCCTTTTGTTTACTGGAGTTGTTCATGGTGGTTCATAAAGGATTTAACTCATTCTCTTCAAGGATTTAATTCATTCATCAAGTGTTCATCAGGATTCTTGTTGGAGGAGTTCAAGTATCTTTTCTTCTTGCGTCTCGAAGTGCAATTAATTATGCGTATTCTTTTGAAGTGGAGTTTTGCATTTCTTCATTCTTCTCAGATAGTCAAGCATTTGGTTGTGGCATAATTTCACCTCAAGTTTTGAGATGTTTTTCCATAAGTCCACAACAATCTTATTCTTTTGGTGTTGATTTTCTCAACAACTCCGTTCAATCCTTCCTTTTAAGGATGTTATCAAATTCATTTGTGGTGGAAGATGTTCTTCTCTTATCCGTTCTTTTCATTGCACTATTTCAATTCTTCCGAAAGCATTCTGTTTTTCATCTCATCAAGTGTCATCCCATCTTGTGACGTTAAATTCTATTCCTTCCATTTTCAGCCGGAGTGCTGCCAAAATTCTTTTGTTCTTATTCCCTTTCTATCTTGTTCTAACCGGAGTTGTTTCGGAGTCTATCTTATTCCTTGAGCTTTTGATTCTCGTCATATTAACCGTTCCTCTTTTCTACTTGAGTGCTCTTGATCTTGTTCATCTCCTCTCTTGCGCTGTTGTTTTACCTCATCCTCTTTTTCTTCCGTCTCGTTCCTAAGATCTCAGGACGAGATCTTCTGTTAGTGGAGGAGAGTTGTAACACCCGAAACCAATGCGCCAGATGTCTTCCAGTTATTCCCCGCACTGCCATGTCATTCGCTTGCCTGTTGCACTTTCCCATGTCATCATGTGCATTTAATCTGCATGTTTTTCAAAGCATGCATCCGCCCGGGTCTACCAGTTCTCTGAGTTGCCCGTTCTAAGCCCAAACACTCACACGCACCCGCCGCAAGTCCGAAATCTTGTTTCATGAGTGGGAGAAAAACTTTCTCAGAATGGGCCGAGAGTTGACGAGCGGTCTTGGTATATCACCGGTAGACCACCTGTCAAATTTCATTCCATTTGGAGGTCGTTTGATGCCCCAACGGTTAACTGCATTAACCGTCGGACCCCTCTCCCTTTGCATCCCCAACACCCCTCCACAACAACCCACTAGCCCATCTAAACCCCATCCATGCTCTTCGTCATCGGATCACGATCGTGTGGGAGAAAACCGCACCTCGATTGCCCTCTCCTAGCTCCCACCATCTATATAAACACCTCCCCCCTCCAAAAATTCGGGTAAAAACCCTAGCCCCTCTCCTCCAGACTCACCCACCGAACGCGTCCTCCACTGCCACCCGCACCCAATCCAGCGCCGCCATGTGTCCTCCCTGACTTCCCCACGGTC
>NC_041385.1:53827438-53843159 GCF_002162155.2 Triticum dicoccoides
CCCGCTTGCCTCTCCACTGCCTCGCCGCCGCACGCCACCATCGCCTCGGCCTCAGCGCCCGTCGCCACCGCGCCCCGCTCCGCCACCCGCTCCACACGCCGCCCGCCTCCACCACACCCCGCTCCTCCGCCCGCCGCCACCGTGCCCCGCGCCGCCACCCGCTGCCACACGCCACATGCCGCGCTGCGTCGCCCAGCCTGATTTAGCGAGGAGCCGTCGGATCCGGCCCTCTCCGACCATCTTCGGCCACCGGCGCCCTGACTCTGGCCGCCTCTGACACGCACCGACCCCGTCGTCCCCGCCACTGATAGTGCTAAGTGATATAAACTGCTGAAAACTGTTATAACTTGCCCTTTGGTCTTTTTTAATATCTTTTTGTGTGATTTTCCTGTGAGCATCATGTCAACATGTTTTAGGAGCATAATCATGTCATCTTTGCATTGGTTTAACTCACATGTCATGATATGCCCTGTGGTGAGTGCAACAAGCTTGTGAAGTGGGCTACTTATTGTTACTGTTCTCCTAAGTCTGAATCTGTTATATTATGATGACATGTTTGCTTGATGCTACCATCAAATCCATGCATAATCTGGAGATGACTAGTTGACATGTTTTGATACCCATGTTATGCTCTATCATGTCAAGCCATTTGATGCCATATATAAGTCTTGTCGCATGTGTTTTCATTCCCATGAAAATGTCCTATATATATGCCATGTTGTGTGTTTTGAGCACCATGATATGTACTAGCATGTCATGCTTTTGCTTGCCATGTTCATGCCCTGTAGCATACTTGTTTCATGCCTCCAACATGTCATTTTATTAACTCTGCTCATGTATATGCCCAATTTTTCACTAAGTTATGAATCTCTAACAGTGCTTTGCATTTTGCATTATTCATTTTGGATTAATCTTGATGCCTATGAACCTGAACCTTAATGATATTTGAATTATACAATCTATACTTTGAGTGCGTATCAAGTTTGTGCCCTTATGATTCCTGTAGCATGTTGTTTTGATGATTACAAAGTGTCTATTTGTTGTTTTGGGCAGATTATTATTATTTCTTGTTTTGAGTGTATGTGTTGAACCGTTGCTCCGTTTTCATAATGTTCTATATGAAACATGCTTAGAATTGCATGTAGTTTCATATTATATTGTTGCATCCATGTTTTGATGTGTGTGCTCAATGTTTATATGCATTTTTCATCATGCTTAACTTGCTTTGCTCATATCTTCTAGGGCGTAGCTCCAAATTAAATGAACTTTATATGTAACTTGACTAGAAAGATGTGTAGATCATCATGGTGCACTTTAGCTTGTTGTTTAACAACTTAAACTTAATGTGTTATTACGATCCAGACCAATTTTGAAATTTGCATATGAGGACTTACCGGAATTGTTATATGTTGTTTCCAGCCTCATTTAAACTTGCTTTGATGTGATGTTCTTGTATGCATCATCTCTGCCATGTTTAGCATCATGTAGCCTTGTCATGATCATACTTGGTTGAGCATCATGCCATGTTTATGTGCTGTGTGTCTACCATGTTGTTTGATTCTTTCCGGTTGTGCTTCTTCTCGATAGTTCCTGTTTCGTTGCGATCGTGAGGATTCGTTCGGCTATGCTTGGTTCGGCTACACCCGTTCGTCTTTTTCATGGACTCGTTCTGCTTCCTAGCGGAATTTCAGGCAAGATGACCGTCACCTTGGATGTCACAACTATCTTTGCTTTGCTAGTTGTGTCGATGCTATCGCTATGTCGCGCTTCCTACCACTTGGTTATCGAGCCTCCCAAACTATGCCATGAAAAAACATCTAACCTTTTCCACCATCCTAGCAAACCGTTATTTGGCTATGTTACCGCTTTGCTCAGCCCCTCTTATAGCGTTGCTAGTTGCAGGTGCAGTTGCAGGTTGTTCCATGTTGGGACATGGATATCTTGGGATATCACAATACCTCTTATTTAATTAATGCACATATATACTTGGTAAAGGGTGGAAGGCTCAGCCTTTTGCTTGTTATTTTGTTCCACTCTTGCCGCCCTAGTTTCTGTCATACCGGTGTTATGTTCCTTGATTTTGCGTTCCTTACACGGTTGGGGTTTATGGCCCCTCTTGACAGTTTGCTTTGAATAAAACTCTTCCAGCAAGGCCCAACATTGGTTTTAACAATTGCCAACATAATAATATTGAACGAATTAATTAATTGTAATAGGTGGCCGCGTCTCCGAGGTTCCTTAATTCAACATAATAGGGGGGGGCCAGTGCTGATGGTGTTGGTCCCAAACGGGCAGCCTGCAGGGCCACCATGGGAAAACTCGAGGTTTGGTTTTACTCATAGCTTGTCCCATCCGGTGTACCCTAAGAACGAGATACATGCGACTCCTATCATGCTAGGTCAGTGCATCGGGCGGTCTTGCTGGTTTTGCTTTACCATTGTCGAAATGTCTAGTGCACCGGAATTCCGAGTTTGATTGGGTTGTTCCGGGAGGAGGATTTTCCTCGGTTGATTGTGGGAGCTTGTCGTGGGCTAAGTTGGGACACCCCTGCAGGGTTTAAACTTTTGAGACCCGTGCCCATGGTTATGTGGCAGATGGGAATTTTTAATGTCCGGCTGTAGAGAAATTGACACCAGATTCGAATTAAAATACACCAAGCACGTACGTAACCATGACTGTCTCTTTTCGAGTGGGTTCGAGAAGAGAACACGGTGGGGTTATGTTTGAATGTAAGTAGTTCAGGATCACTTCTTGATCATTACTAGTTTGCAACCGTTTGCGTAGTTTCTCATCTTACTCTTGTACTCCTATGTTAGCCACCATACATTGCTTAGTCGCTTGCTGCAACCCCACCACTTATCCATTCCATACCCATTAAGTTTTGCTAGTCTTGTAACTCATGGTAATGGGATTGTTGAGTCCTCGTGGCTCACAGATTACTACAACAACAGTTGCTGGTACAGGTAGCGTGATGATCTGACGTGAGAGTAACACTTGCTTGTTTCAAGTACTTCTGCTTCTTCTTTGATCAGGGGCTAGGTTCCTGGTCGGCAGCCTGGGCTAGCAGGGTGGATGTCATTTGAGTTGTGTTTCATCCGTAGTCGGATGTTGCTCTTATGTATGATGTTATTGTATTCATGTGGCATTGTATGTCTTTGTATGTATCCCCATCTATTATGTAATGGTATGATATAATGATATCCACCTTGCAAAAGTGTCTTCAATATGAAGCTTTATCCCTGGTGGGACCTTCGAGTTCCTCTCGGATAGGATCGCATATTGACGTGACACCCTTGTCCTGCCCGCTAGATTTCTAGTATCAAGAAGAAATATTAGATAGAATTGTCAAATAAGCACACTGCATCAGCCAAGCAGAGAATTAGAGCATATGATGGCTTGATATTCTGCAAGGATTATCCTTAGAAGAAAATATTTGGCAAGGATTTAAATGAACCAAAACAGATGTTGCAAGCCGTTCCTTTGGGGGAGGATTGAAGTTTGACATATACATAAGGCCATTAGTTTATCACCTAATTATAACGATAATAAACATGCCTGACTTTATACAACAACATTCTCCTTAAGGATCTTAATGTCATATCACACAAACTTGCTAGAGAACACGAGAATTATAGACTGTAAAACCATCGCACTACCACAAACCATGATAAACCTTAAAGGAAGATCAGGTTGGGCACATGGAAGCAACTAATCAAAGAGGGTAATAGGGAAGAACTCACAAGAGCAGAGCCAACGGAATGAGGAGTACATCCAGCTTACATGCATTATCAGGGGTAGAACTCATGCCGTCCCGAAACTGAAGAAAATGTGGTTGCTGTGCAAATGTTCTTTTGTTTGAACTAAGGATTTTAGAGAATGAAACCTGAAGGCATGATGCTTATCTTAGTCATATTTTAGATTCTGAGGAGCCACTTCAAGAGGCATCACTTTATATTGAATCAACAGAGAAAGAAAATGAACATGATCAAACATGCAACAAACATCGGATGCTCTGCTAGTGCATGAGGAGAAGATATCCAGGCTCGGAGAAGCAACCTTGTGTCTTAAACAAAATCATATATGAGACATCCAGAAAATAACTTTTTCTACAATGTATTTTGCAGAATTCTTCAATGTTAGACTCTGAAGTGGCCTTCAGTTTGTGTACACAAAGAAATCTGAGCTTTGGTTTAACTGCAAAAAGGTTGTTAGTGGCATCTAATTTATGCTCACATGTCAAAGTCAAGGACATGCACAACTGAAGCATATCAGAGCCATGTGTATTGAGTGCTGACACAAGGAAATGAACAAGAGCACCCACCATCGAGAGCAGGTTGGAAAAAGTTGATTCTCTGAAGTCCAAAGCAAAAAATACAAACTCTAGCCATGGTACTATATTTAGTCGGAAACAAGATGTACCTTCGGGCAGACACACTGTTGGCTGCAGATTTGCCAAACTGAGGCAGAGACATGACTCATTCAAGATCAGGTTGTTCGGCTGGAGTTAACATGGATCGTAATATCTACACGGTGACAATACATTGCTAAAAAGCCTACACTAGATGGTGCTTCTAGTATTCTCTGGCTATATTTCTTAAGTTTCTCTAGATTTTCACCCATATGATCTTTCTCTAGGTTTTTTTTGTATATGTTGAAACAAGAAATGCTTCATTTCTCTAGTTGCTACTATAAAATTTGAGATTTTTCATATATATAAATGAAGCATTTCTTATTTCAACATATAAAAGGAAATAATGAAGGAAAAGATTGTCTGAACTCTAGCCAAACATGTTGAGAACCTCTTGTGCAAAGTTCAGTTCATCGGTTCACTAAACCAGTATGGACAGCTTTCCTGTTTTTAGCTTTGCTCTTCTGGCCCGCTTCCCAGCTCATATGCCTTGATCAATGACAACTTCCTTTCCATCTCCACTTCCGCGAAGTAAGCATAGATTGCATATCAAGATACAACAGCAGCAGTAGAAGATCAGGTTCACCTATAAACAGTAAAGGATAAATTTAGGATGTAAATACTCTTGCTCAACTAGTGCTCATGGAGCGATATAGCAATCTCCTATTTACATAGGATGTAGGAGTAGATACTACTGAAACTTAAGCAAGATAAGGGAATCATTTCTTGTTTGATAAACTACACATTTGGTGGGATTTGCATCAAATTGTTAACTGGAGATTTGGATTATGTCGGATTTCGGGTTCCGGCAGACCCTTGAGGTTCGAACTCTGGGGTGCGCGCGAAGATCTCTCTCCTACCAACTCACGTCTCGAAGCCTCGCAAGGAATCTAGGCTAGAAAGAAGAACACACAAGGGACATGAGGTTTATACTGGTTCAGGCCACCATTGTGGTGTAATACACTACTCCCGTGTGTGGTGTGGTGGATTGCCTCAGGGGCTGATGATGAACAATACAAAGGAAGAACATCCTCGCGAGGGTTATTCTTGTGGTGGTGTTGCCCCTTCGGAAGGGTTGGTTTTCTCTCTTCTCTTCCCATCCGTCCCTTTCCTACTATGGTGGCTAGTCCTATATATAGATAGAGGCCCTGGTCCTCTTCCCAAATAATGAGCGGGAAGGGCGCCAACAATTGGCCATTTTGAAGGGGAACATCTAGTACACTTATCCTGACTAAAGTTGGTCTTCGACTGCCAAATACTCTGATGTTGACGCCATCCTGGGCTCCACGGTGACCTCCATCCTGCCGTTCCGCTGGTCTTGGTCTTGTTGCACCGAAACGGTAACCTTTGTGTGATGCCTTGGCCTGTGCTTGCCCCCATTGCACCGAAGGGGAAACAAAGACACTGCATAGGCCGGCGCCCGCCTGGTCTCAATCATCATGGCTTGCGTCACGGGTACCTCGCAAGGTACCCCTGCCTTGATCTCTCCGCCTCCCCGCGAGCCCACCTGATGATGCTGCTCCTGAGGAAGCTTCCTGTCGTCCGCCCCACGAGGCTTGGCCTCTCGCGAGGGTCTTGAGCTTGAGCTGATGAAGCTGGGTTGTACTGGGCCTCTGCTTGAGCCATGCTGTAGGCCGCAGGCAGGCGCTGGGGACCATCGTTCCCAGAACACCGACAGTAGCCCCCGGGCCCAAGGCGCGCCTGGACTTGGCTTAGCAGAGAAGCGAAGGGGCAAGTGCGAAGCGCCACGGGCCCCAATAGCCTGCGGCCCTGGGTTCCGCGTGGCGGTTGATTGGACGTGGGCATCTCCACTTCCCCATGCTGCCTCGACAACTACATGACTTGACAAGTTCTTGCTTGCAAAATGGGTCATGATTACCTGAGATCGTGGTGGCCGACGGTTGGCCTCCTTCGGACTATAAATACGGGCGGGCGAGAGCCCCCGTTGTCCATCCCTTCCTGCTACTCCACCTTACGCCAATGGCGCCGATCCGCTGATTTTCTGCAAAAGAGAAGGGAAAGGCCCCCTGAGAGGGTCCCGACCCGCTTCCGCCGAAGAAGCGGCCTATCCCCGGCCGCCACAAGGTGGTCGCTTGGCCGTGGTTGTCGCAACCCTGGTACGAGCGACCGCTGCCTGGGTTTCAGCGGCCCTTGTACGCCCGAGTCGAGGGCCCCGGAGAAGAAGCCGGCGAGCGACATCGCCGATGCAGCAGGTGACACTGGCGAGTCACGGTAGTACGCGTCATCACCCCTGGAGTCCATGCCGAGGGCTCTTCTCGTGAGCTCGTGCTTCATGCCGCCATGCCTCCTCGATCTTGGATTCACCTTCCTCCCTCCTTCGCCTTCAAGATGCCGCTGAGTGGGTCTCTTGAGCTCTGGCTGCAGCACGCTGACTGTAGCACCCTTGCGACCGGGGCGGAGGTTGCAGTTGTCGCCCCAGGCAAGGTCTTCATGACCCGTGGCTGGGGCGAGATCACCCGGGTCTGCCGGACAAGTGGTGCCCTCGTAATTCATCTCGAATATGATGGCGCCTCCTTGATGCTCTTCAAGGTCTTCGACACGGAAGGGCGCCGGCTAGAATGCTGCCCCGAGAAAGGCGGATGGGGTACCGGCGCGGCGAGGGCCAGGCCGGCCAACCACCTCCCCAGCAGCTCGTCAAGCAGCACCGGAGGAGTCGGAGGGTCCAGCGACTCAGCCGAGCTTCACGCGACTCCGGAGACAAGGGCAACTGCATCAGGCCGTCGAGCTCGCGTCGTGCCTGGAGCAGGGCAACTGCATCAGGCCGTCGGCGCTGCTGATCTGGATGGGGTTGGCGCCGACGCCTGATGACCCACTGTTGATGATGGCGTCTCCTGCGGAGGCGCGCGTAGTTATCGCTCCTTAGCACCTTTTGTTCCCTGCGAGGAATCGAAATGAAACCCCATGGGGGTATGTAAGGCGCCTGCCATGTCTTTTGTGAATTGTACATCCTTATCATGAATCGATGCGAGAGGCACATTCTGCCCTGGATCAGCTCCCCTTTCTTTCCTCACGAGGGCTTGGTGCTCTACGCAGACAGGTCCCGGTCGCCAGGCAAGCTTCAGCCTCGCTGGTATGCTAGGTCGCGATACCGTGGTCAAGGCCAAGAGGTGAGCGGCCCAAGGTCCAGTAAGAGCCCCTAAGTCGTGATGCTCAGGAGGTCCCCTTTAGTGCTCAAGCAGCCTCCGCTGGGCAAGAAAGGCAGGGAACGTTGCCGTGACAGAGCTGGAGTAGGCGAGGGTTTAGTGTTGAGTCGATTTAGCTTTTGCATGACTTATCTCGTAGGTTTGGAGTAGTTCTTCATCGAGGTGCCGGGCCTGCATGGCGGCAGCTGGGGTATTGCTGGGTTGGGTCCTCATGAGCTTCTTCCCTCTTCACCGCACTTTCCTTCATGCTCTACGTCCTCAGGTCCAGGCCCTCGAGCGAGCTCAGCCGCCGCTGGTATGACAGGTCGCGATGTCGTGGGTCAAGGACAGGGGGTGAGGGCTGGAGAGCTAGTAAGAGCCCATGAGTCGCGATGCTCAGGCGCCCCCCTTTTAATGCGCGAGCGGATCGTGCCGGAGAGAGGGAGGAGAGCTTGCGACACCCCCAGCATTACTCCTGAAGCGGGTCCTGCATACCAAATCACGAGGGAAAACAAGGTCTGCTATTACGGTTGCCAGCCAACCAATGGTTGCTCCGAGGGGGTGATTGGGGCACTGAGGGCCTGGTGAGGTGGCGCAATGCGGGGCCGCCGTGGCCAGAGCTCGGCCACTCAGATTTGTCGGTGTTGCAGGGACGGGCCCATGCACAAGCGCCGTGCCAGAGCGAGCGGCTCCAAAGGTTGGTGTCAATCGAGCAGGCGATTATCTCAAGCAGGCCAATCATGAAGGTGCAAATCCATTTAGATAGATGCGGAAAAAGTAAAAGCCACTGGGTCAGACCCGAGCGGCTTGGGGATGATGCAGCCCAAGGGGCGCCCCCAACAAGGTAAGCAAAGAACATAAGTTAAACAGATACATGTCGCAGGGATGGACCCACGCGACCTGGGAATGATGCAGCCCTATGGGCGCTCCCAGCTGAAGCGAAAACTAAAAAGAAGTCACCTGGTACTTTTGCAAAGCAAGGGTCGGAGTAGCTGACGATGCAGGGTGAAGGAGCCGATCCTCACGAGCCCTCGGGCCCCCGGGACTCGGGAGGCTCAGGCGGCCCGACGAGGTCCATCTCCATTTCCTCCATGAGCGCGCGATGTTGAGCTTCCAGAGTGCTCCTCATTAGGCGCTGGTGGGCTGTAGCCGCGTTAGACAAGCCGAAGGGCATGCGAACATAGCTATGTGGCGGGCCAGCGTAACGCCCCACGCGCGATTGCCAGAAGAATCCTGAGAAGCGACTCGATTGAGCCCTGGGTAGTCGGTGCAAACGTGCAGCCCGCCATCCTCACCTGGATGGGGAGCTATGCCAGGCAGACGGCGGTTGCCGCGCATGACTCTCGATCCTTCGAACTCCTGAGCGGCCTCGGTGATGAATTCCTGCGGGTTCGGTCCTTCTTTCCTTATGCCTTCCTGAGGGAAACATGTCGTGAAGCACGCCTCCGAGTGGTGCCCAAGCGCCTCCCTCATGACCTTGGCAAGGTCGGTGGCTCCCCAGGAGAGAGCCCCCGAGCCCTGCCCTAAGGGGGCACCGGGCACGCCTTCCTATGTGATGGAGGGTGGCGCCCCTTTGGCGGGCGCATGTCCAGACGTGGCGCCTCCGGGGGTGCCTGCCTCTTGAGGCCTTGAACCAGGTGAGGTCTTCTTCTTTTTAGGGACTGCCTCGGGAGGGCTCCCGCTCCTGTGATCTGGGTCTTCGATCGACGCGGCCTGGAAGGCGCGCTCGAGGGACCACACCGCATCTTTCTCTTCACAGGGGACCGTGATGACCCCAGCGCTTCCGGGCATCTTGAGGATGTTGTAGCCGTGGTGAGTCACTGCCATGAACTTGGCCAGGGCTGGGCACCCTAGGATGGCATTGTACGGCAGGAGAATGTGGGCGCCGTTGAAGTCAATGAGCTCGGTGTGGTAGTTGTTGCGCTGCCCAAAGGTGACAGGAAGGCGAACCTGCCCTATCAGAACAGTGGAACCATCACTGACTCCTGAGAAAGGCTTGGTCGGCTGAAGCTGATCATATGGCACTTGGAGATTGTTGAACATCTCGACGGACAGGACGTTGAGTCCTGCTCCGCCATCGATGAGGGTCCTGGTGACTTGCATATTGCTGATGACTAGGGAACAAAGCATTGGGAGGACACCGACCATTGCCGCGCACTTGAGATGATCCGCTGAGCTAAACGTGATAGCGCACGCAGACCAGCTGAGAGGGCGCGTGGCCTCAAGCTTGGGGAGGACCGCATTCACCTCGCGAGCAAACTGCTTGAAGATGCGCTGTGAGGCTGGGGCCTGGGCGCCGCCCAGGATGCAAGCGATTGCGCGCGGCTCCTGGAAGCTCCCAACCCCCTCGTCCTGATGCTGGTCTTCATTCCTCCTTGGCGGTGGTGGAAGAGGAGGGAGGCCTGCGTTGCCTTGCGAGCGATCCTCACGAGGCTGATCCCTCCAACCTCCCTCGCGAGGCTGGTCCTGCCAGCGGTCCTCGCGAGGTCGGTCACGCCACCCTTGGCGAGGGCCACAGTCTTCCCATCGTCCTTCACCTCTTCCTCCTCCTCGGCCATAGCCTCGATCGTTGCACTCGAGGCATCGGCCGATACGTCCATCTCGGACAGCCCTGAGCTCTTGGCATTCGTTGGTGATTTGGGTGTGGAGGTCATGGTACACGCAGTACCGGCTGCCCTTGGATGACTCCGGCTGATCCCTGCCTCATTTGGTGTCGGGCTCCGCTGCGAGCACAACCGCTCCTTTGCGCTTCACGTCCTTGACCTTGGGCTTCTTCTCTTTCGGATCAGCAGCTGGAAGGTCAAGGAGGGAGAGGCGCCCTTCCTCAGCCCTGGCACACTTGGTCGCCAAGTTGAACATCTCCAGAGATGTGCACAGGTCTTCATGGATTGATAGCTCCTCTTTCATCTTGATGTCACGCACGCCATCGGAGAATGCTGAGATGATGGCTTCCTCGGTCACCCTAGGGATCTTGAGGTGGGCGTTCACTACTAGGGAAAAGGCTAGCTGCAGCACGGGTTTTAGATGTATCAGTAGCGCGGGGACAAGCGCTACTAATAAGGCACTACAACTAACATATAGCAGTAGCGCGTGCTCACCGGCGCTACTGCTACACAAGTGTAGCAGCATCGCTGTTTGCGGAAGCTCGCTACTGCTAGTAGCTTTAGCGCGTTTTACCTTGACGCGCTACTGCTACGGCGGCGCTGCTGCTAACTTTTGTACACTTGCTATTGCTAATTTAAGTAGGTTTTTTTGTTATTTTGTTGGCTATTTGTTTTGTATTTGAACAGGCTTTATAGAAGAATCTTTAGCACATAGAAATGTCATCATGATACACATACAAATGTCTGCGAGACCACAAATGTAATCATAGCATGTACATACAAATAGTCTCATTATAATCATCATCCAACACAAAGTGATATCTTGTCATCATCTCGAAAATAGCGATACATGCAAGTCTCGAACACTTGCAACTACAACAATGTCATCCATCTAAACAAAGGTATACGCAAGAAGTCCTATCACTATGAGTGAGAGCGGAACTATGCAGTACATGAGGTGGCAGTTACGAGTCCTCTCTCGAGCTAGCGTGAACCTCAAGTAACTAGCTTCTCCTTCTTGTCTGCTTTTGAAGCCTTTATGGCTGGCGCCCGTGAACCCATTCACTTGCGCCTGGCACTCATGCCACTCGTTGTACACCCCCGGAACCTTCCCTTTGTACACGACATAGCAATTCCATCTTGCCATCAAGAAACTAGGTACCTGTTAGAGATGCATGTTCATGAAGAGGATGTACAATCATATATATGCAAAAAAATTTACTAGAGCAACACCGAAAAAGAAAGTATTAGCAACTAGATGCAACATAGAGTACGCAAATTAATTAACTAGAGGTACGCAGGTCATCGTACGCAAACTAACAAAGTACGTTACGCAAGTTTGGCATGGACCGTGGACATCACAAAGTTTCACCGCTACAAGAAGTATACAAGTTCAACCGACACATATCATCATCATCGGCATCATAAATCACTAGAAGTTCCATCCTTCCATATCATCGAGGACGAATCCTAGCTTCTTGAACAGCGTGAGGTCTAGATGTTGCATGCCTATGCTAGTTCGGACGTCAGCTCGCGATATAGGGCCGTGGTGGAACATCCCCTTCTCATCGACGACTTCTTTCATGATGATCGTCGCAATGTCGCTTTGGATGCGAAAGAAGTCATCTCTAAGTTTATAATCTGCTTCTCCATGAGATTCTAGCCACTTGTGGATACGATCATCATTTCTGCTGTTAATGCGAAGCTTTTGGTGATCCGTGTTGAACTGAATCATGAGATGGACGATGTAGAATCCACCCTTCTTGCTTGGTTTTGGGACATGGATGTAGGAGAAGTTAGTTTTATGCATGAAACCCATCTTCTTGTTCCTTTGTTTCTTGATCTGCACGTGGCCACCTCTAAAGCTGAAGCCTTGGAGAGCATCATCTAGAATATTCATTATGCGGGTGTAGTCTTTTTTCTCGTAGTCTCTGGAAGGGTCAAAACACACGACGTGGGAGACTTGCAGGTAAAGAACGATAAGGACGGTGCGCCCGTTGCTGCGGGGAAAAGACACCTCAGATTATTCCCCATATGAGAGAGAAGGAATGATTGAAATGTACGAAAGGGTTTTCCAGAACTGACTTACTTTGGATGATAAGGCACGAGGACAATTTCCCGGTCCTTATTCTGTACCATGAAGTTTTGGAGGTACTCCCTAGCAGTTTCATGCTCAAAGTCGCCGAGACTCAAGAAAGACTCGTGCATGTAGTACGGATCCGCCACACAGATTTGCGAGACTTCTTCACTCTTCATGACGGAGCTCATATGTAGCGCAAAAAGGCGGACGATAGTAAAATCAAGCCGCCTTGTTAGAAACATCTCAAAGATATGGTCAAACCGCAGGAAGAACACCTCCGCGGGCCGTGTGTCGACGTAGCACTTCCCCTCAGGCACACGAGCCGCGTATGTCGGATATCCTGGATCCTTTGAGGCCAGTAGGCTTTTCTCAGTCGACAACACATGGTCATGCAGTCTCCTAAGATCCCCTGATAGTGCCTCCAGCGGTTTCGGCGATTGGATCGGCTCGCCCATGAGATGGAAATTGACCGCACTTTTCACGGGTACACGCTCTTCAGAATGCATCGTCTGGCTGCTATGTGCTCTGGCTTGTTTGGAGACAGTTACCTTCCCCGATCTCTTCCTCTCCTTTTTCTTGGGCACACCTTCCAGACCCTTCCTTAACCCCTGCCCCAGTGTTCCCGGGCTAAGTATTGTACGACCCTCGCGCCCGGCTAGTTGAGCCTGTGTTGAGGCGGCATCTTCAGGCGTGTCCTGTGAGGATTTCATGAAGAGAGACTTTTTGCAATCCATGGTACGACCCTGCCCGGGCATATCATCCATATCCTCAATAGCAAGCTGATAGCCCGATTCGTCATATGGTTGACTCATCATATCTATGTCACAGTCATACGCGTTTGTATTGAGGTAATCCATAGGGTCGACCTCCGTCTCATCATCCATTCTCTGTTCTACAGGAGAAATTCCATCAGCCAGTACTATTGCACCCCCTTCATCATGTCGTCCGCCGCTCTCACCCGGCACTACAGGAGCTGGTAATTGCGTAGGCGGGGTGGTGGTCTTCTCACATGCTTGTTGATGTGTGGTAGTTATTGGTGTTCTCTCGGCCGGCTCCAGACGAATAAGATTCTTCGGCCATAGCAGCACCCAATTCTTGCAGCTTCCAATCCGCGGCGGGGTCTCGTCGTCCGCTCCCAGATGCTGTACTGGAGGAGGCAAATCCTCGTGCCCCGATTTCACACTGGTCAAGCTAACCCTGAAGTGCCCAGCGGGGATCGGCTGGTTGTGGAACGTGCGTTGAGAGGGGTCCATTATCATGCCCTGTCCCATGTCCACCTTCTGGCCTTTGATCAAGTAGTGTATGGTGCATGGTGTTTCTTTCGCCTGCAAACAGATATGTCTGTGGCGTAAAACAACCGAAAGGCAACAACAATGGAATATTATATATATATATGTTGGTGCGACATGTAATTACCGTGACGGCGTCGAGCTCAGCCAAAGAAGAAGGCCCACCTAGCGCGCCTGAGACTGAGGACGGGCTGCTATGAGTGGGAGTGGCTGCGAGAGGAGGCCTAGTTGCGTGAGCAAGTGATGGTGCGATGGTGTTGTTGTTCATGGAGTTGCTCCCGACGAAACTAGGCATCGGGAAATCATGTACCGTCTTGTCTGGATTTTCCTTCGCCCAGTTAATGATAACTGGAACCAAGTTAGTAGCGAAATCATTTCTGCAGGCAATTACAGCTGCATTGACTGCCTGCTGTAGCAACTCATATTTGTCCTCGGCTGCTTTTTTCGTGTCCTCAGCTGCTTTTTTCTCGACCGCAAGCTTCACCTTCGCGTCGATGTCCACCTGACTAAACTTCGTTTTCAGCTTCTTGGCCTCCGGGCCCTCGTTGTAAAACACCTTCCACGTGGCGCCGTCTCCAGCACCATGCACACGACCATATTGCGGCCGCTGATCCAAAGGGAGTCCCTTAAGTTCGTTCAAGGCCCAGCTGAGAGGGGTGTCCCACTTGGGCCTCATCGGAGAAGTAGGGCTTTCGGCTGCAAGCTGGTGTTGCTTCTCCAGTAGTCTAATCAATTTCCTTGTGATCTTGTCCGTGTAAAAAACCTTTTTCTCCTTGTCCCACTTGTAGCGGGCCCTGATGAAGTCATGCTCCAAGGGGTTGGTGAACTTCGCGAAGGGGTCTGGGAGACCCGCGGCTTCACGTTCCGCGTCCTCCTTATCCCATATGGGCCTTTTACCGAGGTAGCCACGGCTTCTGAGGCAATGCTTCCCCGTGTTCCTTTGCTGAAGGCTCTTGAATTTCGCAGCCTTAGCCTTGGTTGCCTCGCTAGCGCAAGTGTCCTTAAACTTTTCGAACTCCTCTGCCGTAAGTGTCAGATTTTCCTCCAGAATCTTGGACAGGGGTTCATCAGCCTCAATAGCTCGTTTCACCCTTGTTTTCCAGGAGGCCAAATCATTGCTGAACATGCCCATGGCGTGATTGTTAATCTTTTTCATCTTCGGATCATCCCACGGTTGTTCTATGTTATCATCCCGGTCGGGGAACTTGAATCTCTTGTGCAACTTTGTTAGGAGCAACTGCGTCAAATGTTCTTTACTCCTTAAGTCATCGTCGTTGATGCTCGCGCATTCCCGTAGGATGCATCCTACTTGGTTCCCACAGCACTTGCGAGGTTCTTCCGGCTCTAACGGCTCAAACTTGCCAAGTGCCATCTTTGTGATCACAAGTCGTCCAATCCCTAGTTTGTTAGGTTTTCGTATCCTCTGCTTCTTATGCTTCCTCTTTTTGGTAGCGGCATCGGGGCCGGTACCTTCCCCGCCGGTACCTTCCCCGCCGGTCTCGATGCCGCCATCGGTGCCGGCGCTGTCGGTGTCGATGTCGGCGTTAGTACCATCATCGAGGCCGACCTGCAAACCTTGCTTAGCAGTCAAATAGTCGAGGTACTCTTGTTCACCCTCATAATCCATCTCGTCTGCATCTTGGTCAGAAGGCCCAGTTTCTTCGTTGTTCGACATGTTTCCTATGATTAAGTGTCCTCATTTATTTCTAGAAGTATGAATAAATGAGAAATGACATAAAAAGAAATCTATGTGCCAGCACTCGATATGCCAACTATGTAGCACAAAATCATGCCTTTATTCACGGGAAATTTCGGCATGACCTTTGCTAAAAAATGGACATATCGAGCGCCTGAAATTCACCGGAATGGAAATGAATCAACATTCCGGCGTAACATAGGCCACTCGGATCATTTTCCAAACATGACATGTCCAAAACATGACATATGCACATATCACATGTCCAGTTCAAATTTGCACATATCAGATGTCCAGTTCAAATTTTGAAACCTAGCTAAATTAATAACTAAATAGATAACCTAATTAACATACTTCCCTAACTAATACCTAATTAAATTAACCGAAGAACCCTAGCAGAGAGAGGGGGGGTTACAGAGGGTGCAGGGGCGAGGAGGCAGGCCCGACGACGGCCGGGAGGGGAGAGGAGGGAGGCGAGGGCTGACGGGTCGGGGGCGAGCGC
>NC_041385.1:53843290-53852537 GCF_002162155.2 Triticum dicoccoides
TGGAGTCGGGGGCGAACGCCGGGACCGGGTCGGGCGCGGCGGTGCGACGGGGGAGAGTGGGAATTTTTTTGGGGGGGGGGGAGGCGGGATGAAGCAGGGCGGGTGAGAATTTTGGGTTAAGTGGACATAGCAGTAGCGCATTTGCACAAAACGCGCTGCTACTACCTTCAGTAGCTGTAGCGCTTTATACGAAATTCGCTTCTACTAACTTCAGTATCTGTAGCGGTTTAGGCAAAACGCGCTGCTACTACCTTCGCTACTGGCAGTTTTCCTTTTTCTTTTCCTTTATTTTATCCCACTTTTA
Source organism: Triticum dicoccoides (assembly GCF_002162155.2). Classification (NCBI taxonomy): domain Eukaryota; kingdom Viridiplantae; phylum Streptophyta; class Magnoliopsida; order Poales; family Poaceae; genus Triticum; species Triticum dicoccoides. The sequence continues at coordinate 53,843,595 of NC_041385.1, forward strand.
TTTCCCGAGTGAAGTGAACGAAGGGAGGGCGATATATATTGGATCATTTGACGGTTAAATATGTATGCAAAATAGGAACATATATATTACACATCATTGGACCCATGCATAATAATGGCTAAGTGTGTATACAAAATAGGAACATATATATATATTACATCATTTCACCGATAACATAAGTTTCCTCAGTGCTGACGTTTTCGTTTTTGAGTCTGCTTCTTTCCCTTCTTGTTCGTCGAAGAATAATTGAGCCCCTCATTGTGACTTTGCCTTTTCCATGGAGTACGATTTTTCTTAGGTAATGTAGTATTGATTCTTCTTTTGACGTATACTTCATCATCATCGTCATCTTCCCTCATTGGGTTGCCGTACGAATCATAGTCTTCCTCGTTGGCGACTCCATCCATTCCAATGATGTTCCTTTTGCCTCTCCTCAGGACAACACGGCTGGGATTGCGCGGGTCAGTTATGAAGAAGCATTGTGTCACGTGCTTAGCGTGTACCCATGGCTCATTTTTTGCGATAGCGTTCACGGTAGCGCTCTTGGCGTCGGGTATAGTCATGGTAGTGAAAATCCAGCTTTCTCTTTCGACATTCTTAGCCCATCTGACACGGAACATCGTCGTGTTGTGCAGTCCACAGTAGTCAAGCTCCCAGATCTCCTCGACCCTTCCACAAAATCGTTCAGTTGCGCCGTTGTCGCTGCCGGTCATGCATTCCATCGTCACCCCTGAGTTCTGATCATCACTGTCCATATCTTTGGCCTCCGTGTAGAACGTGTATCCGTTGATATCATAGGCCTGATAGGTTACAAGGTTGGGCGAGGGGCCATGTGCTAAGGCGTATATGAGCAATCCGTCCTTAGAGCCCTCCTCCAGAGGATTAGCAATAATATGCTCTTTGAACCAATGCAGGAAAGTGGAGTTGTGCTCTCTAGTAACTTCGGCATCCGTCCTGCATACCCCCCGGTCACGATACTTCTTTGCAATAATTTCTTTGTGAAGTGCCACGAAAGGATCTACCTCGTCTAGGTGTTGTAACACTACCAAGTTTGCTCTGTCAAAGTCGCTGCGTCGATCTGAGTATGCCACGTGCAGTTCCCTGCGACCGTTGCAGTGACCATCTCCTTCGAGCCTCCCAACGTGCTTGTTAATGGGCAAACCAACACTAACACCAGGCGGCTGGTCTGCGCCATATAGAAAATTCTCACAGAAAGAGATGCACTCTTGTGCCAAATAGCCCTGGACGATGCTTCCATCCGGACGGGACATGTTACGAACGAATCCTTTGATGATCCCATTCATCCTCTCAAATGGCATCAGGTTGTGCAGGAATGACGGCCCCAGGTCTATTATGTCATCCACAATATGGACACACAGATGCACCATCACGTCAAAGAACGCGGGCGGGAAGTACATCTCAAGCTCATTCAGTATCACAACAATCTCTTCCTGTAGCCTTTGGAGCTGCTTCACACTGATCGACTTTCGAGAGATGACGTCGAAAAAGTTGTAGAGACCAATAAGCGTGTCACGGACATGCTTGTCCATTATCCCTCTAAGGGCAACAGGTAGTATCTGCGTCATCATCACATGACAGTCATGAGACTTCATCCCGCTGAATCTTTTCTTGTCCGTGTCTAGATATCTGCTTATCTTGCCACAGTAACCGGAACTAACTTTAAGAAGGCATTGATCTCAGCCTGACTTAAGGTGAACCAAGAAGGGGGGAAATAATCCTCTTTCTTTATTCTCTTGCCCTTCTTCTCCCGTGCCTCTGTCTCCGTCTCTATCTCGTCTGACATTTTACGGGGCGGCATGTGCAGATCTTCCCTAATTTTCAAATCTTGCAAGTCTTTTCTTGCCTTCGGCCCATCCTTGGTCTTATCCGGCATGTTCATCAGTGTTGCGAGCAAGCTCTCAAGGACATTCTTACAAATATGCATTTGATCAAGGCAATGAGGTGTATCGAGTTTGTGCCAGTACTCCAAGTCCCAGAACACAGACCTCGTCTTCCATACCTTCAGCAGTGGCTCCGGCGCCTTTCTCATCGTCTTTCCCGGCGCGGGGCACTCCTTCCAGTTTTTCAACAGCTCATCGATTTCAGCACCGCTCCGCTTACATGGAGGTCCTCAATGCTCAGCGTGACCATTGAATGGATCTCCACGGTTTCTCCACGGGTCGTCCTGTTCAAGCCATCTTCGATGCCCCATGTACACGATTTTCCCAGACCCGCCATCTTTCCTTGACGTTAGCTGCTGAGACGTCGTATCATCCATGCACCGCGTGCATCCGCAATATCCATGGCACACCTGGCCTGCCACATATCCATAACCGAGATAGTCCTACACTATCGTGATCAGCGCGGCTCTCCTGTTGAAATACTCACCTTTGCTGGCGTCCCATGTCTTGGCCAGTGTTTTCCATAACGTGTCTAACTCCTCTTGAATTAGTCCCAGATACAAATTAATATTATTTTCTGGTTGTTTCGGCCCTTGAATAAGCATGCTCATGTGAATGTACTTCGATTTCATTCACAACCAGGGGGGGAAGTTGTACATCCATACAAACACGGGCCATGTGCTATGGTTGGTGTTCTGGTTGCCAAATGGATTCATGCCATCGGTACATGCGCCGAGCACAATGTTCCTTGCATCACATTCAAAATATCAATAGAAGCTGTTCAACGCTCTCCACTGGCTTCCATCCTTCACGTGTCTCAGCATCGGTTCATCTCCATCGTCGGGCTTCTTCCTCTCCGCGTGCCAGCGCATTAGCTTTGCTTCCTTGGGATCTACAAAATACCTCTGCAGACGGGGAGTGATCGGTAAGTACCATACAACTTTCTGGGGACATTTCTTCCCGGCCTTCTTGTATCGAGAAGCATTGCACACCGGACAGCTTATTTTTTCCGCGTGCTCCTTCCGATAAATTATGCAATTGTTGATGCATGCATGGTATCTAATGTGTGGCAGATCAACAGGGCACACGATCTTCTTGGCCTCATCAACACTAGTAGGACATAGATTACCCGCGGGAAGAACATCCTTTAGGTACTTGAGATGCTCATCGAGGCTAGTGTCGGTCCATTTGTTTTTAGCCTTCGTCTTCAGGAGTTGGAGCGAGAAACTCAAGCGGGTCACCTCAGGATTGCAACCATCATACAATGGAGTGTTCGAGTCTACCACCAGTTGCTCCACCTTAGCCTCCTCTCTAGAAGTAGCTCTCTCAGTACTCGTCTCCTTGCGAAGCAATGCTTGAACATGAGGGTCCCGCACGATTGAACTTAGTACCGACGAACTCTGCTGCGTGGAGTCCATGTCGTTCTCTCTGCCGCCATGTCCGGCCCCTTCTCCTATGCCATGTCCGGCCCCTTCTCCGCCGCCATGTCCGGCCTCTTCCCCGCCGCCATTATCGATCATCTCTTCATCTTGCCCCGTGTCATCATTGCCTGCCCCGTCGGCATCCTCAACATCGTCATCCTCATCTTCAATTATCCACCGCGTATAGCCATCCATGAAACCAGTCATGAGCAGGTGCGCTTCGACACGACGATCGTCACGGGGGTCGAGCCAAACTATTCCTTTGCATTTTCGACACGGACATAAAACCTCTGTCCGGTTATTTTCTTTCATGTCGTGCACCGCCGACCGCAACCACCTGTCCAGCATCGTTCCACTGACCATCGTCAACTCTGCACGGTAATAATAAACAAATTGATTATAAAAATGCATGCATCAAAGTCATAAAAAAAATTGGCATGACCTTCCCTAAAAATAGGACATATATGGATCTAGAGTTTGCTCGGAATTCGCCGAAACGGAAATAAATCGACATTTCGGCAAAACATAGGCAACTCAAAAGCACAATTTGGTGTGCCACACACACAATTTCCACAAACATATCACAAACACATAAACATATTTTCATTTTGCAAAAGCATGCAATTTTCATCACCTCTATCTCGATCGAGATCGAGCACATGGTGGAGATGATGTTGTAGGGAGAGATCAAAAGTGCATAAAGCACTTCTTGACAAATATAGATCTAGTTAGGGGGCAAATAGGTCACTTAACTAAGTGCTACATCTACCTAGCTAGCTAATTTGGGAGGAGACAACTTCAACTATGGAGGGGAAAGGAAAAAGAGAAAGGAGATGCATTAATGGAGGTGGTGTAGTTAGGTAGGAGTAATGAAGAGAGAGAAAGGTGGATAGAAGAAAAAGAGTAATGGGGGAGAAGTATTGAGGAAGAAGAAGAGTGAGAGTGGGAGCATGTGGGGGAGGTAGGGGGAAGGGAAGAGAGGAGGGGGAGAGGAGGCACGGGTGGGGAAAGGTGGTGGGTTGGTGCGGGTTAGCAGTAGCACCGGAGGAGAAACGCGCTGCTGTTAAACAATTACCAGCAGCGCGCTTTGGGCAACGGCGCTACTGCTAACAGTGAAAAAAATTTGGCAATTTGAAATGTAGCAGCAGCGATCACAGTAAAAGTGCGCTACTACTACATCCGTAGCAGTAGCGCGGTTCTGGCCACGGCGCTACTGCTAAACGGTGAACACCGACGGTCGATATTTGTAGCAGCGCGGTTTACACAGAGCGCGCTACTGCTAAAAACTTATCAGCAGCGAGTTTCCCGCACACGCGCTACTACTAATTAGCAGCAGCGCTCCTTTTTGAGCCGCGCTGCTGCTAAGATTCTGTGTATAGGATTTTCCCTAGTAGTGGTTGTTGAAGCACTGGATGTACTTTTGCAGGGTCTCTCCTAGCTGTTGCTTGATGCGGCGCAAGTAACTCATGGCCGGGGGCCGGTCGCGAGTGCCTTGGAAGTTGGCGATGAAGCGAGTGCGCATCTCGTCCCAAGAGGAGATCGTTCTGGGAGGCCAGTTTAGGAGCCAGGTGCGGGCGCCATCCTTGAGCGCCATGGGAAACCAGTTCGTCATGACCTTTTCGTCCCCGTTGGCCGCCTTGATGCCCAGCTCATAGAGCTGCAGGAACTCCGCGGGGTCGGTAGTACCATCGTAGCGAGGAGGCAGGTCTGGCTTAAACTTGCCCGGCCAGGCCACGCTGCGTAGCTCAGTGGTGAAGGTGCGACAGCCTGTAGTGGCTACAGGGGGCCTTTGGTGACGAAGGACTTGATCTTGGAGGTCTCCGCGCGCTGCCGCCAGCAGCAGCGCGGGGTCTTGGCGCACTGGAGCAGGAGCGCGGTCATGGCATGCTGGCGCTGGGAGCACGCGGGCACCTTCTTGAGGGCGAGGGACCTCTTGGCAGCTCTTTTCTTGCTGCGCGGGTGCTGGACGCGGTGGGTCTCGTCCAGGGGCCACACGCCTTGGGGCCAGGGTGCCTTCTTGAGGAGGAGTCGACGGAGGTGCCTCCGGAGCTGCGTTGCCCGTGCAGGGCGGGGGGCGATGCAGCGAGAGGGACGGCGCAGGGGAGCCCCCTGCAGCGCTGACAAGCTCGGTTATGCGAGCGAGCCACTCTTCGTAGAGGTCGTCGATGGGGCGATAGTGCAGGAGCTCACGTGCCAGGAGCAACGCGGCGTGCTCATCCACGGGAGCGCGACGAGCGTGCGACGATGAGCCTGCTGGAGTCAGCGACAGGGTGGCGGTGCGGCCTTCCGACAGGGATGCAACAACGATGCCTGCTGCTCGTTCCCCACCGGGCTGGTGGCGGCGTGGGCGGCAGGCGATGGGGAACGAATGGGAGGCCCGCCAACGGGGGCCGTCTGGGCGACATGGGCCGCAAGAGCAGCCCGACGCTCGACGCGGGCTCGGCGAGCGCCAGACATGTGCGCGACGGATGACGAAACGCGAGGCGGTGGAAGAAGGATTCCGGCGCTGCCCTACCTGGCACGCCAAATGTTGGATTTCGGGTTCCGGTAGACCCTTGAGGTTCGAACTCTGGGGTGCGCGCGAAGATCTCTCTCCTACCAACTTACTCTCAAAGCCTCGCAAGGAATCTAGGCTAGAAAGAAGACCACACAAGGGACACGAGGTTTATTCTGGTTTACGCCACCATTGTGGTGTAATACCCTACTCTAGTGTGCAGTGTGTTGGATTGCCTCAGGGGTTGATGATGAACAATACAAAGGAAGAATAGCCTCGCGAGGGTTGTTCTTGTGGTGGTGTTGCCCCTTTGGAAGGGTTGGTTTTCTCTCTTCTCTCCCCGTCCGTCCCTTTCCTACTATGGTGGCTAGTCCTATAAAAGAGAGAGGCCCTGATCCTCTTCCCAAATAATGAGTTGGAAGGGCGCCAACAATTGGCCATTTTGAAGGGGAACATCTAGTACACTTATCCTCACTAAAGTTGGTCTTCGACTGCCAAAGACTCTGACGGTGACGCCGTCCTGGGATCCACGGTGACATCCACCCTGCCGTTCCGCTGCTCTTGGTCTTGTTGCACCAAAACAGTAACCTTTGCCTGATGCCTTGGCCTGTGCTTGCCCCCTTTGCACCGAAGGGGAAACAAGGACACTGCACAGGCCGGCGCCCGCCTGGCGCCCGCCTGGTCTCGATCGTCACGGGCACCTCACGAGGTACCCCTGCCTTGATCTCTCCGCCTCCTCGCAAGCCCGCCTGATGAGGCTGCTCCTATGCAAGCTTCCTGTCGTCCGCCCCGCGAGGCTTGGCCCCTCGCGAGGGTCTTGAGGTTGAGCTGATGAAGTTGGGCTGTACTGGGCCTCCGCTTGAACCACGCCGCAGGCAGGCAAGTCTGGGGACCCCCGTTCCCATAACACCGACAGATTCAGTGACTACCATGATGTGTAGTTATTTCCTTTTGTGTTCAAACGTACGCAAGAGAATCGATTACTTTGATACTTTTATATGCACTAGCATCTATAAAGCTAGAGGCTGCCATTGACATTTTCCTTCTTCTCTACATGCAGAAGAAAAGCCTACTAACCGGAACAAATGGTATGACGGACTGAGCTGCCATGGGCACACACTCACAGTTTCGAAATGAATAACTCGTTTGTAGTTCATTCTCAGTTTTTACATGTTTGCTCTGCCATAAATCCTTGCAGAACTCACGACCAGCGTGTGTGTTGCCTGCCTCCAAACCCGGAGCTGCAAGAGCGGCATGGATGCAGGATGTAGGAGGAGCTGCATCGACTGGTGCGTTCGAGCCGTCGCAGCCGTCGACGGACATGTCTTGTCGCCTCCAGAACTGCCTCTTTGCTGGCACCACCAACGGCGGTGCTCAAATGTTCAAGACAAGGAGGAGAGGTGTAGCCAGCCAACCGTGCGGTAGGCGACGGAGGAGCCAACCGAACGCGTGGGAAGCCGCCCCAGCCAGCGACCGCAGGGCCGTCCGAGGCCGATGACCACGGTTACCGACCGCGCCGACTAGCATGCGCGAGGCACAAGGGCCACAGCCAAGACACGGAGACGCGCGGGAGTCCGCTCCGATGTCCATCATGACGCCGCGCCGGGAACCCTCGCGGCCGCTAGGCCACGCACAAGGCATAATGAAGAGCAGTCATTCTGGGTGGAGCGGCGCCAGGGGAGAGAAGCGAGGAAGATGGCTGTCGTCGGCCGGGAACGGAGGCGGCGGCGGCAGCGCTCGGGAGAGAGTGGGGGGAGGGGTTACTATAGGGGTGAGTGTTGGCAGAGGGGACCGGGCTCCCGAGGCCAAAAAAGGGCCGCAGCGGGCCTCGACCGAGTTTTTCAGGGTTCGCAGGGGTTCAGGGTTATCCATTAACTTTCATCGAACATCCGCACCCGCAGTGGTAAATAACCTTATGTATTTTCCCTCTAGTTAGGGTTTCGAGTTTCTCCCGGGGCGATTTTCGCCGCCGTCGCGGTTTGCTCCCCCAGGCCCGTGTCGAGGAGGGGAGCAACAAAAGTTTTAGGGTTCCCCCACACAACCCGATCTATTTCTTCGGGTGAGAGATCTAATGGCGGCTTCCGGGGACTCGAGTTCCTCGGGAATCAGTGAAGTTGAGAAGATGAAGGAAGAGCTAAGATTTAGAGAGGAGGACTTGGATGATGTGATCTTCGACGAGAAAGCTGCACCGCCGGAGGGGCCGAGATGGGTAGCCCTAGCTAGGGTTAACACCACAAAGAGTTATACACTACTAGGGAAAAGCCTATACACAGAATCTTACCAGTAGGGCTCCTTAAAATACGACGCTACTGCTATTTAGCAGTAGCGCGTGATAGCAATACGCGCTGCTGAAAGGAAAATAGCAGTAGCGCGTCCACACCAAACCATGCTACTGCTCTAATTGCCATGACCTCGCAACCCATCTAGTTATAGCAGTAGCGCACTATACTGAACCACGCTACTGCTATAGAAGTTAGCAGGAGCGCGCTTCTAAGCAAATCTCTACTGCTAAGATCAGCCCACAAGTTTAGTCCCACCTCGCTCCGCGAACAGAGTGTTTACCACCTTAAATATGTTACTTCTGAAACTATCACAACCAGTTGGTCTTCACTGAACTCTATGTGTAGAATTTGTGGCCGCAATATGAGTCCTCTCCGGTTCGAGAGGACTCATATTGACAATTTAGATTGTACACAAAAAGATCATTGATGGCCAATGTATTTTTGCATTAACATATTTTTGTATACTTACACTTAGCAGTAGCGCTTTATCTACAAAGTGCTACTGCTATTCAGATTAGCTGTAGCTCGTTTTGGCAAACGCGCTACAACTATCCCTACCTTATCCCCACGCGCACGACCAGCCCTCTCTCTCACTCACACTCTCACTCTTGCCCGCGCGCCAATAACCGTCGTCATGCGTCGCCGCCGCTGCCGCCTTTGTCCGTCCACCGCCGAGGTACTCCCCTCCTTCTGTCCCTCCTCCCTCCTCCTCGCACATCCTCCCTCCGCCTGCGGCCGCCCCTCCCTCCTCCTCGAACATCCTCCCTCCGCCTGCGGCCGCCCCTCCCTCCTCCGCCACCGCCCTCCTCCCTCCGCCTGCGGCCGCCCCTCCTCCCTCCTCCGCC
>NC_041385.1:53852865-53913408 GCF_002162155.2 Triticum dicoccoides
GGCAGCCCTCCTCCCACCGCCCTCGACCTCACCGCCGCCACCCGATCCCACCCAGCACCAACACCTCCCGATCCCGATCCCGCCCTCGCCGCCCTACCTCGCCGTTGCCCCCCACCCCCTTTCTCTCTGCTTAGTTAGTACTAGATGTTGTTTAGTAGTAGTAGGTGTTAATTTAGGGCAGTATGATTAATAGTAGTTGTTGTTGAACTACTTTAGTTGTAGTTGAACTAGTTTAGTAAGTAAATTAATAAACTAGTTGAACTAGTTGAATTAATATAACTAATGTATTTTTAGTAAGATAATTAATATAACTAGTTGAACTACTTTATTTTTAGAAAGAAATAGTTTTTTTTCTATTTATAGTAAGTTTATATTTAGTAAGAACTAGTTGAATTAATAAAACTAGTTGAACATGTCATATTTGTTGTTATTTTTTAGTTTAAGCAATTATTCGGGATGTATTAGTGATAACTTATACGGTTTTTGCTTTTGCAGAAATCAAGGATCCCTCCATCATCCCCGTCGTCATCCCCGTCACCGACCCCCTCCGACATCGAGGTGAGACCAGCCAAATATCCATGTATATCTTGTGTTGCTCAAATAGGATATGTGGTTGCCCAAGTGGCCGTTCATGTTCAATTTACACCTCCGAGTGGCCTATGTTTTGCCAGAGTGTTGATTAATTTCCGTTCCGGCAAATTTCAGGCGCTCGATATGTCCTTTTTTAGCAAAGGTCATGCCGGATTTTTCCGTGAATTCTGGCATGACTTGTGCTAGAATATGTACAAGTTTAATCTTTGAATTATGAACGTAGGAAATGTCATCTCGGACGATGATAGTCTCTCGGGGGAGTGCAGCTGGTGCCACGACGATCGAGGTATGTGCGATAGGTTCGTTGAGCTAGATGAAGATCGGCGCTTCAACATTAAGCTCGAGGAGACCTTCGATGTTGAAACGGTACGCAACAACGACAAGTGTTTTTTTTAGTAATTAAGCATGACTTCAACTATTTCAACGTCTAATTTTCATCTTTTACAATTCGACTAGCTTATCCCATGACATGCAAGACGCTATGTCTTGGAGAGCATGGGTTTTGAAGACCATGAAAATTTTGAAACAAAGAAAATACACCTAAGGACCCATCATGATATGGATTTTGAAGTAAATATGTGCAATGCTCAGAGCGTAACCCATTTTGGTTGCCAAAATTGGGAAGCACTTTGCAAAATGTATGGTTTTTATGAGGGTGTGATTGTCACCATGGATCTTGGTGATCCTGACATCGAGCAAGACAATATGGACATTTGGGTCCTTGTTGATACACTTCCGATTGTACCACTATGTGAGTTTCTCAAACATAGTTATTAACTAATTTATATTATTTATTTCAAAATAGTTGACAACTTATTTCCATTGACAGCTTATTTTGATTCTTCAAAGACTGTGCGGAAGATGGTAGACAAAACCCACTACACCGATGGCTCCGAATTAACTTATAAGGAGAAAAATCATCTGATCGCATTTTGTACTCTTCTTCGGGATTACAATAACTATTATCGAACTCCTCCAAATTATGGTGAATACGTTGCACTAGTGCACGTGTTGAACCACGGTAACTTCTCTGGAGATACCCAGGTAAGATTTTTTACTATTACGACATCCGTACATCTTTTGCATACTTCTAAAACTAGTATATCATTGCTAACTACGAAGTTATTACTATGTTTTTCAACAGAAACTCCCAATGGATTGTGTGCCTCATCTGATGTATCTGAATGGTCGTCTTATAGTTCTGAACATACTGCCAGGTAAATCTAGGGAGCTCACCTGTGCATATCGGATTTCTAAAACCGGTGAACACATGTTCATCAAAGAATGGAAGCAATGTATGGACATTCGCAAGGAGGTTCTTGGAAGTGACATTCAGCGAAAGGCAAGAATTGGAGACAGGCTAATCTCCATTCTCCATAATGGAGAGTCAGGGGCTATCTTGTTTTTTGCTATTTTACCTTAGAAAATGTAGTAGGTCCTATGAGGTACAATATGTTTATTATGTGGTAATGTGTTAGAGTTGATAACAAGGAGTACTTGTGATTATGACTAGTGACCAATTTGCTATGTGATGTCATTGATGAAAACGATGATCTTGAGGAGGTGTTATATGACAACGATGTATTATGATGATAAGTTGTTAATGATATGATGATGATGATGATATTATTATATCATTGGGTGAAAGAACCGCAGATTAGTTTCAAGTGGATGGACATCCACTTGAAACTAGTCCACGGTTCTTTCATCCCGTGATGTAATAACTCATTATGATGTAAAAACAATCTCTAAATTCCTGTTTTATGAAAACTTGTGTAAAGGTGTATGAATACAACATGAAATAAAAAAGAAATAAAATACGAAATAATAGTAGTAGCGCGGGCAAGGAGAAGCCCTACTACTAATTACCAGTAGCGCTCTTCTGGTGAAGCGCTACTACTAAGTCAATTTAGCAGTAGCGTGGGACTAGGCACGCTATTGCTAAGCTTTAGTTGTAGCGCCTTATCAGTAGTGCTCCTGCCCGCGCTACTGATAGGCCTAAAACACGCGCTGCTGCTAGGCTTTTCCCTAGTAGTGATATACAGACTTGGGTTTACAGAAACATGAGAGCGACATGGGACATCATACAGGAGGTTAAGTTTAAACCTCTGGAGGAAAACCTGTATACTATCCAGTTCACTTGCCTTGGTGATTGGGAGAGAGTCATGAATGATGGCCCATGGAACTTCAGAGGGGATGCGGTGATTCTTTTGCTGTATGATGGATCACAAAGCCTTCCACTGTTAAGATGGATACAATCAAAATATGGATTCAAATTCACGATGTACCAGAACTGTATGCTCATCTGTTGACTCCGCTGGTAGCAAAACTAGGAGAAGTCCTATTCTCAGAACCGAACTCACATGACTTTGTTGGCAATTTTCATCAAGTTTGGGTCAGCATCAATGTCCACAAAACCCTTAAGAACCCGGTATCTATGATTAGAGATGGGAAGAGGCAGATACACAGAGTTAAGTATGAAAAGCTCCCAGACTGGTGCGCGGTTTGTGGCATGCTAGGTCACCTATATAAAGAACACGGCAATGGCATCCACCCTCCATCAGCACTTGTGTTCAAGGATCTCCGAGCTAGCTGGGCTATGCGTTCTGGTTGTGGACCGGGTGAAGGCCATAGCCAGAGAGGTGGACGCAGAGGAGGCCAATTAGGGGCCCGCTCAAGTGGTTGTTTAGAGGTAGGCCGAACCGACATGACAGGACAATATGCTCAAAATACAGATCATGTGGGGGATCCGAGCAGGGTGGCCAGTGATGCGGAGGTGGAGGAATGGAGCAGGAAGAGGAACGCGGGAGCCGAGCTAGGGGCTATAGTAACCACACCCCACAGAATTTCTAAAAATGCAGGAGAAAATGTGAACTCACTAGCAATTGTGCCGGCAGCACTGACGGCTGTGAGCCCACCACGGTACAGAGACCTGAAGAGAACCAAGAAGACGGAGGAGGACTCCGAAGGTGCAATATCAAAAGTGAAGAATTTGGCGGGCTCCTTGGAGGAGCACCGCCACGCTATGCTGGAACTCTTGGGGCGTGGGCAAAGTCGTGACAGTTCAAGAGGTTCGCGAGTTCGTGAAAAATTTGCCCCTACCCTCTAATGTATTGTGGAAACTTAGTTAGAAGGCTCGAGGGTAGAAGCGCTAGCAGGCACTTTTGGTTATGATAATAGTTTTGCGATTGATAGTCGTGGTAGAAGTGGAGGTATTGGCATTTTCTGGAACAATGAAATAAAATTCGAAATTCTTGGTCACTTGAACTACCATGTTGATTGCTCCGTTGAGGAGGTGGGTTTTGATCCTTGGAGAGCTATTGTGGTTTATGGCGAAGCGCAAACACACCTGGGATATAGAACATGGATACTATGAAAAACATTAGCACTTCTAGCAGTCTTCCTTGGCTCTGCCTTGGTGATTTTAACGAAGTTCTACGTCCCAATGAGCATGAGAGAGTTGGACAAAGGAGTAATGCGCAGATATAGAACTTTCGTGATGCGGTTGACGTTTGCATGTTGCTTGATGTTGGTTATACGGGCCGTTTTGGGACCTTTGAAAAGAAAGTGAGGGGAGGATCCTACACTAGGGTCCAGCTGGATCGTGCCCTAGCCAGCGCTGATTGGCGTGCAAGGTTTCCCCTTGCGGATCTAACACACCTGACGGCTGCGTCTTTGGATCATTGCCCCATTCTGCTGCATTTGAATAGAGAGCAGCCACGGAGCAGGCAGCCGAAATCTTTCCGGTATGAGGTAATGTGGGAAGGCCATGAATCGTGGAGTGACACCATTAATGCAGCATGGATAGGCGGAGGAATCAGCAACAGAGTGGAGGATCTTCGGGCTAAACTGCAAGCTATATCCCATGACTTGGGACATTGGAACAATGAGACTTTGGGAACGTGCGGAAGGAGATTAAAAGGCTGAAAACGGAGCTGGAGAAGCTTCGGTCTGATCCAAGTTGAACGGCTCCGTCCCACGTTGAGCTTAAGATCAACGAAAATTTAGTTGAACTCTACCATCGGGAAGAGATACTATGGAGGCAGCGGTCCAGGATTGAGTGGCTAACATCGGGTGACAAAAACACGAAGTTTTTCCACTTGAGAGCGAGCATTCGAAGAAAGAACAATATGATAAAGAGCCCTCCAAAACTCTCTTGGAGTCTTGACAGATGATCCAGATGAACTTAAAGCAATGGTGCATGATTTTTATAAAACTGTGTACACATCAGAAGGTGTAAACAACATGGAAGTAGTTCTAAATTGTGTACCAACCAAGGTTACAACAGAGATGAATGAAGTACTTGTCGCACCTTACGGAGGAGAACAAGGAAAGACAACCCTTTTTAAGATGTTCCCCACCAAGGCTCCGGGACCCGATGGTTTTCCAGCTCATTTCTATCAACATCACTGGGATCTTTGTGGTGCCGAGGTATCGGAGGCGGTTCTCAGGATAATTCGGGGAGAGGAGAGTCTGGAAAGCATCAATGATATGGTCCTGGTTCTCATCCCTAAGGTAATGAACCCTTCCATGCTAACTCAATTCCGACCAATCAGTTTATGTAACGTGTTGTATAAGATTGCGTCCAAGGTGATTGCGAACAGATTGAAGTTGTACTTCTGGACATCATTTCAGAGGAGCAATCGGCCTTTGTCCCAGGCAGGCATATTATAGATAATATCATCAGTTCATATGAGTGCCTTCACCTTATGAAACGCAACAAGGCCAAGATTAACAGTTTCTGTGCCCTAAAACTCGATATGATGAAGGCATACGACAGACTAGAGTGGGATTATTTACATGTGATGATGATAAAGCTTGGCTTCACCCCATCTTGGGTTGATACGTCCATTTTGCATCATGGTTTTATATCAATATTTATTGCATTATGGGCTGTTATTACACATTATATCTCAATACTTATGGCTATTCTCTCTTATTTTACAAGGTTTACCATGAAGAGGGGGAATGCCGACAGCTGGAATTCTGGCTGGAAAAGGAGCAAACATTGGAAACCTATTCTGCACTACTCCAAAAATCCTGAAACTCCACGGAACTTATTTTTCAAATTAATAAGAATTATTGAGCGAAAGAAACACAAGAGGGGGCCCACACCCTGGCCAGGAGGGTGGGGTCACGCCCACCCCTACTGGGCGCGCCCCCTGGTGGCTGTCCGGTGTCCATCTTCTGCTATATGAAGGCTTTTACCCTGAAAATTCATGGGCAAGCTTACGGGACAAAACTCCGCCTCCACGAGGCGGAACCTTGGCGGAACCAATCTAGAGCTCCGGCAGAGCTGTTCTGTTGGGGAAACTTCCCTCCGGGAGGGGGAAACCATCACCATCGTCATCACCAATGATCCACTCATCGGGTGGGGGGGGGGTCAATCTCCATCAACATCTTAACCAGCACAATCTCCTCTCAAAACCCAAGTTCATCTCTTGTATCCAATCTTGTATCAAAACCACAAATTGGTACCTGTGGGTTGCTAGTAGTGTTTATTACTCCTTGTAATTGATGCTAATTGGTTTACTTGGTGGAAGATCATATGTTCAGATCCTTAATGCATATTATTACTCCTCTAATTATGCTTCTTGAATATGCTTTGTGAGTAGTTACGTTTGTTCCTAAGGACATGGGTAAAGTCTTGCTATTAGTAGTCATGTGAATTTGGTATTCGTTCGATATTTTGATGAGATGTATGTTGTCTCTCCTCTAGTGGTGTTATGTGAACATCGACTACATGACACTTCACCATTATTTGGCCCTAGAGGAAGGCACTGGGAAGTAATAAGTAGATGATGGGTTGCTAGAGTGACAGAAGATTAAACCCTAGTTTATGCGTTGCTTCGTAAGGGGCTGATTTGGATCCATATGTCTAATGTTGTGGTTAGGTTTACCTTAATACTTCTTTTGTAGGTGCGGATGCTTGAAATAGGGGTTAATCATAAGTGGGATGCTTGTCCAAGTAAGGGCAGTACCCAAGCACCGGTCCACCCACACATCAAATTATCAAAGTACCGAACGCGAATCATATGAGCGTGATGAAAACTAGCTTGACGATAATTCCAATGTGTCCTTGGGAGCTCTTTTCTCATTATAAGAAATTGTCCAGGCTTATCCTTTGCTACAAAAAGGATTGGGCCACCTTGCTGCACTTTATTTACTTTCATTGCTTGTTACACGTTACAATTTATCTTATTACAAAACTATCTGTTACTTATAATTCCAGTGCTTGCAGAGAAAACCTTACTGAAAACCGCTTATCATTTCCTCCTGCTCGTCGTTGGGTTCGACACTCTTACTTATCGAAAGAACTAAGATAGATCCCCTACACCTGTGGGTCATCAAGACTCATTTCTAGCACCGTTGCCGGGCAGGTCTTCGCTCAAGTCAAGACATACCAAGTACCCATCACAAACTCATCTCCCTCGCATTTACATTATTTGCCATTTGCCTCTCGTTTTCCTCTCCCCCACTTCACCCTTGCCATTTTATTTGCCCTCTCCTTCCCAATATCCTCCTCTGTTTTTTGCTTGCTTTCTTCCTCCTTGCTTTTGTTTGCCGTTAAGTCTGAAATTGGGGAAATTATCGTCGATATGGACAATAATGATAACATGGAAAATTCTGAGGCTCCGGCTGAAGAACCCCCTATCTTGCATACTAAAAAGTTTCGAATCGGTAGTGGTAACATTATTGGAAAGGGTGTTATTCAAGATTTATTTACTTGTGCCGGTGCTTTACCTTCCATGGGTGGTTCTATTCTTCATAGAACTAGTAGTCTTGCGGATGCTATTGCTATGCTTGTTGTCGAACTTGAAAGACAATTTATGCATATGCATCCTTGCATACAAAGAATTTTCCTAGAATTTTCCAATATTGAGTATTCTTCTGTTAAGCGCGCTATTACTATCTTTTTGGCTCATGAGTTTAGATTTATAATAAGAGAGTCCAAAGAAATCTTTGTGCACTATAGGGTGGACGCCGGTCGTCCTCCCATAGAGGTGGTCCTCTTTGATCAAGAGGAAATTAGGCGTTTTCAATCTTCAGACTATGTTGCTTTCAATGAAAACCTTAGAAAAAAGGTTCCAACCAATGTATTAGTTGATAAAATTTCCGAACTTAATAATGATTTTTCTCTTCGAAATAATGAGCTAGGATACTCTCTTGAGTATAGGCTCACGAGATTTTGCCAAAAGAATGCTTATAGTGATGAATTTGTTGTGCATTATGAAGGGTCAAAGGAGGAACCCGTTCCTCCTGTGATTGATCTTGGGGACTTTTGTCGCGCTAAATTTAGCCCTTTTGATTACTTTTGCTTGCCTCAAAGAAAACTTGTTGCTGAACATAGAGAATATGGGATTAGTTTTCAAGATCTATCTTATTATTATGGCACTACTTAGATCTATCTTCGCTTTTATGCCTAGCTAGGGGCGTTAAACGATAGCGCTAGTTGGGAGGCAACTCAATTTTATTTGTGTTTTTTGTTTCTGTTTCTGTTTAGTAATAAATTTTGCATCTACCTTCTGTTTAGATGTGTTTTATGTTTTAATTAGTGTTTGTGCCAAGTAGAACCTATAGGATAACCTATGGCGATAGTTAATTTGATTCTGCTGAAAAACAGAAACTTTGCACGCACGAAATTAGTTTTGTTAAATCACAGAAACGTGATTGTGCGTTGATTCGTTTTGCTGCTGATCAGTAGACAAATTGTCCAGGACTTCCTATTTTGGTAGGATTTTTAGAGTTCCAGAAGTTTGCATTAGTTACAGATTTCTACGGACTGTTCTGTTTTTGACAGATTCTGTTTTTCGTGTGTTGTTTGCTTATTTTGATGCATCTATGGCTAGTATTAAGTGGTATGAACCATAGAGAACTTGGAATACAGTAGGTTTAATACCAAAATAAATAAAGAATGAGTTCATTACTGTATCTTATGTGGTGGTTTTGTTTTCTTTGACTAACGAAGTTTATAAGATTTCCTGTTGAGTTTTGTGTTGTCAAGTTTTCAAGTTTTGGGTAAAGATTTGATGGACTATGGAATAAGTGGTGGCAAAAGCCTAAGATTGAGGATGCCCATGTCACCTCAAGATATTCAAGAATAGCCAAAAGCCTAAGCTTGGGGATGCCCCGGGAAGGCATCCCCTCTTTCGTCTTCGTTCTTTGGTAACTTTACTTGGAGCTATATTTTTATTCGTCACATGATATGTGTTTTGCTTAGAGCGTCGTGTATTATATTAGTCTTTGCTTTTTAGTTTTGCACAATCATCCTTGCTGTACACACCTTTTGGGAGAAGCCTACTTGATTAGAATTTGTTAGAATATGCTATGTGCTTCACTTATATCTTTTGAGCTAGATAGTTTTTGCTCTAGTGCTTCACTTATATCTTTTAGAGCACGGCGGTGGCTTAATTTTGTAGAAATTGCTAGTCTCTCATGCTTCACTTATATTATTTTGAGAGTATTTTAGAACAGCATGGTGTTTGCTATGGTTATAAAATTGGTCCTAGAATGGTAGGCATCCAAGTTGGGTATAATAAAAACTATCATAGGAAGTGAATTGGATGCTATGATCAATTTGATACTTGATAATCGTTTTGAGATATGGAGGTAGTGATATTAAAGTCATGCTAGTTGGGTGATTATGAATTTAAGGAATGCTTGTGTTGAAGTTAGCAAGTCCCGTAGCATGCACATATGGTTAAAGTTGTGTAACAAATTTGAAACATCAAGTGTACCTTGATTGTGCACCCTTATGAGTGGCGGTGGGGGACGAGCGATGGTCTTTTCCTACCAATCTATCCCTCTAGGAGCATGCACGTAGTGCTTGGTTTTTGATGACTTCTAAATTTTTTCAATAAGTATATGAGTTCTTTTGACTAATGTTGAGTACATGGATTATATGCACTTTTACCTTTCCACCATTGCTAGCCTCTTTGGTACCGTGCATTGCCCGTTCTCACCTTGAGAGTTGGTGCAAACTTCGCCGGTGCATCCAAACCCCGTGATATGATACGCTCTATCACACATAAACCTCCTTATATCTTCCACAAAACAGCCACCATACCTACCTATTATGGCATTTCCATAGCCATTCCGAGATATATTGCCATGCAACTTTCCACCGTGCCGTTCATCATCATGACAGACATTACTTTTGTCATATTCCCATTGCATGATCATGTAGTTGACATCGTATTTGTGGCAAAGCCACCATGCATAATTTTTCATACATGTCACTCTTGATTCATTGCACCATCCCGGTACACCGCTGGAGGCATTCATATAGAGTCATATCTTGTTCTAGTTTCGAGTTGTAATTCATGTGTTGTAATCAATAAAAGTGTGATGATCATCATTATTAGAGCATTGTCCCAAATAAAAAAAAAGAGGACAAAAAAAGAAAGGCCAAAGAAAAAAAGAAGAAAAAGAAAAAAAAGAAAAGGAAAAAAAGAAAAAGAAAAAAAAATAAAAAAATAAAAAGGGGCAATGTTACTATCTCTTTTTCCACACTTGTGCTTCAAAGTAGCACCATGTCCTTCATATAGCGAGTCTCATATATTGTTCTTCAAAGTAGCACCATGTTTTCATATAGTGAGTCTCATATGTTGTCACTTTCATATACTAGTGGGAATTTTTCATTATAGAACTTGGCTTGTATATTCCTATGATGGGCTTCCTCAAATGCCCTAGGTCTTTTTGAGCAAGCAAGTTGGATGCACACCCACTAGTTTTCTTTTGTTGAGCTTTTCATTCATTTATAGCTCTGGTGCATCCATTGCATGGAAATCCCTACTCCTCATGTTGACATCAATTGATGGGCATCTCCATAGCCCGTTGATTATCCTCGTCAATGTGAGACTTTCTCCTTTTTTGCCTTCTTCACACAATCCCCATCATCATATTCTATCCACCCATAGTGCTATATCCATGGCTCACGCTCATGTATTGCATGAAGGTTGAAAAAGTTTGAGATTATTTAAGTATGAAACAATTGCTTGGCTTGTCATCGGGGGTGTAGAATTTGGGAACATCTTTGTGTGACGAAAATGAAGCATAGCCTAACTATATGATTTTGTAGGGACGAACTTTTTTAGCCATGTTATTTTGAGAAGACATGATTGCTTTTATTAGGATGCTTGAAGTATTACTATTTCTTTTGTCAATATGAACTTTTATTTCGAATCATTTGGATCTGAACATTCATGCCACAATAAAGAAAATTACATTGAGAATTATGCTATGTAGCATTCCACATAAAAAAATCTGTTTTTATCATTTACCAACTCGAGGACGAGCAATAATTAATCTTGGATGTTTATGGGCTTTATTTTACACATTTATATCATTTTTGGGACTAACCTACTAACTAGAGGCCCAGCCCGTATTGCTGTTTTTTGCCTATTTCAGTATTTTGAAGAAAAAGAATATCAAACGGAGTCCAAACGAATGAAACCTTTGGGAGTGCAATTTTTGGAATGAACGTGATCCAGGGGACTTGGAGTGCAAGTCAAGAAGCAATCGAGGCGGCCAGGAGATAGGAGGGCGCGCCCACCCCTCCTGGGCGCGCCCCTATCTCCTGGGCCCCACGAGCTGCCACCGACGTACTTCTTGCCTCCTATATATACCCACGTACCCCAAAAACATCCAGGGAGCCAATGAAAAACAATTTCCACAACCGTAACCTTCTGTATCCACGAGATCCCATCTTGGAGCCTTTGCCGGCGCTCCGCCGGAGGGCGAATCGACCATGGAGGGCTTCTACATCAACACCATAGCCCCTCCGATAAGTTGTGAGTAGTTTACCACAGACCTTCGGGTCCATAGGTATTAGCTACATGTCTTCTTCTCTCTTTTTGTATCTCAATACAATGTTCTCCCCCTCTCTTGTGGAGATCTATTCGATGTAAACTCTTTTTGCGGTGTGTTTGTCGAGATCCGATGAATTGTGGGTTTATGATCAAGTTTATCTATGAGAAATATTTGAATCTTCTCTGAATTCTTTTATGTATGATTGATTTATCTTTGCAAGTCTCTTCGAATTATCAGTTTGGTTTGGCCTACTAGATTGATCTTTCTTGCCATGGGAGAAGTGCTTAGCTTTGGGTTCAATCTTGCGGTGTCCTTACCCAGTGACAGAAAGGGTTGCAAGGCACGTATTGTATTGTTGCCATCGAGGATAAAATGTTGGGGTTAATATCATATTGCTTGAGTTTATCCCTCTACATCATGTCATGTTTCTTAATGCGTTACTCTGTTCTTATGAACTTAATACTCTAGATGCATGCTGGATAGCGGTCGATGTGTGGAGTAATAGTAGTAGATGCAGGCATGAGTCGGTCTACTTGTCACGGACGTGATGCCTATATACATGATCATGCCTAGATAATCTCATAATTATTTGCTTTTCTATCAATTGCTCGAAAGTAATTTGTTCACCCACCGTAATACTTAGGCTATCTTGAGAGAAGCCACTAGTGAAACCTATGGCCCCCGGGTCAATCTTTTATCATATAAGCTTTTAATCTACTTTTATTTGCATCTTTACTTTTCACATCTATATTATAAAATACCAAAAATATATTTATCTTATCATACTATCTCTATCAGATCTCACTTTTGCAAGTGGTCGTGAAGGGATTGACAACCCCTTTATTGCGTTGGTTGCGAGTTCTTTGTTTATTTCTGTAGGTGCGTGGGACTTTTGAGGAGCCTCCTACTGGATTGATACCTTGGTTCTCAAAAACTGAGGGAAATACTTACGCTACTATTGCTGCATCACCCTTTCCTCTTCAAGGAAATCCAACGCAAGCTCAAGACGTAGCAAGAAGGATTTCTGGCGCCATTGCCGGGGAGCGTAGCGCTTTTGGTGAGTGGAACTTGGTAAGGAAACATTTATATAGTGTGCTGAAATTTTTGTTACTTGTTATTATGGAAACTAATTCTTTGAGGGGCTTGTTCGGGGTATCTTCACCCCAACTAGAAGAGCAAAGAGTTGCTCCTCAACCTACTAAACCCACTGAAAATATTTACTTTGAGATTCCTTCGGGTATGATAGAGAAACTGCTAGCTAATCCATTTGTAGGAGATGGACCATTGCATCCCGATTTACACCTTATCTTTGTGGATGAAGTTTGTGGATTATTTAAGCTTGCAGGTATTCCCGATGATGTTGTCAAAAGGAAGGGCTTCCCTTTATCTTTGAAGGGAGAGGCATTGACATGGTATAGGCTATGTGATGATACGGGATCTTGGAATTATAAACGATTGAAGTTGGAATTTCACCAGAAGTTCTATCCTATGCATCTTGTTCATCGTGATCGTAATTACATATATAATTTCTGGCCTCACGAAGGAGAAAGCATTGCTCAAGCTTGGGGGAGGCTTAAGTCACTGTTATATTCATGCCCCAATCATGAGCTCTCCAGAGAAATGATTATTCAAAAATTTTATGCTCGGCTTTCTCTCAATGATCACAACATGCTCGATACTTCATGTGATGGATCTTATATGCTGAAGACTATTGAATTCAAATGGGACTTATTGGAAAGAATTAAACTGAACTCTGAAGATTGGGGTTCCGACGATGGTAAGAAGTCAGGTATGACACCTAAGTTTGATTGTGTTAAATCTTTTATGGATACCGATGCTTTTCGTGGATTTAGCACTAAGTATGGACTTGACTATGAGATAGTAGCTTCTTTCTGTGAATCTTTTGCTACTCACGTTGATCTCCCTAAGGAGAAGTGGTTTAAATATAATCCTCCCATTGGATTAAAAGTAGTTGCACCTATTACAGTTGAAGAAAAGACTGTCACTTATAGTGATCCTATTGTTCCTACTACTTATGTTGAGAAACCTCCTTTTCCTGTTAGGATAAAGGATCATGCTAAAACTTCGACTGTAGTTCGTAAGAGTAATACTAGGACTGATACACCTCCTGAGCAAATTAAAGTTGAACCTAGTATTGCTATGGTTAAAGATCTCTTGGATGATGATTTAGATGGGCATGTTATTTATTTCTGTGGTGAGACTGCTAATATTGTTAGACCAGATACTAAGATACATAGACCTGCGGTAGGCATGCCTATTATTTCTGTTAAAATAGGAGATCATTGTTATCATGGTTTATATGATATGGGTGCTAGTGCTAGTGCAATACCCTATGATTTATATAAAGAAATTATGCATGATATTGCACCCATTGAATTGGAAGGTATTGATGTTACTATCAAGCTTCCCAATAGAGATACTATTTCACCAATTGGGATCGTCGAAGTCTTGTGTGGGAAGGTTAAATACCCTGCTGATTTTCTTGTTCTTAGTTCCCCACAAGATGACTTTTGTCCCATGATTTTTGGTAGACCCTTCTTAAATTTAGTTAATGCTAGGATTGATTGTGAAAAGGATACTGTTACAATTGGCTTAGAGGGTATGTCTCATGAGTTTAATTTTGCTAAGTTTTGAAGACAACCTCGTGATAGGGAATCACCTAGTAAGGATGAAATTATTGGTCTTGCTTCTATTGTCGTGCCTCCTACTGATCCGTTAGAACAATATTTGCTAGACCATGAAAACAATATGTTTATGAAGGAAAGAAGGGAAATAGATAAAGTGTTTCTTCAACAGGAACCTATGATGAAACACAACCTACTCGTTGAAATTCTAGGGGATCCCCCTCCACCCAATGGTGATCCCGTGTTTGAACTCAAACCATTACCTGATAATCTTAAGTATGCTTACCTTGATGAAAAGAAAATATATCATGTTATTATTAGTGCTAACCTTTTAGAGCAAGAAGAAGAAAGATTATTGAAAACTCTGAACAAGCACCGTGCTGCTATTGGATATACTCTAGATGACCTCAAGGGCATTAGTCCCATGTTATGCCAACACAAAATCAATTTGGAGGATGATGCCAAACCAGTTAGAGATCCTCAACGACGATTGAATCCTAAGATGAAAGAAGTTGTAAGAAAGGAGATACTAAAGCTCCTTGAGGCAGGTATAATTTATTCCGTTGCTGATAGTGATTCGGTAAGTCATGTCCATTGTGTTCCTAAAAAGGGAGGTATTACTGTCGTTCCTAATGATAAAGATGAATTGATCCCACAAAGAATTATTACAGGTTATAGGATGGTAATTGATTTCCGTAAATTAAATAAAGCTACTAAGAAAGATCATTACCCTTTACCTTTTATCGATCAAATGCTAGAAAGGCTATCCAAACACACACATTTCTACTTTCTAGATGGTTATTCCGGTTTCTCTCAGATACCTGTGTCAGCGAAGGATCAATCAAAAAATACTTTTACTTGCCCTTTCGGTACTTTTGCTTATAGACGTATGCCTTTTGGTTTATGTAATGCACCTGCTACCTTTCAAAGATGTATGATGGCTATTATAGACGTATTCTCTGACTTTTGTGAAAAGGTTTGTGAGGTATTCATGGATGATTTCTTCGTCTATGGATCCTCTTTTGATGATTGCTTGAGCAACCTTGATCGAGTTTTGCAGAGATGCGAAGACACTAGTATCGTCTTGAATTGGGAAAAGTGCCACTTTATGGTTAATGAAGGCATTGTTTTGGGGCATAAGATTTCCGAGAGAGGTATTGAAGTTGATAAAGCCAAAGTTGATGCTATTGAAAAGATCCCATGTCCCAAGGACATAAAAGGTATAAGAAGTTTCCTTGGTCATGCCGGTTTTATAGGAGGTTCATTGAGGACTTTTCTAAAATCTCTAGGCCTCTGACTAATTTATTGCAAAAAGATATTCCTTTTGTCTTTGATGATGATTGTGTAGAAGCATTTGAAATACTTAAGAAAGCTTTGATCACTGCACCTATTGTTCAGCCACCTAATTGGAATTTACCCTTTGAAATTATGTGTGCTGCTAGTGATTATGCTGTAGGTGATGTTCTAGGGCAAAGAGTTGATAAGAAAGTGAATGTTATCCAGTATGCTAGTAAGACTCTCGATACTGCCCAAAGAAATTATGCTACTACTGAAAAAGAGTTCTTAGCAGTTGTGTTTGCATGTGATAAATTTAGACCTTATATTGTTGATTCCAAAGTTAATATTCACACTAATCATGCTACTATTAAATATCTTATGGAAAAGAAAGATGCTAAGCCTAGACTCATTAGATGGGTTATGTTGCTCCAAGAATTTGATTTACATATTATTGATAGAAATGGAGCTGAGAACCCCGTTGCAGACAACTTGTCTAGGTTAGAAAATGTTCTTGATTACCCACTGCCTATTGATGATAGCTTTGCTGATGAACAATTAGCGGTCACTAATGCTTCTCGTACTACTCCTTGGTATGCTGATTATGCTAATTACATAGTTGCTAAATTTATATCACCTAGTTTCACATACCAACAAAAGAAAAAGTTCTTTTATGATTTAAGACATTACTTTTGGGATGATCCACACCTTTATAAAGAAGGGGTAGATGGTGTTATTGGACATTGTGTACCTGAGCATGAACAGGAACAGATCCTACGCAAGTGTCACTCTTAATCCTATGGAGAACACCACGCTGGAGATAGAACTACACATAAGGTATTGCAATCCGGTTTTTATTAGCCTACTCTCTTCAAAGATGCTCATAAGTTTGTCTTATCTTGTGATGAATGTCAAAGAATTGGTAATATTAGTAGACGTCAAAAAATGCCTATGAATTATTCTCTTGTTATTGAACCATTTGATTTTTGGGGCTTTGATTATATGGGACCTTTTCCTGCCTCTAATGGTTACACACATATTTTAGTTGCTGTTGATTACGTTACTAAGTGGGTAGAAGCTATTCCAACTAGTAGTGCTGATCAGAACACTTCTATTAAAATGCTTAAAGAAGATATTTTTCTGAGGTTTGGAGTCCCTAGATATCTTATGACTGAAGGTGGTTCACATTTTATTCATGGTGCTTGCCGTAAGATGCTTGCTAAGTATGATGTTAATCATAGAATCGCATCTCCTTATCACCCGCAGTCTAGTGGTCAAGTAGAGTTGAGCAACAGAGAGCTCAAATTAATTTTGCAAAAGACTGTGAATAGATCTAGAAAGAATTGGTCCAAGAAACTTGATGATGCATTATGAGCCTATAGAACTGCATACAAAAATCCTATGGGTATGTCTTCGTATAAGATGGTTTATGGAAAAGCATGTCATTTACCTCTAGAACTTGAACATAAAGCATATTGGGCTATTAAATAGCTCAATTATGACTTCAAACTTGTCGGTGAGAAGAGGTTATTTGATATTAGCTCACTTGATGAATGGAGAACCCAAGCCTATGAGAATTCCAATCTATTCAAATAAAAAGTCAAACACTGGCATGATAAAAGGATACAAAAGCGTGAGTTTAACGTAGGTGATTATGTGTTATTATTCAACTCTCGTTTAAGATTTTTTGCAGGAAAACTTCTCTCTAAATGGGAAGGTCCTTACGTTATCGAGGAGGTCTATCGTTCCGGTGCCATAAAAATCAACAACTTCGAAGGCACAAGTCCGAGGGTGGTGAACGGTCAAAGAATTAAACATTATATTTCAGGTAATCCTATCAATGTTGAAACTAATATTATTGAGACCGTAAACCCGGAGGAATACATAAGGGACACTTTCCAGAATGTTCCAGACTCCGAAAAGGAATAGGTATGTGGTACGGTAAGTAAACCGACTCCAAAACAACTCTAATGGCAATTTTTACCTGTTTTGGAATATTTAAGAATTTTAGAAAGAAAGAAGTAGTCCGGGAAGGACACGAGGCCTCCATGAGGGTGGAGGGCGTGCCCACCCTTCCTGGGCGCGCCCCCTATCTCGTGGCCACCTTGTGTGCCTCCCGGACTCCGTTTTCTTACACGTTACGTATTTTGGTCGGTAAAAATTATTATATAATCTCCCGAAGGCTCTGACCATCGTATCATGCAAATATCCTCTGTTTTCGAGGTGTTCCTGTTGCAGATTAAGAGCAAGATGTCTTCTCAGGAGTCAGTCGGGGAGAGTCGAGTATCTCACCCGACACCGGGTCCAGGAGCAAATAGCGATGCTTATCACTTTGGACCATCAACGGAGGATGAGATGGAGGCCGACTTGAAAAGGATAGATGCCATGAAGGAAGATCAAGAAGTTACCTCTCGTCTCCAAGCAGGATTCATGATGGGGGAACTACATAGCTCGGCTATTCCAAATTAGGTCATCCCTTCCAATGTTAAATTTCTTTCTTATGAAAATATGAAAAACAGCGTCACTTGTTCTCCGGAAGCTATGTAGCATCCTTGGGTAAAGGGAGCTTTAGCCGTTACGGGCAAGCTCCGCAAAGAAATTATGGACCTCAAACAACAAGTCAATAAGCTCGAGGAGGAAAATCGTATCCTGAGGAGCATCATCGCCAAGAAGATCATAACACCAACCATGAAGAAGGAGACATAATCACATGGGTATGGGCACTCCCCTTGGCAATTGCCAAGCTTGGGGGAGGTGCCCCGGTATTGTATCACCATCACACTCCTATCTTTACCATTTTATTTAGTTCGATCCTTTTAGTAGTATCTTGATCTAGTAGATTGAAGTTTTAGTATCAAGTAGTTTTGAGTTTCCTTTGTGATCTCTTTATGTAATCGAGTCCGTGAGCTATCTATAATAAAGATTAGTGTTGAGTCAAGGGCTTTGCTATGTTGCTATGATCTTGATAAAGTAGAAAGTATAAAAAGAATAAAAGAGTTCATATTGATCTTATGGATAGTAATGACTTCACACATAGAAAGTATGAGGCATAAAGGTTGTTGAGAGTTGGCAAACATAGTTTTGGTCATCGTTGCAATTAATAGGAAGTAATAAGGAAGTATATGTCATAGACCTTCCAAACATGTTGAGCTTGCCTTTCCCCCTCATGCTAGCCAAATTCCTTGCACCAAGTAGAGATACTACTTGTGCTTCCAAATATCCTTAAACCCAGTTTTGCCATAAGAGTCCACCGTACCTACCTATGGATTGAGTAAGATCCTTAAAGTAAGTTGTCATGTTGCAGGCAATAAAAATTGCTATCTAAATATGTATGACTTATTAATGCAGAGAAAATAAGCTTTATACGATCTTGTTGTGGAAGCAATAAAAGCGACGAACTGCATAATAAAGGTCCACATACAAGTGGCAAAATAAAGTGACGTTCTTTTGCATTAAGATTTTATGCATCCAACCCTCAAAGCACATGACAACCTCTGCTTCCCTTTGTGAATGGCCTATCTTTTACTTTATGTTTTTACTTTATACTTGAGTCAAGGTGATCTTCACCTTTCTCTTTTTCATTTTATCCTTTGGCAAGCCCCTCGTGTTTGAAAGATCTTGATATACATATCCAATTGGATGTAAGTTAGCATGGACTATTATTGTTGACATCACCCAAAGGTGAATACGTTGGGAGGCAACACAATAAGCCCCTATCTTTCTCAGTGTCCGGCTGAAACTCCATAACCACAAGTATTGCGTGAGTGTTAGCAATTGTAGAAGACTACATGATAGTTGAGTATGTGGACTTGCTGAAAAGCTCTATTCTTGACTCTTTCTGATGTTATGATAAATTGGAATTGCTTCAATGACTGAGATTATAGTTTGTTAGTTCCCAATGAAGTTTCAGAACCATACTTGACATTGTGAATTGATTGTTACTTGAGCATAAGAAATCAGATGACAAATCTATTTATGTTGCTGTTATAAGAATGATCATGATGCCCCCATGTCCGTATTTTTATTTTTATCGACACCTCTATCTTTAAACATGTGGACATATTTTTCGGTATCGTCTTCCGCTTGAGGACAATAGAGGTCTAAGCTTGGGGGAATTGATACGTCCATTTTGCATCATGCTTTAATATCAATATTTATTGCATTATGGGTTGTTATTACACATTATATCTCAATACTTATGGCTAGTCTCTCTTATTTTACAAGGTTTACCATGAAGAGGGGGAATGCCGACAGCTGGAATTCTGGCTGGAAAAGGAGCAAACATTGGAAACCTATTCTGCATTGCTCCAAAAATCCTGAAACTCCACGGAACTTATTTTTGGAATTAATCAGAATTATTGAGTGAAAGAAACACCAGAGGGGGGCCACACCCTGGCCAGGAGGGTGGGGGCGCGCCCACCGCTATTGGGCGCGCCCCTGTCTCCTGGGCCCCATGGTGGCCCTCCGGTGTCCATCTTCTGCTATATGAAGGCTTTTACCCTTGAAAAAATTGTGGGCAACCTTACGAGACGAAACTCCGCCGCCACGAGGCGGAACCTTGGCGGAACCAATCTAGAGCTCTGGCAGAGCTGTTCTGCCGGGGAAACTTCCCTCCAGGAGGGGGAAATCATCACCATTGTCATCACCAACGATCCTCTCATCGGGAGGGGGTCAATCTCCATCAACATCTTCACCAGCACCATCTCCTCTCAAAACCCTAGTTCATCTCTTGTATCCAATCTTGTATCAAAACCACAACTTGGTACCTGTGGGTTGCTTGTAGTGTTGATTACTCCTTGTAGTTGATGCTAATTGGTTTACTTGGTGGAAGATCATATGTTGAGATCCTTAATGCATATTATTACTCCTCTGATTATGAACATGAATATGCTTTGTGAGTAGTTACGTTTGTTCCTAAGGACATGGGTGAAGTCTTGCTATTAGTAGTCATGTGAATTTGGTATTCGTTCGATATTATGATGAGATGTTGTCTCTCCTCTAGTGGTGTTATGTGAACGTCGACTACATGACACTTCACCATTATTTGGGCCTAGAGGAAGGCATTGGAAAGTAATAAGTAGATGATGGGTTGCTAAAGTGACAGAAGGTTAAACCCTAGTTTATGCGTTGCTTCGTAAGGGGCTGATTTGGATCCATATGTCTAATGTTGTGGTTAGGTTTACCTTAATACTTCTTTTGTAGTTGCGTATGCTTGCAATAGGGGTTAATCTTAAGTGGGATGCTTGTCCAAGTAAGGGCAGTACCCAAGCACCGGTCCACCCACATATCAAATTATCAAAGTACCGAACGCGAATCATATGAGCGTGAAGAAAACTAGCTTGACGATAATTCCCATGTGTCCTCGGGAGCTCTTTTCTCATTATGTGAAATTGTCTAGGCTTATCCTTTGCTACAAAAAGTATTGGGCCACCTTTCTGCACTTTTTTTACTTTCATTGCTTGTTACTTGTTACAATTTATCTTATCACAAAACTATCTATTACCTATAATTTCAGTGCTTGCGGAGAAAACCTTATTGAAAACTGCTTATCATTTCCTTCTGCTCTTCGTTGGGTTCGACACTCTTACATATCAAAAGGACTATGATAGATCCCCTACACTTGTGGGTCATCATGAGTACAGATAGTAATGAGTATGGTGCGGTCAGTTTCTTTTTCAGTTCTTTTTAATGGAGAGAGACTTGACACCTTTTACCCATCCAGAGGCATTCGGCAGGGAGATCCGATATCCCCATATCTCTTTTTAATCACAGCAGAGGGCCTTTCGTGCCTACTGAAATCCAGTTCCTCGTCGTCTCACCTAGAAGGGATCAAGGTGGCAGCCACGGCACCAGCCGTGAACCATCTCCTTTTCGCTGATGACAGCCTGTTGTTGTTTAAATAAAGTGGTGAAGGGGCTGTTGCAGTATCAAACTTGTTGGAACGTTACTGTTTGGCATCGGGACAACAGATAAATCATGAGAAATCCTCTATTTTCTTTAGTAAAGGATGTCCACAAGTTATGAGAGACAGTATCAAGAACACTCTAAATGTTCAGAATGAATCTTTCAGTGATAGGTACTTGGGGACGCCTACTGATGTGGGGCACTCAAAGAATGGCACATGCAGATATCTGAGAGACCGTGTGTGGGAGAAAATCAGAGGATGGACGGAGAAACTTTTATCTTTAGCGGGTAAGGAAGTGCTTATCAAATCGGTGGCGCAGTCAATACCAGTCTTTTCTATGTCTTGCTTCTACCTCCCAAGAGGATTATGTGAGAGTGTCACCTCACTGATCAGACAATTTTGGTGGGTGAGCAAGCAGGGGAAATGCAAACCAAACTGGGTAGCATGGGACGAGATGACAAAGCCAAAACATCTAGGCAGCGTTGGTTTTAGGGATTTGGAGATTTTCAACCTTGCCCTACTGTCGAAACAGGTGTGGACGATGCTTTAAAACCCCACATCTTTGATCACCCGCATCCTCAAGGGGGTCTACTTTCTAGATGTTTCTCTGTCTGAAGCAAGCCTTGGCAACCATCCTTAACAAATCTGGTGAGCTATCTTGGATGGACGAGATATCATGGTGCAGGGACTAGTGAGGCGAATTGGAAATGGTGAAACCACGGACATCTGGCAGGACAACTAGCTACCTCGCACACTTATGAAGAGACCATTAACGTCTCTGGTTCAGCATCCACCTCACAAAGTGTCGGGACTCACAAACAGTGCCACTTGCTCTTGGAATGAACAGTTGGTCAGGGAAACCTTCATTCCAATTGACGCGGAGACCATTTTGCAGATGCCTCTCTGCACTAGACAGACCGAGGACTTTTGGGCGTGGAGCCAGGATAGCCGGGGCATTTTCTTGGTTATAACTGCTTATCATATGATCCATCAGAAGAAACTAAGCAGTGAAGCCTGGTTGTATGAGCAAGGGGGGTCATCTCATTCACATGCTGATAGTGAGACATGGACTAAACTATGGGGCATTAGTGTACCCTCGAAGCTGAAGATTTTCCTATGGAGATTTATGAAGAACACCACTCCAACCGTAGCACTTTTGCATCATCGGAATATGGCGGACACACCTACGTGCTGCCATTGTGGAGCCAAAGATACTTGGAGACATGTTTTGCTAAATTGCATAGTATCCCGGAGCACATGGGCATTGTCATCTGAACACATCATCGACATACTAAGCAGGAACTGAGAAGGTGACGCGAAGACTAGGCTCTTTTCCAAGCACCAGGGCCTATCTCATGAGGACTTCACCACTCTTGTAGTCACACTCTTGGCATTGTGGGGAGCCCATCGCAAGGCGATACACGGGCAAATATACCAAAGTCCCTTTTCAGTTCATGCTTTTGTTCAATCTTACATCAGTGAGCTCAAAGCGGTCCAAACTGTTACTTCGAGGCAGACGGGCAATCCTTTGCCTCGTCCGATGGGCTAGATCTCTCCACAAGCAGGGCTGACAAAGGTGAATGTAGATGCTGCAGTGGGGAGGGCAAGGAGACATGGTTCTGTTGCGGCAATATCAAGAGATTCTACTAACCAATTTCTGGGAGCATCGGCTATGGTCTTTGGAGGTATATCAGATCCTGCGACCCTCGAATGCATGGCGATCAGGGAGGCGTTGGCCCTTGCTGATGATCTGAATGTGTCAAGTGTACAAGTGGCGTCCTACTTGAAGGTGGTGGTTGAGGACATCCAAGAGAACAATCCAACAGCCTACGACACGATCATACATGAAATGATAGAGCATAGATCAAATTTCCAATTGTGTAATATTAGCCACAAATTTATGAGCTCGAATATCGAGGCTCACAAGCTTGCGAAGCACGCTTTATCCCTTCCGGCTGGCCGACATGTTTGGTTAGGATAGCCGGACGGTCTCTCTATCGTCCATGTAAACAGTGTGATGTCATAATAAAAGCTTGGCGAGTTTGCCTCAAAAAAATCAGAGTGCATCGATACGACAAGAGCAGGAAGCAGACTCCAGCCGTAAGGAACATGACATTCCGATGACAGTACGTCATTTCTCTTTCACAGTGCAATTTCACCGAACATTTGGAGCGTGGGTGTGGAAATGAGATAGAGTTTGAGTCTGAGCATGAGAAATAAGAGGGGGTAGACAGCCCTTTATATAGTCAAAAAAATTACACGTTTTATATGGGCTGACACGTTAGGCACGTTAGACAAAAATAAGTCCAAAAAATTAAAATGAGGAAAATGCCATTATGTGGGATAAATCTTGACTTTTATTAGTGACTGCCTCATTAAAACCTTTCATCCATAGGAAGTAAAAGAGTACAAAACCATGCTCTGGACTACAAAAGGAAAAGAAAGTTACAAAAACATAAAAAAATACAAAAGGGAAAGAAATACAATGACCACAACTACTCTTCTTCTTCTTCTTATTCTTATTCTTCTTCTTCTTTGTCTTGAGTGTAAGTTCTTCGAACGTGGCCATCAGTTTGTTGTTTTCGACAGTGTATTGGCCTCTTCTTCTAACTAGTTCTCCGTCTTTCATGGTCATGAGTGTTCTCACCATATCCGGGATGAGACTCATCCTTGTTTCCTCAAGTATTCTTCTAGCTAGACTCAAAGCAGACTATGATGATGTAGATGAGGCGGCTACTGATAGCACAACCCGTGCTAATATGGAAAGCATCGGATAAGTAACCTTGTGTTCATGCCACCACTGAATTATGTCAAAGCCGTCTTCCTCATCTTCATTAAAGTTGACTTTGGCGATGGTTCTGATGTGGAAGAGCTCGAGGCAAAGGTGGAAGAACCAAATAACTTGCTCCACGCTCCTTTCTTTTTTCCAGTTGGTGCCGGTGGAGGTTGATCCATGCAAACTCCGACATACTTTTGATCGTACTTAGCATAAATGTCACGAACCTTGGTGGAATAAGCGATATAATATATCCCCAGGGCCTTGGTTAGTACAACGAGTGCACTAGCAAATAATTCAAGTTTAACTCTAGGATCCAAGATAAATGCAAATGCATACAAAATAAGAATCTTCGCCCAATATTTGCAATATTTAAGTTTCATGCGAGAAACCATAGAACTTAATAATACATTATTTTCAAATGCTTTCAAGTGAGATGCAATGTCTACAAGAGTGTGCATCATTAAAGGAGATGTGGGATAATAAACCCCGGACAAAGAAATTGTTGCATAATAAAATATCTCTAAAAACTTGACCAAAGTTTTAGCAACATTCCAAGTATCAGCAGTGATATGTTCTCTTCCCATATTTGCATTAATCCAATCCGAGAACGCAACTTTGTCTCGGATAACTGCCTTAAGCATCATATGTGTAGAGTTCCATCTAATAAGCATGTCTAGATTGTACTTATGAGGAATTTTTTCTATTGCTATGCAATATCTTTTGTAGCTACTAATTTGCTGAGTAGAGTTACCGAGAAAAGAAATTGCAGTGCCTATAATCTCAACCTCTTTCTTGCATCTTCTGATAACACATTTAGCAATGAGATTAATTACATGACAAGCACAACATTGATGCCCTAAAAAAAGATGAAGCATATACATAAAATAGAGGACTGAGGCTCTCCATTGTAGTTGTATTTGATGAAGCATTATCCAAAGTTACAGTAAATATCTTGCCGGTCAGACCAAATTCTGACACAACATAAAGTATAGCATGCGCTATGTTTTCACCAGTGTGTGCTCCGTCAATTAATGCAAATCCTATAATTATTTTTTGTAGTCTCATTGTTTGTTAACATAATGAGCGACCACACTAATGTAGTCTTGCTTTGCCCGACCACTTCAGATATCAGATATTAAAGAGACCGAAAAAGTGCATGTAGTAAAATCATCTTTTATTTTCTAAAGACTAGTTTTGCATAATTTTGTCATATCCCTACTTGTAGTTTGTCTAGAAACTGATTTGAAACTAGGAGTATGAACTTTTTGAATGTATTCAATAAAATCGGGCAAATCACCAAAACCTAATGGAAAATCATTAGAAGCAATTAAACGACAAATTCCTTCTCTATGAAGATCAGGATCATAGATGAAGTTCTATACCATACCGTCGGGGTTGAACTTGAGCGTGGCATGTGTCCCTCCAGACTGCTTTTGAGGTGGTCGGTTCCTCCTTGCCCCCCCCCCAAGGAAAGCAAGCGGGCGCATCTCTTACACCGAGCTTTCAACCCATTGACGCCATACTCCACGACTATTTCTTCATCGAAATGATCCCAGCAGGCTGAGGTGTACTAGACTAGGTAGTGGATTATCTGCCGGACGCTCCATACTCATTAGAAGAGGGGTATGTGGTGGTATTGTGGGCTGTAGTATCCATCCACTCGGGGAGTCCACATCTAGATCACTAGTATTGAAATTGAACCGGCTGGGATCACTACCCATGGGATCATCCATGTGTTGAGTGTGACAAATATATAAGATGGAGAGGAGTTTGAGTGTGAAAATGAGAGAGGTGGGTGTCGGTGTACAAAAAGAGGGGTACACTTTTTGTACCCCTATAACTGTGCAGGGGCAGTCTGAGCCACGGACGCCACCGCACTGAGCAAGGCAAGGGAGGTGATCCAAGGTAAGGCCGAAGCTCGAAAGGAGCAGAACGACGCCAAGACCAAGACCACAAAGAGCAAAGGGGACGAAGCGGACTCCCCCGGCAAGATCCTTGCCGGGGGGCCATTTTAGCAAAGCCGGCAAGATCCTTGCCGTGGCAGCTCGCCCCCCACCTACGGAGCGAATCACCCTTGAGTCCACTGCCCCCATGGGGCAAAGATTCAGTGACATCCCCGTGGTGGCATGCAGATCTTTGTGAAGACATTCAAGATCAGATACACACTATGGAAGATGACGACCCTTGGCGGGATCCCAGCCAAGGAGGACCACAAGGCCCCCAGCAAGAGCCTTGCGGGGGATGATAGCAGGCGCCGCGGCAAGACGCTTGCCGGGGCCCCTACAAGACCCTTGCCGGGGCTACGGTGAGGCCCTTGCCAAGGACACCCGTAGGGCCACCATCAGGCCCACACCAATCCAAACCTCCACCACCGCTCGCACGCAGCTGCCAACCCAACCAATTGGGCCGGCACCTGCGTGGTAGCAAGCGGAACTTCGTGGAGACCCACCGCTGCGCCACCTCAGCTGCCTGCTTGCCTACATGGCACCACGGGCACCGCTGGCCAGGGCGTGTGTCGACACGAAAGGGAGCGGCGACGGACGAGACAGGGCTCTCACCCATCCCCGATAAAGCAAGGACACCTAAGCAAGAAGCATTAAATGCGCCTTGTCATGTAATGCGAGGGATAATATTGTATCACTGTACCCTTTCCACCTCCTGTGTGCCACTGTGGCAACCCCTTTCCCTATAGAAGGAGGCCCAAGGCGACCAGGAAGAGGATTCGGCTTTTTGGAGCTCCTCACGCCCCATTGCCAGCCCAGGAACACAGATAAACAAACCATCAGAGCAGGAGTAGGGTTTTACGCATCCTCGCGGCCCGAGCCTGGATAAAGAACCCGTGTGCTATCTGTTTGATCCGCCCTTCTCACCACCCCGCGCCCCGCAACCGTAGTAGGGATTCTTGTGATCCCATAGGTGTCGTCCTCGCACCGACATCTTTGGCGCGCCAGGTAGGGGGTGCGCAGTTGTGAGAATCGGCTCTAGCAGTTAGTTCGACACCTCTTCATCGTCATGGCGCCCAAGAAGAAGATGACGGTGGCGGTTGGCCCGCCGGAAGCCGGACATCCCGTCCCGACGCGGGCGAGCAGAGGATCGGTTGCAGAAAGGACCCGGGGCGCCATTCGCGAACACTAACACCGTCCCAGCAGCCGAAGTTTGGGAGGCGGCGATGTTCGTGCGCCTGGTAACGGGCCGCACGCCGCCAAATCCAAAGACGGAGCCAGGCCCTCCACGGGTGGCGCGAGGCCTTCCAGGATCGCTGCCACCTCGCCCGAAGGCGACGCGGGGGCTTCCAAGACTCCCACGCCGGCGCCGACGACGCGCTCCTCTCAAGCGGCGTGCGACGAACGGCGTAATCACGCCGAAGACCCCGGGCATCACCGCGGAGAGAGCACCGAGCGCCAGTCCCGGGATTTAGAAGACCTGCCCGCTCGCCGAGGCGCTGGTGAAGATGGCATGCGACCGCGGGGTCGTGATAGAGCTCCTTCTGACATGGTCAGAAGTCGGAGCGCGTCGCGATCCGTGCAGGTTTCGCTGCCACCAACGCCAGCAGAAGCCCTGGCGCGCGCATAGTTGCTCCTCGATTTCCCTCCCACTACGGGGAAACTTGATGAATGGAGATCCACTATCCGAAGCCTTGTTGCGATGGCCAACAAAGACGAACCTAGTCCGGTGGATCCCCCGGGTCGACGTTCCAACGGAGTCCCACGCACTAGTGGCAGGAGAGCCGGCGGCACCGCGACCACGGTGCACTCGCCTCCTCCACGTCCGGTGCCACGGACGCCAGCCCGTCGCGACGTTATGGGCGATGAGATCTCCGTAGCATCGTCCGACACGCGGGCCCACTGTGACCAGCGCCAAGTTCTTCGGGAACGAGAACATGAAGACACTCGAACCACTATCGAGCGCCGGCGCGGAGCGCGCCACCAATCAGACAGGTGAGCAGGGCCTGCTATGAGCCACCCGGCACCAGGGATCCCTAGAGGCCTGCCTTATGAGGTAGGCTGTCCGGCTTTTACCCGTGAGCTGCGGCAAGTCCAGTGGCCCACTCACCGCACCTTCAAACCCGACGTGGGTGAAAAGTAAAGTGGCAAGACCCATCCGCCCGAGTTCCTCAGCGTCTACACCATCGCGATGCAAGCCGACGGAGCCCACGAAGATAAGGTGCTTGCGAATTACTTTCCATTGGCTCTTAAACTCAACGCCATGTCATGGTTGATGCACTTGCCGGTAGACGCTATTTCCTCCTGGTCGGATTTGTGCCATGAGTTCGTGGGCGCCTTTACTGGAGGCCACCATGCCCATGGCCAAGGATAAGACCTGCACGTCATTCCCCAGAAGGGAGGCGAGAGTCTCCGCAAGTATATTCAGAGGTTCAGCCGGGTACAGTACAACGTCCCTGATGTTCACCCTGCCGCCATCATTAGCGCGTTCCATCAGAACGTGCGTAACCGCAAGATGCGCGAAGAGCTGGCAATGAACAAGGTGAGAGATGTAGCAGAACTCTATGTTCTTGTTGACAAATGTGCCCGAGCTGAAGAGGGAAGAAAGTACCCCGGCGAGGATGCCGGCGTGGAAACCGACTCCTCAGATGAGGATACTGCCGCCCCGGCGAAGAAAGGTCGGCGCCGCAACAGGAAGCACAAAGGAAAAGCTGTGCTTGCCGTCGAGAGATCTCATGACGCCGGATCCACCAAGAAAACCAAGGCAGATGACCCCGGCAAGGAGGTTGCCGGATCTGTCGCCTGCCGGGCCTTGGCGGCTGCCGAGAAGCCAAGAAACTCCGACAAGCGATACTGCAAGATCCATCGCACCAAAGGCCATGCTCTCCAGAACTGCCAACAGGTTGAGCTCCTCGCTGAGAAGCAGAGGGCTGAGTATGAGAGGCGGGACAAGGAGAAGGGCCCAGACGGTGCTGAGGGGTCCGGCAAGAAGCGTGACGGCCACGCGAGCCATTGCGACAAGGATAAGCAACAGGAGAGGCCCGCCCGGGGCCGTGACAGAAAGCCAGAAGATGATGATCACGAAGAGGACAACGAATCCGGCGACCAAGAGTTTCAGAAAGCTACAGAGGCCATGCGCATCGACGGCGGCGCCTCGCTGCATACTTCTCACCGCCGGCTTAAACAGTGGGCGCGAGAGATTACAGCGGCAGAGCCGTCATTTGATGCCCAAAGGCCGCTGAAGTGGTCCAGCACACCTATCATTTTTGACACTGAGGACCACCCTGATCGCACTACTGCAGTCGGGTGCTTGCCATTGTTGGTTTCACCAACAATACGCAACCTCAAGGTGACGAAGATGCTAGTCGATGGCGGGGCTGGTATGAACTTGATCTCGCCTGCCGTGATCAAGAAACTGTAGATTCCTGATGGAGACCTCGAAGAGACGGGCACTTTTCAGGGGGTCAACCCGGGAAGAAGCCAACCCAAGGGAAAGGTCACGCTGCCCGTGACTCTTGGAAGCGACCTGAACTTCAGGACGAAGAGGATCGTGTTCGATGTTGCCAAGATCCCCTTGCCCTACAACGGGATTCTTGGCAGCCCAGCGCTGGCCAAGTTCATGGCGGCGTCACACTACGCCTACAACACCCTGAAGATGCCAGGACCTGTGACGATCATCACCGTCCCCTCCGACAAGAAAGATGCACTGATTTGCGTTGACCAACTATACCAGCAAGCAGTTGTAGCAGCTGCCACCGCTGGGGCACTTGCTCCTGCCGCTGAGACCCCGGGAGGGAAGAAGAAGAAGAAGACCGGTGAGACTCCGGACACTCACTCCAGCAAGCGCACCTCTTCGGAGTGTAGTGCTACCGTCGAGGATGTGCCAGAGAGCTCCACCGGCGGAAACAAGAAGCCCAGGGCCATACCGCCGGGAACCAAGAAGGTTTCTGTCAATAAGGACGGCACGGGAGGAGCTTTTTGAAGGAAATATGCCCTAGAGGCAATAATAAAGTTATTATTTATTTCCTTATTTCATGATAAATGTTTATTATTCATGCTAGAATTGTATTAACCGGAAACATTATACATGTGTGAATACATAGACAAAAATATAGTCACTAGTATGCCTCTACTTGACTAGCTCATTAATCAAAGATGGTTATGTTTCCTAACCATAGACATGTGTTGTCATTTAATTAATGGGATCACATCATTAGGAGAATAATGTGATTGACATGACCCATTCCGTTAGCCTAGCACTTGATCGTTTAGTATGTTGCTATTGCTTTCTTCATGACTTATACATGTTCCTGTAACTATGAGATTATGCAACTCCCGTTTACCGGAGGAACACTTTGGGTACTACCAAATGTCACAACATAACTGGGTGATTATAAAGGAGTACTACAGGTGTTTTCGAAGGTACATGTTGGGTTGGTATAATTCGATACTAGGTTTTTTCACTCCGATTGTCGGAGAGGTATCTCTGGGCCCTCTCTGTAAACTCATCAACTAAGCCTTGCAAGCATTGTAACTAATGAGTTAGTTATAAGATGATGTGTTACAAAACGAGTAAAGAGACTTGCCGGTAACGAGAT
The DNA here is from genome assembly GCF_002162155.2 of Triticum dicoccoides. Taxonomy (NCBI): domain Eukaryota; kingdom Viridiplantae; phylum Streptophyta; class Magnoliopsida; order Poales; family Poaceae; genus Triticum; species Triticum dicoccoides. Next base: position 53,883,414 of record NC_041385.1, read on the forward strand.
TGAACTAGGTATTGGATACCGACGATCAAATCTCAGGCAAGTAACATACCGATGACAAAGGGAACAACGTATGTTGTTATGCGGATTGAACGATAAAGATCTTCGTAGAATATGTAGGAACCAATATGGGCATCCAGGTCCCGCTATTGGTTATTGACCGAGAATGGTTCTAGGTCATGTCTACATAGTTCTCGAACCTGTAGGGTCCGCACGCTTAACGTTACGATGACAGTTTTATTATGAGTTTATAAGTTTTGATGTACCGAAGTTTGTTCGGAGTCCCGGATGTGATCACGGACATGACGAGGAGTCTCGAAATGGTCGAGACATAAAGATTGATATATTGGACGACTATATTCGGACACCAGAAGTGTTCCGGACGTTTTCGGAGAAAACCGGAGTGCCGGAGGGTTACCGGAACCCCCCGGGAGAGATAATGGGCCACATGGGCCTTGGTGGAAAGAGAGAGGGGCGGCCAGGGTGGGTCGCGCGCCCCCTCTCCCTCTGGTCCGAATTGGACTAGGAGGGGGGGCGGCGCCCCCCTCTTTCCTTCCCCTCTCTCCCTTCCTTTCCCCTCCTAGTAGGAGTAGGAAAGGGGGAGTCCTACTCCTACTAGGAGGAGGACTCCTCCTCCTTGGCACGCCCACAAGGGCCGGCCGGCCTCCCCCTCCCTCCTTTATATACGGGGGCAGGGGGGCACCCCAGAACACATAAGTTGATCTACGGATCGTTCCTTAGCCCTGTGCGGTGCCCCCTCCACCATATTCCACCTCGGTCATATCGTCGCGGAGTTTAGGCGAAGCCCAGCGCTGGTAGAACATCATCATCGTCACCACGCCGTCGTGCTGACGGAACTCATCCCCGAAGCTTTGCTGGATCGGAGCCCGGGGATCATCATCGAGCTGAACGTGTGCTGAACACGGAGGTGCCGTACGTTCGGTGCTTGGATCGGTCGGATCGTGAAGACGTACGACTACATCAACCGCGTTGTCATAACGCTTCCGCTTACGGTCTACGAGGGTACATGGACGAACACTCTCCCCTCTCGTTGCTATGCCATCACCATGATCTTGCGTGTGCGTAGGAAATTTTTTGAAATTACTACGTTCCCCAACAGTGGCATCCGAGCATGGTTTTAAGCGTTGATGTTATATGCACGAGTAGAACACAAGTGAGTTGTGGGCGATACAAGTCATACTGCTTACCAGCATGTCATACTTTGGTTCGGCGGTATTGTGAGATGAAGCGGCCCGGACCGACATTACGCGTACGCTTACGCGAGACTGGTTTCACCGTTGCGAGCACTCGTGCTTAAAGGTGGCTGGCGGGTGTCTGTCTCTCTCACTTTAGCTGAATCGAGTGTGGCTACGCTCGGTCCTTGCGAAGGTTAAAACAGCACCAACTTGACAAACTATCGTTGTGGTTTTTATGCATAGGTAAGAACGGTTCTTGCTAAAAGCCCGTAGCAGCCACGTAAAATTTGCAACGACAAAGTAGAAGACGTCTAACTTGTTTTTGCAGGGCATGTTGTGATGTGATATGGTCAAGACGTGATGCTATATTTTATTGTATGAGATGATCATGTTTTGTAACCGAAGTTATCGGCAACTGGCAGGAGCCATATGGTTGTCGCTTTATTGTATGAAATGCAAACGCCCTGTAATTGCTTTACTTTATCACTAAGCGGTAGCGATAGTCATAGAAGCAATATTTGGCGAGACGACAACGATGCTACGATGGAGATCAAGGTGTCGCGCCGGTGACAATGGTGATCATGACGGTGTTTCGGAGATGGAGATCACAAGCACAATATGATGATGGCCATATCATATCACTTATATTGATTGCATGTGATGTTTATCCTTTATGCATCTTATCTTGCTTTGATTGACGGTAGCATTTTAAGATGATCTCTCACTAAAATTATCAAAAAGTGTTCTCCCTGAGTATGCACCATTGCCAAAGTTCGTCGTGCCCAGACACCACGTGATGATCGGGTGTGATAAGCTCTACGTCCATCTACAACGGGTGCAAGCCAGTTTTGCACACGCAGAATACTCAGGTTAAACTTGACGAGCCTAGCATATGCAGATATGGCCTCGGAACACGGAGACCGAAAGGTCGAGCGTGAATCATATAGTAGATATGATCAACATAGTGATGTTCACCATTGAAAACTACTCCATCTCACGTGATGATCGGTTATGGTTTAGTTGATTTGGATCACATGATCACTTAGATGACTAGAGAGATGTCTGTCTAAGTGGGAGTTCTTAAGTAATATGATTAATTGAACTTTAATTTATCATGAACTTAGTCATGGTAGTATTTTGCAAATTATGTTGTAGATCAATAGCTTGCATTGTTGCTTTCATATGTTTATTTTTATATGTTCCTAGAGAAAATTGTGTTGAAAGATGTTAGTAGCAATGATGCGGATTGGATCCGCGATCTGAGGGTTTTTCCTCATTGCTGCACAGAAGAATTATGTCCTTAATGCACCGCTAGGTGACAGACCTATTGCAGGAGCAGATAGAGACGTTATGAACGTTTGGCTAGCACAATATGATGACTACTTGATAGTTTTGTGCACCATGCTTTATGTCTTAGAATCGGGACTTCAAAAACGTTTTGAATGTCATGGACCATATGAGATGTTCCAGGAGTTGAAGTTAATATTTCAAGCAAATACCCGAGTTGAGAGATATGAAGTCTCCAACAAGTTCTATAGCTAAAAGATGGAGGAGAATCGCTCAACTAGTGAGCATGTGCTCAGATTGTCTGGGTACTACAATCGCTTGAATCAAATGGGAGTTAATCTTCCAGATAAGATAGTGATTGACAGAATTCTCTAGTCACCACCACCAAGTTAGTAGAACTTCGTGATGAACTATAATGCAAGGGATGACGAAAACGATTCCCGAGCTCTTCGTGATGCTAAAATCGACGAAGGTAGAAATAAAGAAAGAGCATCAAGTGTTGATGATTGACAAGACCACTAGTTTGAAGAAAAGGGCAAAGGGAAAGAAAGGGAACTTCAAGCAGAATGGCAAGCAAGTTGTCACTCCCGCGAAGAAGCCCAAAGCTGGACCAGAGCCTGAAACTGAGTGATTATACTGCAAAGGAAATGGTCACTAGAAGCGGAAATGCCTTGAATATTTGGTGGATAAGAAGGATGGAAAAGTGAACAAGGGTATATTTGATATACAGGTGTTTGATGTGTGCCTTACTAGTGTTTATAGTAGCCCCTGAGTATTTGATACTTGTTCGGTTGCTAAGATTAGTAACTCGAAATAGGAGTTACATAATAAACAGAGACTAGTTGAGGGGAAGTGACGATGAGTGTTGGAAGTGGTTCCAAGATTGATATGATCATCCTCGCACACTTCCTATACTTTCGAGATTAGTGTTGAACCTAAATAAATGTTATTTGGTGTTTGCATTGAGCATGAATATGATTTGATCATGTTTATTGCAATACGGTTATTCATTTAAAATCAGAGAATAATTGTTGTTCTGTTTAAATGAATAAAACCTTTGTTGGTCATACACCCAATGAAAATAGTTTGTTGGATCTCGATCGTAGTAATACACATATTCATAATATTGATGTCAAAAGATGCAAAGTTGATAATGATAGTGCAACTTATTTGTGGCACTGCCGTTTGGGTCATATCGGTGTAAAGCGCATGAAGAAACTCCATAAAGATGGATTTTCGGAATCACTTGGTTATGAATCATTTGATGCGTGTGAACCGTGCCTTTTGGGCAAGATGACTAGAACTCCGTTCTCCGGAACAATGGAACAAGCTACTGACTTATTGGAAATAATACATACCGATGTATGCGATCCAATGAGTATTGATGCTCGTGGCAAGTATCGTTATTTTCTAACCTTCACAGATGATTTGAGCAGATATGCCTATATCTACTTGATGAAACATAAGTCTGAAATAGTTTAAAGGTTCAAAGAATTTCAGAGTGAAGTGGAAAAATCATCGTAACAAGAAAATAAAGTTTCTGCGATCTGATCGCGGAGACGAATATTTGAGTTACGAGTTTGGTCTTCAGTTAAAACAATGTGCAATAGTTTCACAGCTCACGCCACCTGGAACACCACAACGTTATTGTCGGGGATATACCCCGTGGTATGACCCGGCCGGAGTTATGACCCGACCGGACTTGGCGATTCACCAGAAGACCCGGCTGGAGCATGGTGACTCACTGGTGACCTGCCAGGAGCTTGGCGATTCATAGATAAACCACCCAATATTGCTGACTCATTAGTAACCCGGCGGGCGGGTCAGATGGACAACAAGGCCCAAAGCCCAGAAGGCCGGCTCACGTTATGATTGGCCGGCTTAAGAGGAAAGGGATGACAAATATTTCCTTTATGAGGAAGCAAGACCTGGACTTGTATTTAACTTGTAAGAGAAGATAGACTAGTCCTAGTCCTACTAGGACTCCACATGTAACCCGCCCCTCTAACTTATATAAGGAGGGGCAGGGCTCCCCAAGGAGGGAACAATAAACAATATCTAGAGCTAGACACAAAGGGGGAGCCGGCTTATGTGGCGACTCTCGATGAGCATAATGAGACCTAGCCTCAAACAGCATGTAGGGCTATTCCGGATGATGTTTCCCGGGGCCCGAAGCTGTCTAAATCCTTGTCTTGTCTGCTGCGTCTCTCGTCCCGATCAACCCCTCTCAAGCTACCGCATAAATGTGTTGGCCTCGCGACTAAGTCCTGACACTAAGGACATCTGCCGTGACAATTCCACGACAGTTGGCGCCCACCTTGGGGCATGCGCACGGTGGTGTTAGGTTCTTGAAGGGATCTCTTCTAGGGTTTCAAGAAGTTCGCAAGTTTCCGGATGAAGAAGAGCCGGTTTGGAAGGAGCTGGATCAGCCTCAAGTCATCAGTCCAGTTTATAGTTTATGCGAGATTAATTCAACGGAAATTAGGGTTCTGTCATGTGCGCCGCCGCATGCAAGTTTTCGGTGCATTGATCCAAGGACAACAGATACAACTGCAAAGGAATATTTGAGGCAGTACACGCGTGGATGAAGCCAGGGACTCGTCTCCGCGTCTGGTTCTAAATCGCCGAAACGCTCCCTCTTGGTCTCGGCTGAGAAGTCGCTGTCTCCGAGACGCGGCCGCCCGGGCCAGCTGCAGCCCAAGCCGGCCACGACCTGTGGCTGGACTAGACCCCGCCTCCCGTCCGGGTCGCTGCCGCGCCCCGTCTCCCGTCCGAGTCGCTGTCTCACTTTGCCTCCCTGAGCCGCACTTGTCGCGTCGGGGTACATCTACATCAATCGATCAAGTTGCCAACGCTAGCTGCTCCATTATAATATTTTTTCTACTTGGAGGCCTGGACTTGTTCATCTGCCGGATTGGCTCTGTGTCTGAAACGCTCTCCTCGTGGATCCCCGAGCCGTACAAGCTGGAGCTGTCGCGCGCCACTACTACTGCTTCAAGAACAACAAGACGCTCCACGTGAAGAGCAAGAAAGAAAATACTGGCATGCATCTGCACTGTGTACATGTTACATGTAGCTAAAAAAAAGGAGGCCAACTACTACTTCGTCTTCAAGTGCTACTTCTCACGAAGAGGTCAAGAGCCACTATCAAGATAGAAAAAGAGGGAAGAAGTGCTGGTGACTCATATATCTAAGTTAATTCCTACCCTGCATACGGATCATCTGTCGTCCAGATGAATCAGGTGATATCCGTCCGGTTTATTTCAGCACATATTAATTTTTGTGTGAACAATTACTTTGCCTTGCGATATTTTGATGCAGGACAATTGTTCATTACTAATGAGGTATTATATTACGGGTACGGAGCACGTGATAGCAGCGTTCTGCACCGGCGTTTCGTCTGTGTCATACCGCCCGGTGAATGAACATGCACAAGTCGCCACCCTTGTGGCCCGGTTTACGTCAGCTCGTTGGGACCATGCTCAAGATCGACTCGCCGTCCACGCGGCTTACTGCGCCTACGATTGACTCACCCGTCCCTGCCAGCTTACAACGCCGCGCCCGGCTCATCTGTCTGCTCCCACGGCCGACTCACTCGTGAGTGATTTCAACTTAACCTAGTGATCATCAACTTCATGGCGGATTATTTCTGGCCTGGCACATCAGGTGATATCCATTTTAAATATATTTTATTGGCACATATTATTTTTGTCAAAAAGCATTTTATCTTTGCCTTGGTCTGCAATATTGTTGATGCAGGACAATTGTTCACTACATCAAAACGACGCGATTAACTCGCCCGTCCGTGCCGGTTTACGACACCGGTGCCGATCTTCCCCGTCCGCACCGGTTTACAATTCCATGGCCGACTCATCTATCCGAGCTGCCTTTGATGTTGCGGTCGTTTTTGGCCGACTCACCTGTCTGCATGAGCTGTTTATTGAGTATGAGCAAGTCACAGCTTGGGTAGCCCGGTTTTCTTTCAACAAAAAGGAGGCAAATTATCATATACTATCAACCTCCGTTTGCACTGGATGGCTCAATGGGCAGGCGCACAAGTCGCCGCCACTACAGTTTGGTTAACTTCAAATCGCCAGTTGGAAGGAACCATTGGCCGAGTTGCTGACACGGCTCATATGGGATCATTTATAACCCACCGCAGTCACCTCAACCTTCTGTGGATTTACATCGTGCTATCAACACCAATGATATACAAGTTATGTCGGTTTATATCATGGTCAAATATGAAGAGTTTCAAGCCAACTCCTCGAGTCACCTTGAGACTCGGGGGCTACGATGACATGACTCAGCAAATCTTGCTAGTTTCAGCAAATTTAAGAACCCCAGGACGATGGAGGGAAAGATAACCCGGTCCAGGAGGCTACTGTTATTTGAAGGCCGTCAGAAAATTTCCGGCTTAGAAAGTATATGACATTTACAAAATCCCAGCTCAATGAAGAAGATCCGGGTCATTAGAAAGGATTCCGGTTTAAAATCCGGCTCAAGGGAAGTCAGTCTCGTTGAAGCTCGCAAATATCTGGTTTACAATCCGGTTCAAGGGAAATCTGTTCTCCCACAAAGCTCTGAAGCGCCCAAATCCGGTTTAACAATGTCCGGTTCAAAAAGGAATTAACTTCTCGCAAGTTCGAGTTTAAAGACCGTCAGAAAATTTCCGGCTGAAAATGAAGATTCCGGTTTAAAATCTGGGTCAAGGGAAAGATGTCTCCCACAAAGCTTTGAAGCTCTCAATATCCGGTTCAAGATCCCGGTTCAAGAAGAATTTATCTCTTGCAAAAAAGTTAAAAATTACCGAAGAGGACCTGCTCCCATGATGTGCGGTTCAAACATGGGTATCCTGCCTTATTGGCCTAACATATTATTGATCACGTGGGGGCTTCTGCTTCATAAAGCGGGGTCTCTGTTCTTTTTTACATCATGCGTGGTTACACGGAGGTTCTGTCTTAAAGCGGCCTCCGGTTTACCTCTTGGGTTAGCTTTTCAAAGCACCATGTTATGTCACTTGGGGGCTTGGTCGTGTCCGAACCAATGCAACACCTCTTGATAGGCGAAAGCCACCAGATCACTTGGGGACATGGTCAAGTCTTAACCAGTCACGCCTCTTGATCGGCCTAAGGCCACAGAGTCACTTGGGGGCTTGGTCGAACCCGAACCATTGCCACGCCACTTGATCGGCATAATGCCATGGTTTCAGTTGGGGACCTGGCTGACTTGAACCATAGCTACACCTATTGGGAGCTTGGTCGTGTCCGACCATGGTAATACCATCTGATCGTCTCAGTAAAGCCTCCTTTTTTGCAAACGGTTTTATCATTGCCTTTGCTTCCATATTTTTTCATAACTGTTATTTGATTTTTGTTGCGACAATGTTTTAATCCGGTTCAACTGTCAATTACAAATTGACGGAACACGGTCACATCTTAATCCGAAGGCCATCTGCCTGGTTTGATTTTCTATTACCATCCTATTATGGAGTAAACCGGCGTTCATTAACCCGGCTTGACTTTCAATTACAAGTTGTCAATAGAGGATCAAGTTATAATCCGGAGACTATCAGCCCAGTCTGGTTTGACTACGAGTAGCCAGTATTATATATGGTTAAACCGGTGTTTATCACAACCCGGTACGGTTTATCATCAACCGGCACAGTATGAAAGGAGTTATCATTACTCAAGATTGGGGTTATCACTCTTACTACAAAACGTTGGTAAAACCAGCAATGTGATTCAATATCACAGGTATGATATATTTCATATTTGATTATTCTTAAGTGCAACCATGGTTATAAACCCAGGTTATATGTTGGGCATTATGACCCGTCCAGCGGTAAACCGCCAGGAACCTTTTTGTATGCAGAAACAGGTTGAATAAAGCATGATTATAAATCACTGACGTTTATTAAACCGGCCTGGCTTTCGACTATGTGTCGCCAGTATGATGATAAATTATCCGGTGTTTGTTAAATCGGCCTGGCTTTAAGACGATAAGTCGCCAGTATATGATGAAAAATTATCCGGTGTTTATTAAACCGGCCTGGCTTGGGACTATAAGTCGCCAGTATATATTTGGATTGCGCCATTGGAATCATGCGCTTATAAATCATTGGGTTATATTATTTAAATAGCCAAACTTGGCTGAATTTTCATTATGATACTGAACGAATAAGGTTTTCATACCGGATTATATTATCTTGAATAGCCAACATGGCTGGATTTTATCATGGTTATTAATAACCGGTATTATTGAGGTTTATAAAGTTGCTTTAGCACAATGGCTATCATATTATCAATAGATATGATTTTTTCTACAATTGAAGGAATAGTCCCAAGTTGCTGCAGGCTTACGACCCGGCACTTGGGGGCTACATTATTTAAAGTTGCGATTACATCAAATATGCAAGCAGGCACCATGACACTTGGGGGCTAATGCAAAGTAATTTTTTGCTCATATTATTGAAGACCCGACTCATCACGTTATAATGAGTCGACCCTTGGGGGCTACCAATTGCTCCTGTCAACAATTGAAGGTACAAAGCTTTTTATTCATTATATTGAAGGGTCCACTGCTCAATTGATACAGCACAAGGCTCTTAACCTTGTGGACGTGGATTCAAGTCCCATGATGGGGGTTACATCATATGATGTTATTTTCATTGAAGTATATATCAAGTCCCAGCTCAATATTATCATACTGAGCCGGCCCTTGGGGGCTACACATCATTGCTCAAATCTATATGATTATACCTACAAAGTCCTTGCTTATTATTGCATAATGACCCGGCACTTGGGGGCTACATAATATGGAGTATTCAGTTTTTACTAAGTGACTGGGATGAACAACATGGATTTCTTCTTAAGTGGCAGTATTTATATTGAAACAAGTCTTAAGCCATCACTTGTTCTACTCAAGACTTGTGGGCTACAGGTATTATATTATTATGGAAGAACTATTTTCAAATTCTCTGTTTTGAGCAAACCGGATTGACCCGGCGTCACCAACCATTACGACCTTGTGTCTGCAACCCGGCGTCATCAATAAACATGAACTGGCGTTGGCAACAATCATGACCCGGAATTGTCAGTTTTTATAACCTGACAATTTTGGTAATATTAAACCGGCAAGTTTTACATCTTCAGACCGGCTGAACATCAGTTGAATATTTGAAGACAAATATTTTTGTCAAGTCAGAGCATTCAAGGCCGATTCAAGAGGATTCTTTATTTAAAAAATATTTTCTACAAGCAAATTGGTTATGAAACTGGTCTATTGACTCGGATTTTTTAGAAGGAAGAAATGACAAGGATTTAAGGATGATCAGGTGCCGGTTTATAAGAATTTTTAACCCGGAGTACAACCTGTCAAAGTTGTTCTGGTGTTTATTTTGCAGGATCAGTTTAACATGGATAAATCCAAATTAAAGACCCGGCCGGAGTTATGACCCGGCCTAACTTGGCGATTCACCAGAAGACCCGGCTGGAGCGTGGTGACTCACTGGTGACCCGCCTGGAGCTTGGAGATTCACAGATAACCCGCCCAATATTGCCGACTCATTAGTAACCCGGCGGGCGGGTCAGATGGACAACAAGGCCCAAAGCCCAGAAGGCCAGCTCACGTTATGATGGGCCGGCTTAAGAGGAAAGGGATGACAAATATTTCCTTTATGAGGAAGCAAGACCCGGACTTGTATTTAACTTGTAAGAGAGGATAGACTAGTCCTAGTCCTACTAGGACTCCACATGTAACCCGCCCCTCTAACTTATATAAGGAGGGGCAGTGCTCCCCAAGGAGGGAACAATAAACAATATCTAGAGCTAGACACAAAGGGGGAGCCGGCTTATGCGGCGACTCTCGATGAGCATAATGAGACCTAGCCTCAAACAGCATGTAGGGCTATTCCGGATGATGTTTCCCGGGGCCCGAAGTTGTCTAAATCCTTGTCTTGTCTGCTGCGTCTCTCGTCCCGATCAACCCCTCTCAAGCTACCGCATAGATGCGTTGGCCTCGCGACTAAGTCCTGACACTAAGGACATCTGCCGTGACAATTCCACGACAGTTATGGTGTGTCCGAATGTCGTAACCGCACTTTATTGATATGGTGCGATCTATGATGTCTCTTATCGGTTTTACCACTATCGTTTTGGGGTTGTGCATTAGAGATAGCTGCATTCACGTTTAAAAGGGCACCATATAAATCCGTTGAGACGACACCGTATGAACTATGGTTTAGCAGTAAACTTAAGCTGTCATTTCTTAAAGTTTGGAGTTGCGATGCTTATATGAAAAAAGTTTCAACCTGATAAGCTCAAACCCAAATCGGAGAAGTGCATCTTCATAGAATACCCAAAGTTAACTATTGGGTACACCTTCTATCACAGATCCGAAGGCAAATTATTCATTGCTAAGAATGGATCCTTTCTAGAGAAGGAGTTTCTCTTGAAAGAAGTGAGTGGGAGGAAAGTAGAACTTGATGAGGTAACTGTACCTCTTCCCTTATTGGAAAGTAGTTCATCACAGAAATCTGTTCCTGTGACTACTACATAGGAAGTTAATGATGATGATCATGAAACTTCAGATTAAGTTACTACAGAACCTCGTAGGTCTTCCAGAGTAAGATCCGCACCAGAGTGGTAGGGTAATCCTGTTTTGGAAGTCATGTTACTAGACCATGATGAACCTATGAACTATGAGGAAGCGATGATGAGCCCAGATTCCACGAAATGGCTTGAGGCCATAAAATCTGAGATATGATCCATGTATGAGAACAAAGTATGGACTTTGATTGACTTGCTCGATGATCAGCAAGCCATCTTAAATAAATGGATCTTCATGAGGAAGACGGACATTGATAGTAGTGTTACTATCTACTAAGCTCGACTTGTTGCGAAATGTTTTCAACAAGTTCAAGGTGTTGAATACGATGAGATTTTCTCACTCGTATCGAAGCTTAAGTCTGTCTGAATCATGTTAGCAATTGCCACATTTTATGAAATCTGGCAAATGGATGTCAAAACTGCATTCCTTAATAGATTTATTAAAGAAGAGTTGTATATGATGCAACCAGAAAGTTTTTGTCAATCCTAAAGATGCTAACAAAGTGTGCAAGCTCCAGCAATCCATCAATGGACTGGTGCAAGCATCTCGGAGTTGGTATATACGCTTTGATGAGTTGATCAAAGCATATGGTTTTATACAGACTTTTGAAGAAGCATGTATTTACAAGAAAGTGAGTGGGAGCTCTGTAACATTTCTAATATTATATGTGGATGACATATTGTTAATTGGAAATGATATGGAATGTCAGGACCCCGACTCAATGCCACATCGATCTAGCATGTAACACCTCATATCACTTTGCGGCCTCACGCACGGTATTCCCACGGGTGTCGCCTTACCTTTGCCCGGGACCGTTTGCGTCTTTTGGCACACGTATATGATAGTGTCGCTAGCATCCATATGATAAGGAGCCCGGGCTGACATGGCTAGTCGTAAACCCAAAGTGGCCCAAACTTACAGGGACAGGCATCCATGACCCAACATCGAACGTGTCGGTCATCAGCGAGTGAATCCAGGCTGTAGCACTGGGCTAGCAGGACTCCGGTGAACCGGGCTGTAGCGGGCTAACAGGACTCCGATATTCATCGCGTGACATTTCCCCGAAGGGACAGACACAGGAACGAAGAAGGACACATGCCGGCCAGCCTAAGTGTTCCGGAGCAGTAGCAAGCTACCATGGCTCAGTGAAACACTAGGAGACATTTCCCGGTAAGAGAGGCTACTAAGGATAAACAACTAGATGGTCAGATCCCACACATACCAAGCATTTCAATAGCATTCACACAATATGCTCGATATGTGCAATACAACATGGCATCACAAAATGACTCTACGACTCAAGTATTTATTCGATAGGCTCCGAGGAGCGAGATATTACAAACAGGGGTCTCACGACCCAACATTCAGAGCATACAAGTCAAAGCACAAGCGGAAGCTATCATGTCTGAGTACAGACAACTATAAATGAAAAAGGCTGAGAAGCCTGACTATCTACCAGATACTGCCGAGGGCACAAGATCGTAGCTGAGGTAACAAGCTAAACGTCGAAGTCCACGTGGAACTACTAGTGAGACTGAAGTCTCTCTGCAAAAACATAAAATAGGCAAACGTGAGTACAAATGTACCCAGCAAGACTTACATCAGAACTAACTACATATGCATCATTATCAACAAAGGGGATGGTGGGGTTTAACTGCAGCAAGCCAGCTTTGACTCGGTGGCTATCCTAAACTACGACTGCAATGTAACTCTTTTGAGGTGGCGCACACGAGTCCACATATTCACCATATCAATACACCACTATGGATCCGCTCCCGTCTCCCTACAAGAACGCCATCCATAGCACTCACGCTTATCTTGCGTATTTTAGAGTATCCACTTTCACTTGTCTATGAACTGATATAAGCAACCCAGAAGTCCTTTTCCGCGGACACAGCTATTCGAATAGATCATATTAACCCTGCAGGGGTGTACTTCTTCACACACGCTCTCACCACTTACCGCCGTTTACACGACATGTACTCGGCAACCTTCAAGCGGAAGCCCAACGTGGGTGTCGGCCACGGCCTGCCTAAACACTCGAGTCTCTAGTCCAGGTTTATCACCTATTCGGGTTCCACCCATGAGGAGATCCGGCCGGAGTTTCGCTCACAGCCCCAAACGATGTGAACAGGGTTCCGTGACACCAAACGGGCGTCCGGTTTACCCGGCCACGTTCCTACCGCATCACAGCCCACCCCTACGGTCAGCGCTGCGCATGGCCTCCAGCATACTACAAACACCAGAAACTACTTGCAACTCCTGGACAGAGGACAAGGGTGATCAAGAAGCCGAGAGGGTCCATTGGTTTCGGGCCCAATGCGTGGTAGTAGCTGAATCATGGATCACAAACACAGAACTCAGTTCCTGAGGACGGCTGCAATGAGACAACCCACCATGTACTCCTACATGGCCTCTCACCGCTACCTTTACCAAATCGTGTTCACACACTTAGCTCACACACAGTAGGAAATGTTCACACACCTCTGATTCATCCCCGATGAATCAGACCTGACTCAACTCTAAGAAGTAGCAGGCATGACAAACAAACATGAATGAGTAGGCACAACAGGGCTCAAACAACTCCTACTCATGCTAGTGGGTTTCATCTATTTACTGTGGCAATGACAGGTCATGCAGAGGATAAAGGGGTTCAACTACCGCAGCATGTAACAGTTGAATTGGTGTTGTCCTAATGCATTAAAAGAGAGCAGGAGCGAGAGAGTAGGATTGTATCGGAATGAACAAGGGGGTTTTGCTTGCCTGGCACTTCTGAAGATAACATTGAGTCTTCATCAGTGTCAACGATCACATCATCGGTATCACGTCTATCGAGAGGGGACAAATACCGGCAACACAGAAAGGAACACAATCAATGCAATGCACAATATGATGCATGCTCATGACATGGCAATATGAATGTGTTTTGAGCTAATGCAACTAGCAACAGATTAAATGAAGTTGGTTTGAATATAAAATTCAAATTCAAACTCCATATGTGATTAAATAAATGTCATTCACTTCATTTGTCCTAAACAGTAGTGATAAGTTGTTCTAACATGCATGAAAATGGTACAGATGGATTCCTTGAATTTTTCTGATAATTTTTCATATATAATTTATTTAATTTGGAGTTACGGTTAATTTTCTATGATTTATTGAAGTTTTAGCTATTTTCTGAAATTCCTGAAATAATAATAAATCCAGAAATGATTTATGGCGTCAGCACCACGTCACGGTGACGTCAGCAGGGTCAACTGGGCGCCCCAGGTCAAACCTGACGTGTGGGGGCCACACGTCAGTAACACAGGAGCTAATCCCGGTCAAACCCAGCGCTGACTGGGGTTTGACCAGGGGTGGGGCCTACTGTCAGTGGCTGTAGGTGGTTTAGTTAGTTGGATTAGCTCCTAATGACAGAGCCACGTCAGCTAGTGACGCCGGCGACCACGGCGACGGCGAGACCTCGCCGGAGTTGCTCGGGGCGGCGCTACAGGGCACCGTTTTGCTCGGGGTTTGCGGCTACAGCGAGCTGGAAGACTCGCGCATCCAGTGGTGGTGGCGGCAGCAGCTGCGGTGGTCGGAATCGACGGCGGTGACCAAATCGGCGGCGGCCGGAGCTCGGGCATCGCCTAAGACGATGCTATGGTGCAGCTACGGACGAACCGATGGGAGTTTTCGGCTCCTGGGAACATCTCGAGCCCGAGGGCGTGCTCAGACGCGAGCTAAGACATCTGTGGCCACGGCGGTGCCATGGCCGGCGGCGAGGAGCGCTCGGCAAGGTGGTTAGGCGGTTAGGGGAGGCAATCGAGCATGGGGTTAGAGGGAAAAGGGTCGTGGCCTCACAGCGGTTGCAGGGGCCGTAGAAGCGGGCTCGGGAAAGCGATGATGGTGGCGAATCAACGGCGAAGATCCTCGGCGGCCGGAGATGGGGAAGACGGCGTGGGCGGCGATGCAGGGCGTCCGACGGGGCATGGGTTGGTGGAGAGGAAGAGGGGGTCGAGGCGGAGCCTCTGGGCGCAACGACGAGGCGAGGCAGTGGCTGTGGCCACGGCGACGCTCGTCAGCGGCGGTGGCTCCGTTCGGGTGATAGGGAGAGAGAGCAGAGGAGAGGATGGGGACGAGAGAGTGAGCGACGGTTCCAGGAGGGGTGCGTGGCGTCGCTAGAGGCTCGGGGAGGAAGCAGGAGGTGGCCAGGGAAGCAGGAGGTGGCCGAGGCAGCGTCGGCGCCCGTCGGCCACACGCGCTGCCTACTGGCGCGGGGAAGACGACAGGAGGGGAGCCCCAGGTGGGCTGGGCCGGCTGGAGGAGCTGGGCCAGGTGGGCTGAGGTGAGCGCCAGGTAGTCCTCTGCTCTTTCTATTTTTGTTTTTATTTATCTATTTTGTTCTGTGTTGTTTTAGTTTAGTAATATACTAAACCATTTTATAAAATCCTGAAAAATAGTTATGTGGCTAGAACTAAAATATACCAAACCACATAAAATGTTCCAGTAATTATTGGACATATATTATTTATATATCAAATATATATCCAATGCAAATAGCTATTTATTTAATTCAAAGGCCCAAAATAATTAACTCTGAGATACCAAAAATATTGTTTTGAGTTTTTCCTCTTTGCAATATTTTCAGAGACTAAGAGGAACATTTTCTTGGACTTCTTTGAGGAGATTTTAATGTTGATCATTTTTAGAAGGTTTCTGAGGCTTTGAAAATTCCTCAATTCAAATTTCATTTGAATTAAAACATGATGCTCACATGAGGTCTAGCCTAGTGCATAACAGGACCAGGGATGTGACAACTCACCCCCACTAAACAAAAATCTCGTCCCGAGATTCAAGCGTAGGGTAAGGTGAAGGGGGAGCGCAAACTAGCACAATCTTCACGATCCAGGTTGCACTTCATAGGAACGTTGATTCATTCACCATCATTGTCTTGATGTCTTGCTCTGAGAACTCCAACTAACATGACAACGAGAGGAAAGGAAAGACCCTAAAAGAATCGTTCTTCTCGGAGGTCGAACAACTCAGGAGTAACTCTCGGGATGAGACATAGCAACATCTCTTGAGCTGAGAGACGAAGCACAGATCTGAAGAAATGGAGTGAGACAGATGACGAGGGTTCACTAGGTAGACAACAACTTCACGCTTAAGGTGGTAATCGGTTGTCAACGTAGCGAGGAGTTGAATTGCCATGATACCATAACGATGCACCTTAGGGAAGGTGACTCGTAGATATATCCCCTTAAGTGGCAAAAAGAATTACCTTTGATTCAAAGATCATTGAAACTCTTTATACCAGCCTAAGGCAATCACAAGCGATCATTTGGAGGGGGTCGGTAGAATGGCATACTCGGACTTGGATGATGTGGATTACCTTGTTGAAGACAACGTAATGGATGAATTTGCTTATCACCGGAAATGGAAGAGACCCATGGTAGAATGGCATAATGGCGGTGCAAGCTGGGAACAGAATGCAAATGCTGGGAATGATTCTAGTAACTGGGGAAGAACCCAATAATAAAGAGTGAATTCACTGTTGGAGTGGTTATAGCATAACCGAAGAGACTAGGAGCAATCCCGGTTAGTGCCGATGATAACACGTAGCGCTTGTGCGTGCTCTCAAGAACTTGAGCATTTCCACATTCATCAAGATTTTACCAATATCCGTGTCAAGGATTCTGGCAACACAACTTGCTACCACGATGAATGATGATGGATGATGCAGATGCAAAGGAAGATAACACTTCTCAGATTTCATCTTAGCGAGGCCAAGGAAATAAAATCTGGATGACCGACCGAGAGACATTTAGCACTCCGCTTCTAATGTTCTCCTTGATGTGCTAGCGTAACCCATTCATAGATATGGTTTGATATCTAGAACATCAAGTAAAAAGGTCGGACTTCGGGATCTCAAAATCCATAGGGGCAACTAGGGAGTAAATCCTACGAAATCCCTATGGGGAGGTGGCCAACTTCCTCAATCAAGATATTATAATAATAGGTCTACCGGATGGGTGTGTTGGCCACGACATCCACCTTGCCGGTTATTGAAAGACCAATATTATAATTCTTGGGAAATGTTCCAACCATCACATCTGCCTGAGATTCAGATCTGGTTGGTGTCAGGATATCCCAGACTCATCAAGTCTAGAAAGAAAAATGAAAGTTTGCAACACAAATCGACGAGATAATGTTGCGGAATTCTCGGGGAGTGAGCTACGATAGTAAGCTCCAAAACATGAGCTGGTTCTGCTACAAACATGCGAACACGTTGTCCCAGACAAGCATGGCCACGTAGCAGTCTTATAATTAAACACTACCGAGTTCAGGTGGAGAACCATCATCGAGGATATCGAAGTCTTTACGCAAGTCCATGGATTAGATTCCAAGCATAGACTTCTTTTCCTTGAACAAGTCAATCAGTGGCTTAGTGTGCTAGGGACACATATAGAATGAAGGTTGCAAGTCTCCAGACTACAGAATACTTTGCACGTGTGCATGACTGATTTGGGATGATTCCAAAGGAAACAAAACAATCTTTCTCAAATTCACGGCGGCAACTTTCACCAAATGCACATGAACTGGAGGAAGTCACTTCTTACATCCGAACATATGCTTCATGAACTAGCATGAAGAAATGCTTTCAAAAGTTTCCAACACTAGCTTAATGTTCACAAATCATGGAGGAGATAAGGATGTTGTCAATGGGCTCAACAACAATTCATCCGGTTTCCTTTTAAAAGGAATTCCATAGTTAAGTGAACACGGTGATAGCATTGATCAGACCAAAAGATGTAATGGTGTATGCTCGAGGAAAATCCACGAGTAAGATAACATTACGAACATCGTTGGTTCTGACTTGATTTGAGGATAGCCCATACTCAAATCAAAGTTTTGATAAGACAATAGGTCCAACAATCGATCACAGGGACCAATCGATGAAGATATCACCTTTCTTCAACACACACTACACAAGAATATCCCTTTGGAACGGACTAAGTCAGGCAAGCTTTTATCTTCCAACTCTCCAAGTTGTTGTCTAGCTTAACCAACTAGCTCCGGGATATCCATCACAGATTCTTGGAGAAAGGGTGGTTCACAAGAACCCGACTTGATCACGAGCTCAACATAGCAGTCAGGTGACAACCTGGTAATACTTCCGAGAAGACATCCAGAAAATCACGAACCACCGGTATGTTACTAAGCTCGAGAACAATCTCGCTTTTGAGGGCAAGACGATATGATCAAATGAGTGAGGACTTGACAAGATCCTAACTTATCAATCGAAGGGTGCACCGAAATAAGGACTAGGTAGCACGATCAGTCTTAGAAGGATGATTCAAAAACCAACACGCTAAGAATGAAATTTTTATCCTTTAACTACCAAGCAACGAGGTTGCTGGGAGTATTGAATTCACACATCACAATTCATTTGTCGGTATTCCAGTTGCATCAACACGAGGGCCGAGGAATGACTAATGATGGTGAGAAGTATCACTACGTCAAAATTCATGAGAGTTGGTGCAGTTCTCATGACAATTCTGACATAAAGGGGGTAATACTCCAAGGTAGAACAGAACCAAAAGCTAGATTGGCATTTGATCTGCGGAATACAACTACTTTGACCCAATCCTAGATATGGATGAGGTACTGGAGTTTGTTTCTCCAAGTCATTCAGGACAGAATGGCTTGACGGACCACAAGAGTAATAGGCATCGATAAACGAACGCACGCATACTCTTGACTATCAATTGATAGACGAGGGTCAAAATGCAACTAAAGAGAACAACTCAAAGGAACATATAATTTTCTGAGTTGTGGATGCATAGATTAGTATGTCGAACCAAGTTCAACATATTTCTTCCGGATAACCCATGCAGAAAGGTGGAACTGGCAGAGTCACGATTTATGAATGGAGAACTCCTCAAGAGTACTCTAATTGTGATCTTTTGATCCAATAAACATCTGCCATAAGCGGTTCATAGTATTTGGAAGAAGGAAATACCACGGACCTCAAGGACTATCGCAAAGTTACTAATATCCTGAAGGAACTAGCAAACACTATCAACATGAAGTAAGTAGAGTGAATCTCGGGTTCAAAGCCCAAGGAGTAGAATACCTACTACTAAGTGGCATCACGGGATGCTTTCGAGAATAAAAGCCAGAATCATCACACTGGGATCACAAATCATTGCTAGATTACTAGGTGACTCCCTAAAACACCTAGGGTCATAATAATAACTCCAACATAAATGTCAAGGCAACGGAGTACCTCAACTCCCTGATTAGTGTGGTTAATCTGGCCCATGGGAACATTGAAACGGTAAGAAAGGATTTGCAAATGCATCAGACTACTTAGAAACCTGGGATGACTCGGACAGCGTAATGGCTGTAAATGCTCAGAAAAGATTTGAGACATTCACAAAAATGGTGGCATAACCACTCAGGAGCACAATATCAAGGTTTCGAGATCAACAATTAACATACGGAAGTAGTAGGAACTGAACTGAGACTTAGATCCAACAATCTTATAAGTCCACTGATTAGTAACACGTGATCCTGATAGAGAGAAGAGAAAGCCTAGTTCCTTAACCCCGTCGGAAAGATAAGATGACTCAGATCAGAAGGGCATAAGGTATAAGGAGTAAAAAGAGCCTTACGTTCCATCCCACAATCAATTCCCTTATATAACTAAAGAATTTCTAGACTCAACTTCGACCAGTTTGGCTTGGTAATCCTACAGGCAGTCAAGCTCTGATACCAACGCTGTCAGGACCCCGACTCAATGCCACATCGATCTAGCATGTAACACCTCATATCACTTTGCGGCCTCACGCACGGTATTCCCACGGGTGTCGCCTTACCTTTGCCCGGGACCGTTTGCGTCTTTTGGCACACGTATATGATAGTGTCGCTAGCATCCATATGATAAGGAGCCCGGGCTGACATGGCTAGTCGTAAACCCAAAGTGGCCCAAACTTACAGGGACAGGCATCCATGACCCAACATCGAACGTGTCGGTCATCAGCGAGTGAATCCAGGCTGTAGCACTGGGCTAGCAGGACTCCGATGAACCGGGCTGTAGCGGGCTAACAGGACTCCGATATTCATCGCGTGACATTTCCCCGAAGGGACAGACACAGGAACGGAGAAGGACACATGCCGGCCAGCCTAAGTGTTCCGGAGCAGTAGCAAGCTACCATGGCTCAGTGAAACACTAGGAGACATTTCCCGGTAAGAGAGGCTACTAAGGATAAACAACTAGATGGTCAGATCCCACACATACCAAGCATCAATAGCATTCACACAATATGCTCGATATGTGCAATACAACATGGCATCACAAAATGACTCTACGACTCAAGTATTTATTCGATAGGCTCCGAGGAGCGAGATATTACAAACAGGGGTCTCACGACCCAACATTCAGAGCATACAAGTCAAAGCACAAGCGGAAGCTATCATGTCTGAGTACAGACAACTATAAATGAAAAAGGCTGAGAAGCCTGACTATCTACCAGATACTGCCGAGGGCACAAGATCGTAGCTGAGGTAACAAGCTAAAGGTCGAAGTCCACGTGGAACTACTAGTGAGACTGAAGTCTCTCTGCAAAAACATAAAATAGGCAAACGTGAGTACAAATGTACCCAGCAAGACTTACATCAGAACTAACTACATATGCATCATTATCAACAAAGGGGATGGTGGGGTTTAACTGCAGCAAGCCAGCTTTGACTCGGTGGCTATCCTAAACTACGACTGCAAGCGACTCTTTGAGGTGGCGCACATGAGTCCACATATTCACCATATCAATACACCACTATGGATCCGCTCCCGTCTCCCTACGAGAACGCCATCCATAGCACTCACGCTTATCTTGCGTATTTTAGAGTATCCACTTTCACTTGTCTATGAACTGATATAAGCAACCCAGAAGTCCTTTTCCGCGGACACGGCTATTCGAATAGATCATATTAACCCTGCAGGGGTGTACTTCTTCACACACGCTCTCACCACTTACCGCCGTTTACACGACATGTACTCGGCAACCTTCAAGCGGAAGCCCAACATGGGTGTCGGCCACGGCCTGCCTAAACACTCGAGTCTCTAGTCCAGGTTTATCGCCTATTCGGGTTCCATCCATGAGGAGATCCGGCCGGAGTTTCGCTCACAGCCCCAAACGATGTGAACAGGGTTCCGTGACACCAAACGGGCGTCCGGTTTACCCGGACACGTTCCTACCGCATCACAGCCCACCCCTACGGTCAGCGCTGCGCACGGCCTCCAGCATACTACAAACACCAGAAACTACTTGCAACTCCTGGACAGAGGACAAGGGTGATCAAGAAGCCGAGAGGGTCCATTGGTTTCGGGCCCAATGCGTGGTAGTAGCTGATTCATGGATCACAAACACAGAACTCAGTTCCTGAGGACGGCTGCAATGAGACAACCCACCATGTACTCCTACATGGCCTCTCACCGCTACCTTTACCAAATCGTGTTCACACACTTAGCTCACACACAGTAGGACATGTTCACACACCTCTGATTCATCCCCGATGAATCAGACCTGACTCAACTCTAAGCAGTAGCAGGCATGACAAACAAACATGAATGAGTAGGCACAACAGGGCTCAAACAACTCCTACTCATGCTAGTGGGTTTCATCTATTTACTGTGGCAATGACAGGTCATGCAGAGGATAAAGGGGTTCAACTACCGCAGCATGTAACAGTTGAATTGGTGTTGTCCTAATGCATTAAAAGAGAGCAGGAGCGAGAGAGTAGGATTGTATCGGAATGAACAAGGGGGTTTTGCTTGCCTGGCACTTCTGAAGATAACATTGAGTCTTCATCAGTGTCAACGATCACATCATCGGTATCACGTCTATCGAGAGGGGACAAATACCGGCAACACAGAAAGGAACACAATCAATGCAATGCACAATATGATGCATGCTCATGACATGGCAATATGAATGTGTTTTGAGCTAATGCAACTAGCAACAGATTAAATGAAGTTGGTTTGAATATAAAATTCAAATTCAAACTCCATATGTGATTAAATAAATGTCATTCACTTCATTTGTCCTAAACAGTAGTGATAAGTTGTTCTAACATGCATGAAAATGGTACAGATGGATTCCTTGAATTTTTCTGATAATTTTTCATATATAATTTATTTAATTTGGAGTTACGGTTAATTTTCTATGATTTATTGAAGTTTTAGCTATTTTCTGAAATTCCTGAAATAATAATAAATCCAGAAATGATTTATGGCGTCAGCACCACGTCACGGTGACGTCAGCAGGGTCAACTGGGCGCCCCAGGTCAAACCTGACGTGTGGGGGCCACACGTCAGTGACACAGGAGCTAATCCCGGTCAAACCCAGCGCTGACTGGGGTTTGACCAGGGGTGGGGCCTACTGTCAGTGGCTGTAGGTGGTTTAGTTAGTTGGATTAGCTCCTAATGACAGAGCCACGTCAGCTAGTGACGCCGGCGACCACGGCGACGGCGAGACCTCGCCGGAGTTGCTCGGGGCGGCGCTACAGGGCACCGTTTTGCTCGGGGTTTGCGGCTACAGCGAGCTGGAAGACTCGCGCATCCAGTGGTGGTGGCGGCAGCAGCTGCGGTGGTCGGAATCGACGGCGGCGACCAAATCGGCGGCGGCCGGAGCTCGGGCATCGCCTAAGACGAAGCTATGGTGCAGCTACGGACGAACCGATGGGAGTTTTCGGCTCCTGGGAACATCTCGAGCCCGAGGGCGTGCTCAGACGCGAGCTAAGACATCTGTGGCCACGGCGGTGCCATGGCCGGCGGCGAGGAGCGCTCGGCAAGGTGGTTAGGCGGTTAGGGGAGGCAATCGAGCATGGGGTTAGAGGGAAAAGGGTCGTGGCCTCACAGCGGTTGCAGGGGCCGTAGAAGCGGGCTCGGGGAAGCGATGATGGTGGCGAATCAACGACGAAGATCCTCGGCGGCCGGAGATGGGGAAGACGGCGTGGGCGGCGATGCAGGGCGTCCGGCGGGGCATGGGTTGGTGGAGAGGAAGAGGGGGTCGAGGCGGAGCCTCTGGGCGCAACGACGAGGCGAGGCAGTGGCTGTGGCCACGGCGACGCTCGTCAGCGGCGGTGGCTCCGTTCGGGTGAGAGGGAGAGAGAGCAGAGGAGAGGATGGGGACGAGAGAGTGAGCGACGGTTCCAGGAGGGGTGCGTGGCGTCGCTAGAGGCTCGGGGAGGAAGCAGGAGGTGGCCAGGGAAGCAGGAGGTGGCCGAGGCAGCGTCGGCGCCCGTCGGCCACGCGCGCTGCCTACTGGCGCGGGGAAGACGACAGGAGGGGAGCCCCTGGTGGGCTGGGCCGGCTGGAGGAGCTGGGCCAGGTGGGCTGAGGTGAGCGCCAGGTAGTCCTCTGCTCTTTCTATTTTTGTTTTTATTTATCTATTTTGTTCTGTGTTGTTTTAGTTTAGTAATATACTAAACCATTTTATAAAATCCTGAAAAATAGTTATGTGGCTAGAACTAAAATATACCAAACCACATAAAATGTTCCAGTAATTATTGGACATATATTATTTATATATCAAATATATATCCAATGCAAATAGCTATTTATTTAATTCAAAGGCCCAAAATAATTAACTCTGAGATACCAAAAATATTGTTTTGAGTTTTTCCTCTTTGCAATATTTTCAGAGACTAAGAGGAACATTTTCTTGGACTTCTTTGAGGAGATTTTAATGTTGATCATTTTTAGAAGGTTTCTGAGGCTTTGAAAATTCCTCAATTCAAATTTCATTTGAATTAAAACATGATGCTCACATGAGGTCTAGCCTAGTGCATAACAGGACCAGGGATGTGACATGGAAATTCTGGATAGCATGAAAGGATACTTGAATAAGAGTTTTTCAAAGCAAGACCTCGGTGAAGCTGCTTACACATTGAGCATCAAGATCTATATAGATAGATCAAGACGCTTGATAAGTTTTTTCAATGAGTACATACCTTGATAAATTTTTGAAATAGTTCAAAATGGAACAGTCAAAGAAGGAGTTCTTGCCTGTGTTACAAGGTGTGAAGTTCAGATAGACTCAAGACTCAACCATTGCAGAAAATACAAAGAGAATGAAAAGTCATTCCCTATGCCTCTGTCATAGGTTCTATAAAGTATGCTATGCTGTGAACCAGACCTATTGTATACCTTGCTCTGTGTTTGGCAAAGGAATACAATTTTGATCTAATAAGTAGATCACTGGACATGGGTCAAGAATATCCTTAGTGACGACTAAGGAGATGTTTCTCGATTATGGAGGTGATAAAAGAGCCCATCGTAAAAGTTACAACGATGCAAGCTTTTACACCAATCCAGATGACTCTAAGTCTCAATCTGGATACATATTGAAAGTGGGAGCAATTAGCTAGAGTAGCTCCGTGCAGAGCATTGTGGACATAGAATATTTGCGAAGTACATACGGCTCTGAATATGACAGACCCGTTGACTAAGCTTCTCTCACGAGCAAAACATGATCATACCTTAGTACTCTTTTGGGTGTTAATCACATAGCGATGTGAACTAGATTATTGACTCTAGTTAACCCTTTGGGTGTTGATCACATGATGATGTGAACTATGGGTATTAATCACATGCAGATGTGAATATTGGTGTTAAATCACATAGCGATGTGAACTAGATTATTGACTCTAGTGCAAGTGGGAGAGTGAAGGAAATATGCCCTAGAGGCAATAATAAAGTTATTATTTATTTCCTTATTTCATGATAAATGTTTATTATTCATGCTAGAATTGTATTAACCGGAAACATGATACATGTGTGAATACATAGACAAACATATAGTCACTAGTATGCCTCTACTTGACTAGCTCATTAATCAAAGATGGTTATGTTTCCTAACCATAGACATGTGTTGTCATTTGATTAATGGGATCACATCATTAGGAGAATAATGTGATTGACATGACCCATTCTGTTAGCCTAGCACTTGATCGTTTAGTATGTTGCTATTGCTTTCTTCATGACTTATACATGTTCCTGTAACTATGAGATTATGCAACTCCCGTTTACTGGTGGAACACTTTGGGTACTACCAAACGTCACAACGTAACTGGGTGATTATAAAGGAGTACTACAGGTGTTTCCGAAGGTACATGTTGGGTTGGTATAATTCGAGATTAGGTTTTGTCACTCCGATTGTCGGAGAGGTATCTTTGGGCCCTCTCGGTAATACTCATCACCTAAGCCTTGCAAGCATTGTAACTAATGAGTTAGTTATAAGATGATGTGTTATAGAACGAGTAAAGAGACTTGCCGGTAACGAGATTGAACTAGGTATTGGATACCGACGATCAAATCTCGGGCAAGTAACATACCGATGACAAAGGGAACAACGTATGTTGTTATGCGGTTTGACCGATAAAGATCTTCGTAGAATATGTAGAAACCAATATGGGCATCCAGGTCCCGCTATTGGTTATTGACCGAGAATGGTTCTAGGTCATGTCTACATAGTTCTCGAACCCGTAGGGTCCGCACGCTTAACATTACGATGACAGTTTTATTATGAGTTTATAAGTTTTGATGTACCGAAGTTTGTTCAGAGTCCCGGATGTGATCACGGACATGACGAGGAGTCTCGAAATGGTCGAGACATAAAGATTGATATATTGGACGACTATATTCGGACACCGTAAGTGTTCCGGACGTTTTCGGAGAATACCGGAGTGCCGGAGGGTTACCGGAACCCCCCGGGAGAGATAATGGGCCACATGGGACTTGGTGGAAAGAGAGAGGGGCGGCCAGGGTGGGCTGCGCGCCCCCTCTCCCTCTGGTCCTAATTGGACTAGGAGGGGGGCGGCGCCCCCCTCTTTTCTTCCCCTCTCTCCTTTCCTTTCCCCTCCTAGTAGGAGTAGGAAAGGGGGAGTCCTACTCCTACTAGGAGGAGGACTCCTCCTCCTTGGCGCGCCCACAAGGGCCGGCCGGCCTCCCCCCTCCCTCCTTTATATACGGGGGCAGGGGGCACCCCATAACACACAAGTTGATCTACGCATCGTTCCTTAGCCGTGTGCGGTGCCCCCCGCCAACATATTCCACCTCGGTCATATTGTCGCGGAGTTTAGGCGAAGCCCTGCGCCGGTAGAACATCATCATCGTCACCACGCCGTCGTGCTGATGGAACTCATCCCCGAAGCTTTGTTGGATCGGAGCCCGGGGATCGTCATCGAGCTGAACGTGTGCTGCACTCGGAGGTGCCGTACGTTCGGTGCTTGGATCGGTCGGATCGTGAAGATGTACGACTACATCAACCGCGTTGTCATAACGCTTCCTCTTACGGTCTACGAGGGTACGTGGACGAACACTCTCCCCTATCGTTGCTATGCCATCACCATGATCTTGCGTGTGCGTAGGGAAATTTTTGAAATTACTACGTTCCCCAACACTTTTACCATAAGCTCCACCCTTGACGACAAATAGGAAGACACGCTCGTCACCTTCCTGCGGGCGAATGTCGATGTGTTTGCATGGCAACCTTCCGACATCCCCGGTGTTCCCAGGGAGATGATTGAGCACCACCTTGTTGTCTGCCCTCATGCGCGGCCCGTCAAGCAGAAGGTCAGAAAGCAAGCTTTTGAACGACAAGAGTCCATGACAGAAGAGATCCGGAAACTGGAAGAAGTGTGTTTGGTAAGAGGAGTACTCCATCCAACGTGGTTGGCCAATCCGGTCGTGGTGTGCAAGGCAAATGGGAAGTGGAGACTGTGTATTGATTACACATATATCAATAAGGCTTGCCCTAAAGACCCCTTCCCGTTGCCGCGCATCGACCAGATTGTTGACTCCATGGCTGGGTGTGATCTGCTGTCATTCCTCGACGCCTACTCCGGCTACCACCAGATCTTCATGACAAGAGAAGACGAAGAGAAAACAACATTCATCACCCCATGTGGTACGTATTGTTTCATACGGATGCCTTTTGGGTTGAAGAGTGCTGGTTCGACATTTGCAAGGGCGGTCCAGATTGGTTTTGAACCCCAGCTCCATAGAAATATGGAAGCTTATATGGATGACATAGTGGTCAAAACCAAGGACAGGGCAACCCTCATACCAGATCTGCAAGAAACATTTGCAAACCTGCGCAAGATCAATCTCAAGCTGAACCCTGAGAAGTGCGCCTTTGGCGTCCCGTCCGGCAAGCTTCTCGGGTTCTTGGTGTCACAACATGGGATAGAGGCCAATCCGGACAAAATCAAAGCTATAGAGCAGATTGAAGCACCCAAGTGAATCAAGGATGTGCGTCGGCTTGCTGGTTGCGTCGCCGCCATGGGCAGGTTCATTTCCAAGTCTGTCGAGCACGCCCTTCCCTTTTTCAAGATCTTGAAAAAGGCGGGCCCGATGGAGTGGACGCCAGAATCCGAAGCAGCATCGCAAGATTTGAAGAAATACCTCTCGTCCGCGCCGATACTAGTTGCACCTAGGCCACAGGAGCCGTTGCTGCTATACTTGGCGGCAACGGACCAGGTAGTCAGCGCCGCGCTAGTGGCGCAGGGAGAGGTTGACGACGAGGAGATCGCAGCGGCAGAGCCCGACACAACCAATGCAGAGACGACACAGCCAGTTGAAGTGCCGCCAAAGAAGAAAATGATGCAGCACCCGGTTTACTTTGTTAGTTCCCTCCTGCAGGGGGCTAGATCAAGGTACTCTGACGTGCAGAAACTGCTCTTCGGCCTTCTTATGGCCTCAAGGAAGCTGTGTCACTAATTCCAGGCACACGAGATCACTGTCGTCACTCGCTTCCCTCTGCAACGGATATTGCACAATCCGGATGCAACGGGAAGAATTGTGGAATGAGCACTGGAGCTGTCCAGCTTTGGCCTCAAGTTTGAAAGCACTTCGACGATTCAGAGCCGAGTTCTAGCGGAGTT
This sequence comes from Triticum dicoccoides, assembly GCF_002162155.2. NCBI lineage: Eukaryota > Viridiplantae > Streptophyta > Magnoliopsida > Poales > Poaceae > Triticum > Triticum dicoccoides. Next base: position 53,911,436 of record NC_041385.1, read on the forward strand.
CATTGCAAAATGGACAACAACGCCTGACGGAGAAGCCCAAGAGACTGATCTTCCCTGCAAGGAGGCAAGTTGTGATTGGACCATGTACTTTGATGGAGCTTTCTCCCTACAAGGCGCCGGGGCTGGCGTACTGCTTGTCGCGCCCACCGGAGAGCACCTCAAGTACGTGATCTAGATGCACTTCCCCAGGGAGGCGTCAACCAACAATACGGCAGAGTACGAAGGGCTGCTTGCCGGTCTTAGGATCGCGGTGGACCTCGGAATCAAGAAACTCATCGTCAGGGGGGACTCGCAGCTTGTCGTCAAGCAAATCAACAAGGATTACCCGAGCCCATTGATGAAGGCCTACGTCGATGAAGTGAGAAAGCTGGAAGAGCATTTCAATGAGATACAGGTTGAACACGTTCCCCGAGCGGAGAACGATATTGCCGATTACCTGTCAAAACACGCTGCCCTCAAGCTACCTGTGGAACCAGGTACCTTTGTACTTCAGTTAACTCAGTCATCCGTTGATCCATCAACAGAGCAGAATAAAAAGAGGAAATCAGGGCCCGGCAAGTACTTTCCCGCCGAGCTCCCCGGAGCCGCCGGCAGGGATGTTGCCGGGGATACTGAGCCCGCCACAGGACGACTGGCTCTGGTGGAGCGTCAAGCTCTTGCCGTCGAGACAGTCGCTCCTATAGCGGAGGAAATGCCTTTAGTCCTCGCCGTCGAGCCCCAGGCTCCAGCATGGGCACAACATACCGTCCGATTCCTCCAAATAGGGGAACTTCCTGAGGAGAAGGAAGAAGCAGAAAAAGTAGCCCGTCGCTCTACCATGTACCAGTTCGTCGATGACGTCCTGTACAGAAAGAGGCCGAGCGGTGTGAAATTGAAGTGTATCCCTCGAGAGGAAGGACTGGAGCTATTCGCGGAGATACCTGGAGGCATATGTGGATCCCACATTGGGTCAAGGGCCCTTGTCGGTAAGGCATTTCGGCAAGGCTTCTTCTAGACCACCGCCCTCCAGGATGCGACGACAGTAGTCACCCGGTGTGAAGCGTGTCAGTTCCATTCAAAGAAGCTTCATCAGCCAGCTCAAGTCCTTCAAACCATTCCTCTCTCCTGGCTCTTCTCGGTCTGGGGGCTCGATATACTGGGCCCTTTCCCCCGCATTGTCGGGGTCTTTGAGTACTTATACGTTGCAATCGACAAGTTCACAAAGTTGCCGGAGGTGGAAGCGGTGAGGAAGGTCACAGCTCAGTCAGCCGTCAAGTTCTTCAAGGGACTAATGTGCCGTTTTGGCATACCCAACAGGGTTATCACCGACAACGGCACACAGTTCACAAGCCGCACCTTCATGCAATATACCCAAGACCTCGGCAGCAAAGTCCGTTTCGCTTCCGTTGCTCACCCACGAAGTAATGGTCAAGCTAAGAGGGCAAATGCTGAAGTACTGCGAGGCTTAAGGACCAAGACCTTTGACAGGCTGCACAAGAGTGGAAGGCACTGGATTGATGAGTTGCCAGCGGTTCTTTGGTCGATCAGGACGACGCCAAATCGAGCCACCGGCCAGATCCCTTTTCCCCTGGTATACGGGGCAGAAGCAGTTCTCCCCACTGAACTCATATACGGGTCACCTCGTGTCCTCTCTTATGACAAGCTTGAGCAAGAGCAACTGCGGCAAGATGACAGAGTGCTCCTTGAGGAAGATCGTCTTCGGGCGGCTGTGAGAGTAGCATGCTACCAGCAAGCCTTGCGCTGCTACCATAGCCGCAAGGTTCACGCCCGAAGCCTTGAGGAATGCGACCTTGTCCTTCGGCGCGTTCAAGTGGCCAAGAATTCCAACAAGTTGACGCCAAAGTGGGAAGGCCCTTATCGGGTAATACGAGTCACCAGTCCTGGCGCAGTCCGCCTGAAGACCGAAGATGTTGTTCCGGTGAGTAACTCCTGGAACATTGAGCATCTTTGCAAGTTTTACCCGTGAGGCGCGG
>NC_041385.1:53913603-53915498 GCF_002162155.2 Triticum dicoccoides
ATTGCCGATGATGCATGTAACCCTTTGTACAAAGCCAGGCGCAGACCCTGAGCATAAATAAATGAAGCGTTGGCGGCCTAAGTTATAGCATGCATGCTAGGTCGAGTCTCGTCCTTGGTTAGGGTTGATAGTGCTTAGCGGCGACTAACCCCTAGCTTAGAGGTCGAGTGTGCATCTCTTTGCCGTTCTTTTGTCTTCCTTGGTTCGCAGGACTCACAGATATCCTCGCCGGATCGCTTGAGGATGAAAAAGAAAAGAGGGACAGACTGGCATCTAGACCCCGGCAAGCCAGTATTGCCGGGGGCTGCGAGTACAAAGATCCACCCACGGCAAACCATAGTTGCCGGGGGCTACAACTTCAGATAAGTTCTTCATCCCTTATCATGCATTCCCTTATAGACTGAGGGATGTGAAACCTCGTTTTTTTCCCAAAGCTACCGTGCTCCCCTAAAAACTCTAGGCCCTAGGGCTCGTTCCTGGGGCCAGGTTTGGTCGCAGTCGCGGCAGCAAAAGGATGAAACGAGGAGCCTGAACCCACCTCATCCCTGCCTCCGCCGAAAGGGTGAGAAAGGTCGAGCGAAGTGGGAAGACGGCAGGGCCTGTTGCCGGGCAAGGAAATGTTTATCGTGGGGATATCAAGGATTTACTCCTTTTCATGGGTTCTACCCGCAAACAAATGACCCGGCAAGCACCCCTTTTTCATTAAAAACATCCCACTCAAGTACAGCCCATGGGGAATGAAAAACATGAATGATGGGATTACAAGTTTTAAATTCAGCTAAGGCCTAAAGGCTTACAAACTAAAAAGATATAACGTGCCCGTAACCCCTTTCTTGTCCCTCTCCTCAGGAGGCAGGTCAAGGAGGCGAAAAGGGCAAAAGGGGCGCCTAGGCGAGCTACGGCTGGCAGGAGGCACCAAGAGAACATCTCGGTGGCCGTCCGAAGGCTGGATGGTGATGGCGGCACCGGAAACGGAGCTCGAAGACGAGGCGGCAGGACGTCTGCACGCGCCGAAGGCGTCGGTGCCCGCGTACTCTGATTTGACGGCCGTGCCGCCCGCCCTCTTCCTCTTCTGCAGCCTCCGTGAAGTTCAGGAATCCGGCCCAAGGAGATGACCCCGAGAAGTTCAGGAATCCGGCGACACAGATGATGGGATCGCCGGTGCCGCACGGAGCGGCGCCAGACACCTAGTCAGACCCATCATCCTGCCGCCTGCTACCCTCGTCGTCGCTGCCGCTGGCCTCCTCGCCACTCCCGCCCAAGGAGGAGTCTTCGCTATCAGAAGAGCTCTCCATGCAGCACCTTGCCCGAGTCCCGAAGCATCCGAAGACCTTGACGGAGAGGAGGCCGCCCTCCATCAGCTTGAAATGGAGAGTGAGCCCCGCCGTCAAGCGGTGGATATGAGCAAACTTCTTCCACCCTCGAGCAAGATACAACACGTGAGGGGCTGGAAAGTCGACGCGAGCTCGCGTATCGCTGATCCAACAACACCTCATGTGCAACCGTAGTGACTCCAGCGGATCCAGCTCCATCTCGCTCGCAAATGGAGTCGGGAGACGAAGACGATGGCGAGGAGGCCGGCGCAGCCTGATGAAGAACTCGCAAGGGTCATCCCCAACATGGCCCTCCATGGGGGGGGAACTACTGGCGGAGGCGAGACCAGCGTGCCGCCCCATTCTCCTCTTCCCAGAGCGCCTCGGCCTCGCCCACGGCCTCGCCCGCGGCCTCGCCCCCTCCACCTTCCCCTCGCGGCTGGCTCTGCCACCGCAGGTGAAGGAGAAGGGAGGACGCGTTGTCGAGCGGCGACCCTCGCCGCCACCGTTGAAGGGCCAGGATTCCCTCTCTCCATGGCGGATGGAGGGGGGAGAGCAGAAGCTGAAGGAAGGAGAAGATGG
>NC_041385.1:53915805-53917573 GCF_002162155.2 Triticum dicoccoides
TCTTTATAAAGAGCCGGAGTCGGGGCTCGGCCGCCCCGCTCAGCCAATCAAGACGCGGAAGACGCGGGGAACTGGGACCAACCCGCTGCCCCGACCCGCGACGGCCCGATTTCCCGCCTCCACCGTTCGCCGCCCCAAGCACGTGAGAACCACGTCGCAGGCATGCGGGACCGAGGCGACGGGTGAGGCGACCTCTCCCCACCCCGTGATCGTGGGGAGTGGACGCCTTGAAGACCACGCCCCGGCCCCGTTCAGTAAATGGGACGAGCCTCCACGCCTCCCTCCGTTTATGGGGAAGGCGCGAACTGCCACCTTTTACTACGACGTCACGCATGCGCTCAGAGCTCAACCCCACGCATGCCGCCCACGTCACGCACGCCTCCCCACGCCGAGCCACACGCGGGAGGCATGGGAAGCGCAGCGCGTGAAGAGACTTACCGCGGTAAAAATTACCCCGCCTGCCCGCGCACCGTTTTTGGGCCTAGCCCAACGACGTGATTGCGCTTACGTGTGGCCCAGGCCCGGGGGCTCCTGTAGGTGTACAAAAAGAGGGGTACACTTTTTGTACCCCTATAACTGTGCACGGGCAGTCTGAGCCACGGACGCCACCGCACGGAGCAAGGCAAGGGAGGTGAGCCAAGGTAAGGCCGAAGCTCGAAAGGAGCAGAACGACGCCAAGACCAAGACCACGAAGAGCAAAGGGGACGAAGCGGACTCCCCCGGCAAGATCCTTGCTGTGGGCGGTTTTAGCAAACCCGGCAAGATCCTTGCTGTGGCAGCTCGCCCCCCACCTACGGAGCGAATCACCCTTGAGTCCACTGCCCCCATGAGGCAAGGATTCGGGAGACATCCCTGTGGTGGCATGCAGATCTTTGTGAAGACATTCAAGATCAGATACACACTATGGAAGATGACGACCCTTGGCGGGATCCCAGCCAAGGAGGACAACAAGGCCCCCGGCAAGAGCCTTGGCGGGGATGATAGCAGGCGCCGCGGCAAGACCCTTGCCCGGGCCCCTGCAAGACCCTTGTCGGGGCTACGGTGAGGCCCTTGCCAAGGACACCCGTAGGTCCACCATCAGGACCACGCCAATCCAAACCTCCACCATCGCTCACACGCAGCTGCCGACCCAACCAATTGGACAGGCACCTGCGTGGCAGCAAGCGGATCTTCGTGGAGACCCACCGCTGCACCACCTCAGCTGCCTGCTTGCCTACATGGCACCACGGGCACCGCTGGCCAGGGCGCATGTCGACACGAAAGGGAGCGGCGACGGACAAGACTGGGCTCTCCCCGTCCCCGATAAAGCAAGGACACCTAAGCAAGACGCATTAAATGCGCCTTGTCATGTAATACGAGGGATAAACTCGTGTCACTGTACCCTTTCCACCTCCTGTGTGCCACTGTGGCAACCCCTTTCCCTATAAAAGGAGGCCCAAGGCGACCAGGAGGAGGATTCGGCTTTTTGGAGCTCCTCACGCCCCATTGCTAGCCCAGGAACACAGATAAACAAACCACCAGAGCAGGAGTAGGGTTTTACGCATCCTCGCGGCCTGAACCTGGATAAAGAACCCGTGTGCTATCTGTTTGATCCGCCCTTCTCACGACCCTGCGCCCCGCAACCGTAGTAGGGATTCTTGTGATCCCATAGGTGTCGTCCTCGCACCAACAGTGGGCATCTCTTTTTATAGCAAAAATCTGACATTTTTCTGGACCAAATTTGCCCTACAACGTTCAAATATTCAAAAATGAGACAAAACAAACCTAA
>NC_041385.1:53917903-53972028 GCF_002162155.2 Triticum dicoccoides
ATCAGGTTGGGCACATGGAGGCAACTAATCAAAGAGGGAAGTAGGGAAGAACTCACCAGAGTAGAGCCAACGGAATAATGAGTACATCCCGCTTACGTGCATTACTATCAGGGGTACAACTGATGCCGGCCCGAAACAGAAGAAAATGTGGTTGTTGTGAAAATGTTCTTTTGCTTGAACAAAGGATTTTAGAGAATGAAACCTGAAGGCATGATGCTTAGATTCTGAGGAGCTACTTCAAGAGGCATCGCTTTATTTGAATCAACAGAGAAAGAAAATGAACTCGATCAACATGCAACAAACATCAGATGCTCTGCTAGTGCATGAGGAGAAGATATCCAGGCTCGGAGAAACAACCTTGTATCTTAAACGAAATCATATATGAATCATCTGGAAAATAACTTTTTCTACAATGTATTTTGCAGAATTCTTGAATGTCAGACTCTGCAGTGGTCTTCAGTGTGTTTACACAAAGAAATCTGAGCTTTGGTTTAACTGCAGAAAGGGGGAAACACATATGATTTTCTATTAGTAGCATCTAATTTACGCTCACATGCCGAAGTCAAGGAAATGCACAACTGAAATATATCAGAGGCGTGTGTATTGAGTGCTGACACAAGGAAATGAACAAGAGCACCTACCATCGAGAGCAGGCTGGAAAGAGTTGATTCTCTGAAGTCGAAAGCAAAAAAGGCAAACTCTAGCCATGGTACTATATGTAGTCTGAAACAAGATACACCTTCATGCAGACCCACTGTTTGCTGCAGATTTGCCAGATTGAGGCAGTGACACAGCTCATTCAAAGATCAGGTTGTTCGGCTGGAGCTAGCGTTTTCTGGATAGTAGAATCTACACGGCAACAATATGTGCATTGCTAAAATGCCTACACAAGATGATGCTTCTAGCATTCTCTGGATGTATTTCTTAAATTTCTCTAGATTTTCACCCATATGATCTTTCTCTAGTTGCTACTATCAAATTTGAGATTTCATATAAATGAAGCATTTCTTCTTTCAACATATGAAAGTAAATAATGAAGGAACAGATTATCTGAACTCTGGCCAAACATGTAGAGAACCTCTTGTGCAAAGTTCAGTTCATCAGTTCACTGCACTAGTATGGACAGCTTTCCTGTTATTAGCTTTGCTCTTCTGGCTCCCTTCCCAGCACACATGCCTTGATAAACTTTAGGATGTAAATATTCTGGATCAATTAGTGCTCAGGGATCAAGGCTCTTTTGTCCCTAGCTTAGTAATCATCTATTTACATAGGATGTAAATAATACTAAAACTTAAGCAGGATAAGGGAATCGTTTCTTGTTGGATAAACTGCACACTTGATTGGATTTGCGTCAGACTGTTACCTGGAGATTCGGGTTCAGTGACTACCATGATGTGTAGTTATTTCCTTTTGTGTTCAAACGTACGCAAGAGAATCGATTACTTTGATACTGTTATATGCACTAGCATCTATAAAGCTAGAGGCTGCCATCGACATTTTCCTTCTTCTCTGCACGCAGAAGAAAAGCCTACTAACCAGAATAAATGGTCTGAAGGGACTGAGCTGCCTTGCGCACACATTCACAGTTTCGAAAGGAATAACTCATTTGCAGTTCACACTCGGTTTTTACATGTTTGTTCTGCCATAAATCCTTGCAGAACTCACACGTCCAGCGTGTGTGTTGCCTCCAGCCCCGGAACTGCAAGGGCGGCATGGATGCAGGATGTAGGAGAAGCTGCATCGGCTGGTGCGCTCGCGCAGTTGCAGCCGCCCACGGACGGCCATGTCGCCTCCAGAACTGCCTCTTTGCTGGCATCACCACTGTTGCTCAATGTTCTGAGACAAGGGGCAAATTTGACAATTTTGACCTTGGGACGAAATCAAATCACAGAATGAATTGCCATTGAAACTATTTCACGCCGATGACCTTTTTGTGTAGCGCCCGCCACGTCGGCGCCACACTATACGGTGCAGCGCCTAGCTCGGGGGCGTTGCACATCTGTCCACCGTGGCAGCCCCTGGGCCCGCACACAACAGTGCAAAACCTACGTGCTAGCCGCCACACATGTAATGTGCAGCGCCTAACCCCCGGGCGCTGCACTGTGACTTATATTGCAGCCGCCCACTCCCCTCCCCCCACCCCACCCATTCGTTCCAAGGGGGTTACAGAACAGAACGGCGCGGCGTCTTCCTCCTCTCCCCCTCTCAATCCCTCTCCCAAATCCTTCAGACCCGACGATTTGGTCTGTGGATTTCATCACCAATCCATCCTAGAAGGTACTCTCCTCCAATCCCCTTCTTTATATCCATAGAAAATATACTATTTTGAAGATTTGGGGAACCTTTGTTTGATTTGATTAGATTAGAATCTTGCATGTATTATAATCTTGCATGTATTAGAACTCTTGTTTGTTTGATTTGGGGAACCCTAGTTTAGTTTATTTTTTTCAAAAAAATATGGTTGGATACATAGGTTGACATGTTATTTCTATAGAAAAGTTTATTTGTATGAAGTAGGCCTAGTTTAGTTTATTTGTGTTGAACTTATATTTGTTTTGACAAGAATGCTTTGGATACATATGCTTTGAATTTTGCATCTAGTAGGCATACTTTAGTTTATTTGTATTCAAAAGATAATTGTGTTGACAAGAAAGTTTTTTTTTCAAATTGTTAGGATGGTTTGGCTTTTCGATGATCACTGGGACAAACAACACCGGTCGTACGCTATGTCGGTGGAGCAGCGGGTAATAATGAAAGTTGCCGGTGTTATGAATTTCATGTTTATTTCAAGCACAAATGCCCCATATGTAATGATATGTTTGTTTGTTTGTAGGAGCTTGCACCTTTGAAGCGTCGGTCTCACGGGGTCACCCTTGGGTGGATTCGCTATGATGAGTGGTACACACCGTATGTAAGGGAGACAGGACTTCTCTCTTTCATTCAGTTGGTCAGCCAGTCGACGTCACCCGACAATGCTACAGCACTCACCGAGCTTATTGATCATTGGAGGCCGGAGACACACACTTTCCATCTTTGGACCGGGGAGATGACCTTGACGCTCAAGGATATGGCTATGATCACTGGTCTTCTTATCGATGGGAACCCTTTATGTATGAACACCGATTCTGATGGGTGGCATGCGCAGATGCATGCCCTTATCGGTATGGTTCCTCCCGAGCCTCGGGAACCAGAAGCAGAAGACAAGAAGAAGTAAAGAGTCACGGCCGGTTCTCCTTTCACGTGGATTACATCGAACTTTGGTACTTGCCCTGAGGATGCTAATGAGGACACGGTCAATACATATGCTCGTGTCTACATGTGGTACGTGATATCCAGGACTATGTTTGCTGATGGCACATGCAAGAATGCTCCATGGATGTGGCTGAAGGTTTTGAGCGTCTTTGATAGCAAATGGAGTTGGGGTTTGGCGACACTGGCTTAATTGTATAGACAGGTATGAAGTTGTTTTTTCTCACTTCATTGCTACATTATCAACGCGATCTTGCTGTTAATTCAACCATGTGCTCTTTTATGTGCAGCTGGACGAAGCGTGTTGTAGGCCATCTGGAGGTATTGGTGGTTGTATGCTCGCACTTTCCATATGGAGCTGGGAGCGTTTGCCGGTTGGATGACCAAAGACCGTGAAGTACGAGGATTAGGACAACAAAAACGAACCACTACGGCTTCCCACTTGGGCTTACAAGTAGGATGTGTTAAATGAGACGACGGATGATCCGTCGGTCATGTACAAGTTGTACAAGAGCGAGCTGGACGCGATCACGCCTGAGAAGGTGAATCGACATTGCATAAGTGATTATCATGCTTCTATCGTAACTCGATATCAATTTTGCATTCTATCCCATTTTGCAGGTGGAATGGGAGCCGTATGGAAAAGGATAGAGTTTTGGTAACCCTATAGAGTTCAGGTTGAATCCGATGTGCACTAGGGATAGGGATCTCTGGCATATGCGGTGCCCACTCATATGCAACTGGGTGGTTGAGCTTCACCTGCCACATCGGGTGTTCCGCCAGTTTGGTTTGTTCCAGCCACACCCGCCAGAGTGGGAGGACACGGACAAGGTGCTACACGGGTAAGATATAATTAACCTTGAGCACTTAGCGGCTTCTCGGCGGTTTTGATGGTGCTCATATTCTTTTTCTAACTTGTAGGTTGGATAGGAAAAAGCACCGGAAGATCAAGGATTGGGCCAAGCATCACAGGAAGTATGTCGTACAGTTCGCACTTAGTGTGGAGCAAGCTAGGGCTGGAAAATGAGCCCATCTTCGTGACCACTGCCCGGATGCGTTCAACAACTATCTCACATTGTTTCTTGGAAGTACCCGTGTGGAGGTATGCAAGCCGACGTATGCTGATGAGATTTTGGAAGATCCGACTGTTTTTGATGAGCTAGCCCATCACCAGTACAACGCATTAGTCAGGAAAGGCAACTCAGTGATCCCTTCAGCTCCAATGATGAACTTTGTGGTATTTGCCCGTTTTGCTTTTCCATTCGCACTATTCTCATCTTCGCTTGCCTAACACATTAATACCGTTTCTGTTCATAGCGTGCCCAGATCAAGAAAGCAGTTGATGAGACCGAGACTATTCTGGAAGCAACCCCTGCTGGCAAAAGCGATGGGGAAGGTGCACTTTGAGCATTCATTAAGGTTCACATCTCCTTCAAACTAGCACTTAACATGTTTTGCTATGTTCAATGTCTCATTCACTTCTACATGTTGCAGCGCCAGGGCCAAAAGTTAAGGCGGCTATATGTTGGAATTGGTCGTTGCCCGCTTCGCGGCGGCCACCATGGCCCCATCCGTACATGTTGCCTCTAAGACGCTTTGTCTTACGTCTACCCTGTTTAACAACCTTCAACTCTGGATCCGGCCATCGTTGAACACCATGGTACTCCGGCCATTGTGATTGGTTAACATATGGGTGAAAGCGGGGAGCCCATGTTTTCTTGACCATCATGATTGAGAACTCTGACTCCCTCATGGTGCGTAGGTGATTGATGTCCACAGTCCTAACGCGACCGGCGGTATACAAGTGTGAGAATGGGAGATGAAGCAACAATGGACCCCCGCAAGAGCAATCACATTGTGTTAACGACACCTTGAAAGCCCGACCTCCATGTTGGTGGCCATCGTTTGTGGTTCCTCCTGGCTCTTTCACTTCGTACTTCCACTCTTCGTTGTCATATAATATAGCTTTTTATGAGTCCGCCTTCCGTGATTGAAATTCTAACCATTCGTCAACCTTGGGTGGGAACTTGTACTTGTACTTGTGCGGGTTCTCACCCGCTATCTGTGCATTCGTTTCCATCGAGTACTTTAGGAAGTACGCATTCATCTTGTCCAATGTGTATTGAACTATTGCCGTCGCGGGTAATCCACGTGCACCTTTGAGCACCCTATTGAAGCATTCAGCCATATTGCTTGTCATTTGACCGTATCTCCGGCCATCTTCATCAAAAGCACGTGCCCACTTGTTCTGGTATTGAATGTGCCTATTGAGAAAGTCTTGACCCCCGGGATCTAGTTTTTTGTGTGCGAGCAATTTGTGGTACAAAGTGGCGAACCGCTTGTCGGAGAAAGCGAGACAACAATCTTGAAGATCATCGGCCAACTCCTTAAGGCCACATGCCCTATAGAAGTTTGAACAAAAGTGCCTCATGCACCATCGATGGTGCAACGGAGCATGCCCGGGAATGTCAATCTCCACCACGTTAAGAATTCCTGGATGCCGATCCGATATGACACAAATTTCCCTTTGAGCGGGTAACACCTTCATCCTCAAAAGACGCAAAAACCACTCCCAGTTGTCATTGTTCTCGACCTCAACCAAACAAATGCCAATGGCAACACCTAGTTATTGGCATCACTTGCTATTGCAACCAAGAAGGTGCCCTTTTATTGTTCGGTCAAGAACGTGCAATCAATGGCGATGACCGGCCTACAATGTTCGAAAGCCCTCACGCATTGCTCGAACGCCCAAAATGCACGGCCAAATACTCGGACTTTCCTTCCTTCATGAACCGTTGTTTGGTGCCCATGAGGCTCGACCACATGAACCATGCCCGGGTTTGTCGCGGCCATGGCTAACAACAACCTAGGGATTCGGTTGTATGCTTCCTCCCAAGTACCATACAACATCTTAAATGCGGCTTGCTTCGCCTTCCATGCCTTGCCGTACTTCACCTTGTAATGAAAGATGGCTTTCACAAGGTCAATGACATGTTGGACGCTCATTGTTGGAAGTGTGGATATTGAGTTGGAGAGCCTGTAAGCGATGAACTCGGAGATGAGTTGTCTGTGGTCTTGGGACAGAATCTTGACATCCACCCTTTTGTCTCGGCACATGTGAGTTGGCACACAACTCACTACGTGCCAAGTGGGACCTCCTTTCCATGGTCTTGCAGGCACAATCCACAGACATATTTCATCTTCACATGCACACGCAACCGTGTAGTGCACATTGACGTCCGAGTTCACCACCTTGTGTGGACGATAATGCGTAACCGAGTTGTTGTCGAGCCACATCTTCAATTCCAAGAAGGTTTCGAACTTAGACCCTTTAGTAATCCGGTTTTGTCGTCTCCCAAATCACGGTGAGAGCTTGGCCTAACCCCAATAGATATACATTGGCCACTATCTACCATGACTTCATCCACAAGACTAACATCCTTGAACAATGTAGTCCGATGATCCCGACCGAATACCTTCTCGAAAGCTTCGGCCTCCTTCACCATGAACCCCACCGCATCAACTTGTTCGTCGGGACCATAGTTATACGAGTCCGATACATATGCACGGGAAAAAGGGATGGAATGGTCCATTGTCTCTTGCAAATGATATTTGTCGAGATCACCCTTGTCATGGAGATCAACTTCATTGTCATCGTTCGCATACTCATCATTCTCCTCTTGCAAAGCTTCATCTTGGTTGTTTGTAAATGTGCTCAATATTGGCCTCACTTCTTGGGTCAAAAGAGGTTCAACAATTTCATCTCGCTTCAAGGGTGGGGGGCTACTACCAACCAAAGGGGAGGGGTTCTGGTTCAAGTCCATATGCAAACTTGAATCAACCTTCTTTGTTGCAAATAACTCAAGAGCCTTGTCTAGTGACTCGGCCACCGTTTCCTTGTATGCAACCCAACGTTGCTCCGAGTTGATACGCATTGTCTTCCAACGGATGTGCATTCCAAAACCTACATTATGCCTTCCCTCCAACTCAACGATATCACTAGGGTCCATCGAATTCAAATCTTTCCTCACTTATTGCAACAACTCCGCATAGCTAGGACTACTATCAAACACCATGTCAAGCTCATCCGGGTCCGGTTCAATATTGCCTTTCAAGAAGGCGTCTTTGTCACCATGATAAACAAACACACATGTTCTTCCCAACCCTATAAGCATTCAAACAACAAATGTAACGTTGCTTCCATGAGTACTAATCCAAGGATTAACAAGGAATACAAACCCTAAAATATATATCAAACAACAACCCTAACCCTAACCATAACACTAGCCCTAAACCTAACCCTAGCATCAACATAAGAACACCCATAAGAATAACCCTAACATACTAACAAAGCCTAATCATAGGAAATTGGCAAACAAACATATCATATCTCCATGCAAATCTCTAGATCCAAACAAAACTAGGGTTTCCCCAAACTAGCAACAAATGAGAAAATTGATAACATTACTTGGACCAAAACAAGGGGATCGAAGAAGATTGCCTTGAGGGAGGGTTTGACTTCGAAATCCACGGACAAATTTGCCAAATTTGCAAGATTTGGGAGAGGATTTGAGAGGGGGAGAGAGTGGGAGAGGGGGCAAAGCTCGGGTTGGGGCGTGTGGGGTGGGGGGAGGGGGGCCCAGCCGAGTGGCTGGATAAGTCATAGTGCAGCACCCGAGCGCCAGGCGCTGCACTTTAAATATGTGGCGCCTAGCTCGGAGGCACTGCACTACTAGGTGCGGGCCCATGGGCTGCCACTGTGGACAGATGTGCAAAGCCCTAGAGGTAGGCGCTACACCGTAGGGTGTGGCGCCTGCGTGGCGGGCACTACACAAAAAGGTCATCGGCGTGAAATAGTTTCACGGGAAGTTCATTCTCTGATTTGACTTCATCCTGAGGTCAAAATTGTCAAATTTTGCAAGACAAGGAGGAGAGGTCCAGCCAACCGTGTGCTAGGTGTCGGAGGAGCCAACCGAAAGCGCGGGGGGCTGCCTCGGCCAGCGACCGCGCAGGGCCGTCCGAGGCCGACGACCACGGCTACCGACCGCGTCGGCCAGCACATGCGAGGCGCAAGGGCCACAGCCAGGACACGGAGACGCACGGGAGGCCGCTCCGATGTCCATCGCGACACCGCGGTGGGAACCTTCACGGTGGCAGGGCCACGCGCCAGGCAGAACGAAGAGCCGGTGCTCGGGGGCGAATCGGCGCCGGGGGAGAGAAGCGCGGGAGATGGCTGGCAGCAGCCGGGAACGGAGGCGTGATAACCCGCAAGTATACGGGATAGTTGTAGCCTCTTTCGATAAGTAAGAGTGTCGAACCCAACGAGGAGCTAAAGGTAGAACAAATACTCTCTCAAGTCCTATCGGCCACTAATACGACTCTATGCACGCTTGACGTTCGCTTTACCTAGAACATGTATGAAACTAGAAGTTCTTTGTAGGTGTTGTTGGATAGCTTTGCAAGATAATAAAGAACGCATAAATAAAAGATAGGGGCTGTTTAGATAAATATGCAATAAAGTAAATATAGCGAGTGTGGAAAAGTGGTGGTAGGAGTTGTGGAATTGTCCCTAAGCAATTGACTACGTTACTAGACCAGTAATCACTATTGCAATTCTATTTGAGGGAGAGGCATAAGCTAACATACTTTCTCTACTTGGATCATATGCAATTATGATTGGAACTCTAGCAAGCATCCGTAACTACTAAAGATTCATTAAGGTAAAACCCAACCATAGCATTAAAGCATCAAGTCCCCTTTATCCCATACGCAACAATCCCCTTACTCGGGTTTGTGTATCAGTCACTCACGCAACCCACTATAAACGAATCATGAACGCATTGCAACACCCTACAGCGGAATCCCTCACGCTTGCGCGACAGGGAGGGCACAATAAGACAGAACCAATAATAAAACATGCAACTCAAACCAATCATAGCAATTCATCAATCATCGGTAGGACAACGAAAAGCTACTCAGACATCATAGGATGGCAACACATCATTAGATAATAATATGAAGCATAAAGAACCATGTTCAAGTAGAGGGTACAACAGGTTGTGGGAGAGTGGACCGCTGGATATAGAAGGGGGAAGGTGATGGAGATGTTGGTGAAGATGACGGCGGTGTTGGTGAAGATCGCGGTGATGATGATGGCCCCCGGCAGCGCTCCGGCGCCACCGGAAGCAAGGGGGAGAGAGGCCCCTTCTTCTTCTTCTTCCTTGACCTCCTCCCTAGGTGGGAGAAGGGTTTCCCCTCTGGTCCTTGGATCCCATGGCTTGGGAGGGGCGAGAGCCCCTCCGAGATTGGATCTATCTCTCTGTTTCTGCGTTCTCTGATTCTGCCCCTTCACCGTTTCTTTTATATCTGGAGATCCGTAACTCCGATTGGGGTGAATCTTTAGCCCAGATTTTTCTCGTAAAATTAGCTTTCTTGCGGCAAAATAAGAGCATCAACCACCTTACGGGTGGCCCATGAGAGTCCAGGGCGCGCCCAGGGGGGTGGGCACACCCCCCTGTCTGATGGCCACCTCGGACACTGTTTCACGTTGATTCTTCCTCCGGAAAATGCCAAATATTCCAAAATAATTCTCCATCCATTTTTATCCCGTTTGGATTCCATTTGATATTGGTTTTCTGTGAAACATAAAACATGCAACAGACAGGAATTGGCACTGGGCACTGGATCAATATGTTAGTCCCAAAAATAATATAAAAAGTTGCCAAAAGTATATGAAAGTTGTAGAATATTGGCATGGAACAATCAAAAATTATAGATACGACGGAGACGTATCAGCATCCCCAAGCTTAATTCCTGCTCGTCCTCGAGTAGGTAAATGATAAAAAAGATAATTTTTGATGTGGAATGCTACCTAGCATAATCTTGATCATATGTATAATCATGGCATGAATATTAAGACACGAGTGATACAAAGCAATAGTCTATCATTTGACATAAAAAAAATAATACTTCGAGCGTACCAATAAAGCAATCATGTCTTTTCAAAACAACAAGGCCAAAGCAAGCTTATCCCTACAAAATCATATAGTTTGGCCATGCTTCATTTTCGTCACACAAAATGCTCCCATCATGCACAACCCCGATGACGAGCCGAGCAATTGGTTCATACTTTTTAACGCGCTTCAGCTTTTTCAACCCTCACGCAATACATGAGCGCAAGCCATGGATATAGCACTATAGGTGGAATAGAATATAATGATGGAGGTTATGTGGAGAAGACAAAAAGGGAGAAAGTCTCACATCGACGCGGCTAATCAACGGGCTATGGAGATGCCCATCAATTGATGTCAATGTGAGGAGTAGGGATTGCCATGTGACGGATGCACTAAGAGCTATAAATGTATGAAAGCTCAACAAAAGAAACTAAGTGGGTGTGCATCCAACTTGCTTGCTCATGAAGACCTAGGGCATTTGAGGAAGCCCATCGTTGGAATATACAAGCCAAGTTCTATAATCAAAATTCCCACTAGTATATGAAAGTGACAACATAGGAGACAATCTATATGAATAACATGGTGCTACTTTGAAGCACAAGTGTGCAAAAAGGATAGTAACATTGCCCCTTTTTTCTTCTTTTTTTTCATTTTTTCTTTTTCGGTGGGCTTCTTTGCCCCCCCCCCCTTTTTTATTTAGGCTTCTTTGGCCTTTCCTTTTTTTTCATGGGGCAATGCTCTATAATGATGATCATCACACTTTTATTTACTTACAACTCAATATTACAACTCAATACTGAAACAAAGATATGACTCTAGATGAATGCTTCCGGCGGTGTACTGGGATGTGCAATGATCTAGCGTAGCAATGACATCAAAAAACGGACAAGCCATGAAAACATCCTGCTAGCTATCCTACGATCATGCAAAGTGATATGACAATAAATGCTCAAGTCATGTATATGATGATGATGGAAGTTGCATGGCAATATAGCTCGGAATGGCTATGGAAATGCCATAATAGGTAGGTATGGTGGTTGTTTTGATGAAGATATAATAAGGCTTATGTGTGATAGAGCGTACCATATCACGGGGTTTGGATGCACCGGCGAAGTTTGCACTGACTCTCGAGGTGAGAAAGGGCAATTCACGGTACAGAAGAGGCTAGCAATGATGGAAAGGTAAAAGTGCGTATAATCCATGGACTCACAATAGTCATAAAGAACTCATATACTTATTGCAAAATTTTATTAGCCCTCGAAGCAAAGTACTACTACGCATGCCCCTAGGGGGATAGATTGGTAGGAAAAGACCATCGCTCGTCCCCGACTGCCAATCATAAGGAAGACAATCAAAGATACACCCCATGCTTCAAATTTGTCACACAACGGTTACCATACGTGCATGCTACGGGACTTGCAAACCTCAACACAAGTGTCTCTACAATCCACAACCACCCACTAGCATGACTCTAATATCACCATCTTTATATCGCAAAACTATTGCAAGGAATCAAACATATCATATTCAGCGATCTACAAGTTTTACGTAGGATTTTATGACTAACCATGTGAATGACCAATTCCTGTCATCTCTCTAAATAGATATAAGTGCAGCAAGAGAGTTTAATTTTTTCTACAAAATATGTGCCCACGCTCTAACAAATATAAGTGAAGCAAAAGAGCATTCTACAAATGGCGGTTTTCTATGTGAAGAGAAACAGGCAATCCAGACTTCAAATGATATAAGTGAAGCACATGAAGCATTCTATAAAGCCATACTCAAAAGATTTAAATGAAGTGCAATGAGAATTCTATAAATAAACCTAGGACTATCTCATACCAGCATGTTGCATAAAAGAAAAGTGAAAACTAAATGCAAAAGACGCTCCAAGATTTGCACATAATGCACGAACGAAACGAATACGAAAACATACCAATACTTGTTGAAGAAAGAGGGGATGCCTTCCGGGGCATCCCCAAGCTTAGACACTTGAGTCTCCTTGAATATTTACTTGGGGTGCCTCGGGATCCCCAAGCTTAAGCTCTTGCCTCTCTTCCTTTTCCTCATATCGAGACCTCCTCGTTTAGACACTTCATCCACACAAAACTTCAACAGAAAACTCGGTAAGATCCGTTAGTATAATAAAGGAAATCACTACTCTAAGTACTGTAGTAAATCAATTCATATTTTGTTTTTTCATTGTTACTACTGTAATTTATCTTTTTCATGGGTTAATCCACTCATATAAATTAATAGATTCATCAAAACAAGCAAACTATGCATCAAAAACAGAATCTGTCAAAAACAGAACAGTCTGTAGCAATCTTAACATCCACCATACTTATGTTACCCCAACAATTCTACTAAAATTAGGAAAAGTAAACAAGTTGTATATAAAGTCAGTGCAAAAGGAATAAGACCCACTTGACGTTCCAGTTAAAAATGTAAAATGGCGCACTACAGCCAAAGTTTATGTCCTGCACCGTACAAACCAACAAGCATTGCAAACATCCTAAAGGCAAACCTTGGCACATTATTTTCATAATACAATGGAATTGTACAAGGGGATAATTATTTTTGATGAAATTTTTTTGTAATCAAGATTCACAAAGTTTCCGTGAGCATGAACAAAGTTCAAGGAGCTCTCCCACTTCAACAATGCTTGTCTTTCTTAGTTTCACTTTCCTTTTTGAATAGTTTTTAGGTTCCCCTCTTTATTTTTATTTTTTTGTGTTTAAACTATATAAAATCACTCAATAGAAATAAATGACTCTCTAAAACTTCCGGGTTGTCTCCCTGGCAGCGCTTTCTTTAAACCCATTAAGCTAGGCATATAGTGCTCAAGTAATGAATCCACCCGGATCCCAAGGTATATCAAAGCCAATTTTAATTAACAATGATTTGTAATTTAGTAGTGAGAAAAAATTAACATATATCATGCAACAGCAAAGTCTAACTCTCTTCCTATGCATCGGTATGTCATAAAATAACAATTCATGCACACATAGTAAAGGCCAATGCATAGTATAAGCAGTTTCTTACAATTCCATTGTGTTGGAAACATAGAGAGGTGGAGATATAGTTCCTCTCTCATAATAATTGCAAGTAGGAGCAGCAAGCACATGCATATTATATCTATCAAGATTATCATGTGCAATGGTAAAAGGCAACCCATCAATATAATCCTTAATAAGCACAAACTTCTTCGATATAGTGTAGTAGGGATAATTCAAAAAGATAATAGGACTATCATGCGTGGGTACAATAGCAACAATTTCATCTTTAACATAAGGCACTATAGCAAGTTCATCTCCATAAGCATAATTCATATTGGCATCTTGGCCACAAGCATAGCAAGCATCATCAAAAAGGGATATTTCAAGAGAATCAACGGGATCATGGCAATCATCATAGCAATCATCATAGTAATCATCATAGAGATCATCCTTCGGTAAGTACGAAGGGAAATTAAATAATGTATGAGTTTAAGAGTTACTCTCATTATAAGGTGGACACGGGTGATCAATCCGCTCTTCCTCCTTTTGTTCTTTGCTCTCCTCATCATCTTTTTCCAATGAGCTCACAGTTTCATCAATCTCTTCTTCCATAGCTTCCTGCAAAATATTAGTCTCTTCTTGGACAGCGGAGACTTTCTTCATAAAAGCATTAATATAGTAATTGTATTCATAATTTTCATAGAAATATCTAAGTATAGCAAGATTTTCTGGCCTATAAACACCATCATCATCAAAAGCTTCATACTTTTCAAACAAAGATTCAAATTCATAAGCAGCCTTAAAAGCAACAAATTCTTCTATTTGTTCCACATCATAGTAATCATATATACCATTAGCATAAGAAGCTAAGGTTTCATTATCATTAAATTTGCATGAAAAGGGAAGAAGTGGAGCCTTCATCCTAGTGCAACAAGTAATATCATATCTCAAGCATAGATTCTGGGTATACCAACGCAACATAATAAATTGATCCCATAATAGTTTCCCTTTTTGTGTCGAGCGATAATACCTAAAGTATTCACGTTGATCCAACGTGTCTCCCATTATAAAGTTGAATGGGGTTTTCTCAGGATTATCAAAGTAGTACTTAATATCTTTCACATAATGAGAATCGAGGGTTTTAGGAGTAACCCCATCTACATGACTAGCAAGTACATCTAATTTTTTTGGTATTTTGTGTTCCATATCCATAACTAAAGATAGAGAACAACTTAGAACAGCAAATAAAAATTACTTTGTGATAAAGAAAACAAGCACAAACGAGAATATTCACCCCACGCTATGACTCCCCGGCAACGGCGCCAGAAAAAGGTGTGATAACCCGCAAGTATACGGGATAGTTGTAGCCTCTTTGATAAGTAAGAGTGTCGAACCCAACGAGGAGCTAAAGGTAGAACAAATACTCTCTCAAGTCCTATCGGCCACTGATATGACTCTACGCACGCTTGACATTCGCCTTACCTAGAACAAGTATGAAACTAGAAGTACTTTGTAGGTGTTGTTGGATAGCTTTGCAAGATAATAAAGAACACGTAAATAAAATCTAGGGTCTGTTTAGATAAAGATGCAATAAAGTAAATATAGCGAGTGTGGAAAAGTGGTGGTAGGAGTTGTGGAATTGTCCCGAAGCAATTGACTATGTTACTAGACCGGTAATCACTATTGCAATTCTATTTGAGGGAGAGGCATAAGCTAACATACTTTCTCTACTTGGATCATATGCACTTATGATTGGAACTCTAGCAAGCATCCGCAACTACTAAAGATTCATTAAGGTAAAACCCAACCATAGCATTAAAGCATCAAGTCCCCTTTATCCCATACGCAACAATCCCCTTACTCGGGTTTGTGTTTCAGTCACTCACGCAACCCACCATAAGCGAATCATGAACGCATTGCACTGTAAGGGACCAGAGGGAATCCCTTACGCTTGTCAACACGGAGGGCACAATAGGACAGCACCAATAATAAAACATGCAACTCAAACCAATCATAGCAATTCATCAATCATCGGTAGGACAACGAAAATCTACTCAGACATCATAGGATGGCAACACATCATTGGATAATAATATGAAGCATAAAGAACCATGTTCTAGTAGAGGGTACAGCGGGTTGCGGGAGAGTGGACCGCTGGATATAGAAGGGGGAAGGTGATGGAGATGTTGGTGAAGATGACGGCGGTGTTGGTGAAGATCGCAGTGATGATGATGGCCCCCGGCAGCGCTCCGGCGCCACCGGAAGCAAGGGGGAGAGAGGCCCCTTCTTCTTCTTCTTCCTTGACCTCCTCCCTAGATGGGAGAAGGGTTTCCCCTCTGGTCCTTGGATCCCATGGCTTGGGAGGGGCGAGAGCCCCTCCGACATTGGATCTATCTCTCTGTTTCTGCGTTCTCTGACTCTGCCCCTTCACCGTTTCCTTTATATCCGGAGATCCATAACACCGATTGGGGTGAATCTTTCGTCCAGATTTTTCTCGTCAAATTAGCTTTCTTGCATCAAAAGAAGAGCGTCAACCGCCTTACGGGGGGTGGGTGCGCTCCCTGTCTTGTGGCCACCTCGGACACTGTTTCGCGTTGATTCTTCCTCCGGAAAATCCCAAATATTCCAAAATAATTCTCCGTCCGTTTTTATCCCGTTTGGATTCCGTTTGATATTGGTTTTCTGTGAAACGTAAAACATGCAACAGACAGGAACTGGCACTGGGCACTGGATCAATATGTTAGTCCCAAAAATAATATAAAAAGTTGCCAAAAGTATATGAAAGTTGTAGAATATTGGCATGGAACAATCAAAAATTATAGATACGACGGAGACGTATCAAGGCGGCGGAGGCGCTCGGGAGAGAGGTGGGAGGGGGTTACAGGGGTGAGCGTTGGCGGAGGGGACCGAGCTCTGGGGGCCAGAGAGAGGTCGCAACGGACCTTGACCGAGTTTTTCAGGGTTCGCCGGCCCGTGTGGGGTGGTGTATCCTCAAGCCACCATAATCATATTAAAAATTACGTATATCCTTTATGTAAAGCCAGTGGCATAGCCACAGGGTCGACAGGATGGTTAATTCAGTCCATTATCTTGTTATATGTAAAATAATATGAAAAAATAGCAAGTTGTAGCGGCCAAGGCCCAATCCCAACTACAACTGATTCGGTCAAAAATAAAAAAAAAGCTAAGCTTCGATCCGATCTCTAGGCTTTCTCATTTGCTTCGTATTCCGGAATGCTCCCAGCCTCCAAGAAAAAGGGACTCGAACCGACGCCAGGTTGCTAGAAGCCTAGAACCCTAGCAAGGTCATCGCCGATGACGCACGACCGGCTATCAGTAGAGGCGGATTGGCGAAGGAATGCCGAAGAGACGCCGATGACTTGCAAGACGTGCGCTGTCGACCCTAGACCAAGGCAAGACTGCCGGAGCTCACTGACTTCTCACCTCCTTCGATTAAAAATATGATTTGCATCTTTTTCTGTTCAAAGTATAATTTGCCTTCACTATTTAAACAACTTTAGTTATGACTACAGAAGTACAGATTGGAACTCAAAACTGATGTATTGAGCTGATGATTAATGATTATTATGTATTCAATCCAACCCACAATTAACAGACTGATTTTATTTTTATTGTAGAATTGTTACAAAATGAACAGGAACAGAGACATTGCATCTCTTTTTATGAAACATGCAGCAAGGAAGAGGGTTGATCCTCCATTTGCTTCTCCTTCTCTGACGTCGGTGGCGGCCATGACATAAGAACAAACTCTAGAGCCAGTGCAACAGGGCATTTGAAGAAACTACGAATTCAACGTCAAAACTGCCCCTGCCGCCGCCACCAGCATTCGTTTATGATATTAACCGCCTTCCACATGATCGGGAGGATAGGCTGCCCATTGCATCTTATCTTGTAAATGATCAAGATGTCGTTCGAAGAGCATATATTGAAGGAAATATGCCCGAGAGGCAATAATAAAGTTGTTATTTATATTTTCTTATATCATGATAAATGTTTATTATTCATGCTAGAATTGTATTAACCGAAAACTTAGTACATGTATGAATACATAGACAAAACAAAGTGTCCCTAGTATGCCTCTACTTGACTAGCTCTTTAATCAAAGATGGTTATGTTTCCTCACCATAGACATGTGTTGTCATTTGATGAACGGGATCATACCATTAGAGAATGATGTGATGGACAAGACCCATCAGTTAGCTTAGCATAATGATTGTTAAGTTTTATTGCTATTGCTTTCTTCATAACTTATACATGTTCCTTTGACTAAGAGATTATGCAACTCCCGAATACCGGAGGAACACCTTGTGTGCTATCAAACGTCACAACGTAACTGGGTGATTATAAAGATGATCTACAGGTGTCTCCGAAAGCATTTGCTGGTTTGGCATAGATCGAGATTAGGATTTGTCACTCAGTGTATTGGAGAGGTATCTCTGGGCCCTCTCGGTAATGCTCATCACTATAAGCCTTGCAAGCAATGTAACTAATGAGTTAGTTATGGGATGATGCATTATGGAAAGAGTAAAGAGACTTTCTGGTAACGAGATTGAACTAGGTATGAGGATAACAATGATTGAATCTCGGGCAAGTAACATACCAATGACAAAGGCAATAGTGTATGTTGTTATTGCGGTTTGACATATAAAGATCTTCGTAGCATATGTAGGAACCAATACGAGCATCCAGGTTCTGCTATTGGTTATTGATTGGAGATGTGTCTTGATCATGTCTACATAATTCTCGAACCTATAGGGTCCGCACGATTAACGTTCGAAGACAATTTGTATTATGAGTTATGTGTTTTGGTGACCGAAGTTTGTTCGGAGTCTCGGATGAGATCACGGACAATGACGAGGAGTCTCTAAATGGTTGAGAGGTAAAGATTCATATATTGGAAGGTAGTATTCGGATATCAAAATGGTTTCGAGTGGTTCAGATATTTTACCGGAGTACCGAGGGGTTACCGGAACCCCCCCCCCCCTGGGAAGTATTGGGCCTACATGGGCCTTAGTGGAGAGAGAGGAGGGCCGCAAGGGGTGGTTGCGCCCCCCATGGCAGTCCAAATTGGACTAGGGGAGGGAGTGGCACCCCCTTTCCCTCTCCCTCTCCTTCCTTTTCCCCTCCAGTAAGAAAGGAAAAGGGGGGAGGCGAATCCTACTAGGAATGGAGTGCTAGTAGGACTCCCCCCATGGCGCGCCCCTCCTGACTGGCCACCTCCTCCTCCTCCCCTCCTTTATATACGGGGGCAGGGGGCACCTGAAAGGCACATCAATTGTTCTCTTAGCCGTGTGCGGTGCCCCCCTCCACAGTTTACTCCTTCGGTCATAGCGTCGTAGTGCTTAGGTGAAGCCCTGCGCGGATCACATCATCATCACCGTCACCACGCCGTCGTGCTGACGAAACTCTCCCTCGACCCTCTGCTGGATCAAGAGTTCGAGGGACGTCATCGAGTTGAACATGTGCTGGACTCGGAGGTGCCATACGTTCGTTACTAAATCGGTTTGATCATGAAGACGTTCGACTACATCAACCGTGTTAACCTAACGCTTTCGCTTTCGGTCTACGAGGGTACGTGGACACACTCTTCCGCTCTTGTTGCTCTGCATCTCCTAGATAGATCTTGCATGAGCATAGGAAAATTTTGAAACTGCATGCTACGTTCTCCAACAGTGGCATCAGAGCCAGGTCTATGCGTAGATTATATGCATGAGTAGAACACAAAGAGTTATGGGCGATAATAGTCATACTGCTTACCACCAACGTCTTACTTTGATTCGGCGGTATTGTTGGATGAAGCGGCCCGGACCAACATTACATGACCACATTCATGAGACCGGTTCTACCGACATGCTTTGCACACAGGTGGCTGGCAGGTTTCTGTTTCTCCAACTTTAGTTGAATCGAGTTTGACTATGGCCCCTTGTTGAAGGTTAAAACAACACGCTTGACGAAAAATCATTGTGGTTTTGATGCGTAGGTAAGAACGGTTCTTGCTAGAAGCCCGTAGCAGCCACTTGCAATAACAAAGTAGAGGACGTCTAACTTGTTTTTGTAGGGTATGTTGTGATGTGATATGGTCAAGACATGATGTGATATAAATTGTTGTATGAGATGATCATGCTTTGTAACAAAGTTATCGGCAACTGGCAGGAGCCATTTGGTTGTCGCTTTATTGTATGAAATACAATCGCCATGTAATTTCTTTACTTTATCACTAAGCGGTAGCGATAGTCGTAGAAGCAATAGTTGGCGAGGCGACAACGAAGCTATGATGGAGATCAAGGTGTCAAGCCGGTGATAATGGAGATCATGACAGTGCTTTGGAGATGGAGACCAAAGGCACAAGATTATGATGGCCATATCATGTCACATATTTTGATTGCATGTGATGTTTATCTTTTATGCATCTTATTTCGCTTAGTACGGCGGTAGCATTATAAGATGATACCTCACTAAATTTCAATGTATAAGTGTTCTCCCTGAGTATGCACTGTTGCTACAGTTCGTCGTGCCGAGACACCACGCGATGATCGGGTGTGATAAGCTCTACGTTCACATTCAATGGGTACAAGCCAGTTTTGCATGTGTAGAATGCTCGGGTTAAACTTGAAGAGCCTAGCATATGCAGATATGGCCTCGGAACACTGAGACCGAAAATGTAAATCATATAGTAGATATGATCAACATAGAGATGTTCACCATTAAAAACTACTCTATCTCACGTGATGATTGGACATGGTTTAGTTGATATGGATCACATGATCATTTATATGACTAGAGGGATGTCTATCTAAGTGTGAGTTCTTTAGTAATATGATTAATTGAACTTTAATTTATCATGAACTTAGTCCTGATAGTTTTTTGCATATCTATGTTGTTGTAGATCAAAGGCCCGTGCTACCGTTCCCTTGAATTTTAATGCGTTCTTAGAGAAAGCTAAGTTGAAAGATGATGGTAGCAACTACATGGACTGGGTCTGTAACTTGAGGATTATCCTCATTGCTGCACAGAAGAATTGCGTCCTGGAAGCACCGCTAGGTGCAAGGCCCGCTGCAGGAGCAACTCCAGACGTTATGAGCGTCTGGTAGACTAAAGCTGATGACTACTCGATAGTTCAGTGTGCCATGCTTTACGGCTTAGAATCGGGACTTCAAAGACGTTTTGAACATCATGGAGCATATGGGATGTTCCAGGAGTTGAAGTTAATAATTCAATCAAATACCCGAGTTGAGAGATATGAAGTCTCCAACAAGTTCTATAGTTGCAAGATGGAGAGGAATAGTTTTGGCGGTGAACACATACTCAGAATGCCTGGGTACCATAACCACTTGACTCACTTGGGAGTTAATCTTCCTTATGATAGTGTCATTGAAAGAGTTCTTCAATCACTATCACCAAGCTATAAATGCTTCGTGATGAACTATAATATGAAAGGGATAGAAAAGACAATTCCCGAGCTCTTCGCGATGCTAAAGGCTACGGAGGTAGAAATCAAGAAGGAGCATCAAGTGTGTAACATCTCAATTTTGAATTTGGATGTTATACATAGATCATCATATGCATATCATATTTATTTTTTGCATTTTTTTTGTGATCCTAGAAATCATAAGCAACTCAAGGACCGAAGAGAGAGTTGGAGGTTTCACAAAATTCATATTTGCATTTAATTCAAATTTGAAAAGAGGATCAATTCTATTTTAATTTTTTTCTCCAATTATTTTCAAAAATAAAAATAAATGAGAGAAGATAATATGACTTCTTCAACCTAAGAGAAATATTGGAGAAATTTTATAAAATCAAATTATTATTTTATTCCTATTTTATTTGAATTAGAAAAAAATGGCATTTTTTAAAATTGCATATTAGTCTAGAAAAATGTTCATCTTGTCCTAAATAGTTTGGACGGAGAAAATTGTTTTTTTGGAATTTTTAGAATTTTTTTATATTTTATTAGGATTTTATTGCCTGCGGCAAAATTATTTAAAAAAGGTCTCCGGACCGACTGGGCCGAAACCCAGAAGGACCAACTCGCCCGCGCCACCTTCCCTGACGCGCCGCCGCAATCGTGCCCGTGCCGGACTCCTTGGAGTCCGTGTCGCCGCTGCCGCCCGACTTGGAGGCCAAGTCGGAGCCACCCCGGGACCCCCCCTCTTTATAAGGACCGGCCCCGACCCCCTCTGCCCCTCGACCGTCACCGCTGCAGGCTTCGCCTCCGCGCCGAATCGCCGCCGCCGAGCCGCGAGCCACCGCCACCACCCTGCTCGCGCAACGTCGCCGCCACCTGCAGCCGCGCAGCCGCCGCTGTAGATCACCGTCACCGCCACCTGCTGCTGCCGCCGCTGCATCGCCTCGCCGTCACCGCACCACCGCCACCGCCGCCTACCGGTTAACCCCGGTAAACCAATAATAATCGTTCGGTCTTTCAGGGTTTTTTTTGGTTTAATCGGTTTGTTAGGTAGATCGGTTTATTTTTTTAGGTTTACCTATTTAACGAATGTTCGTTCATTCGTTTTAACGAACGGTTTTCGTTTTAATGAGCGGTAGATTTTTCTTTTTAGTTTTATTTTTGTCTAGGGACCTATCCGTGAATAGTTTTATCGCGATTTAGCCCTGATCTTAAAACTAGCGTAACTTTTACTCGTTTGTCCAAATTAGATGAAACAGCGCCTAAATCTTTGTAACGATCTGTTCTTTCCAGTTAGCCAACTTGAATATGATTTTTACATTGTAAAATTTGAATTTAGTTCATATTAGTAAATGATCTTGTTTCGTTCGTATCTTGAGTTTTGTTTCTCCGTTTGAGTTGTTTCTTTTTGCAAATTGTAGCTAATCTCATATACCTACTGCCAAGATCTAATCCATATGATAATGCTGGTAGGTTTTACTTTCTGTTTATTTGAGTTGTTTGCTTGTTTCGTGTTTGATTTGGATCTTTTCTCGGTTTTCTCGTTGTTTCGTTTGAGTGATTGCTAGTTTGTCTATGCTAGATTACCCAGAGTGCGAAGCTTGTTACTACGAATCTCTAGAGTTTGCAGATCGTCATAAAGGCAAGTTACAATTTGATCATACTCTTCTATACCAAGTTTTTACTATGCATTCATATTGCCCCTCAAATATTTGCATGAGTAGGATTGGAAACATGTGGTTTGGTTGTAGTACTTGAGGTAGGAACCTAATACCTTTTATCACCCCGGGAATATACGTTATGCTTTATTATTGCTTAGCCATGCTCGCAGACGGGGATTGGATTGTGATTCACATGGAAGTTTTGAGAGTTATTAATCTTGGATAACATTAAGGTGGCAACTTTAATACACATCTGGGTGGATTGGTTGGGGTACCTGGGGAACCCAGTGCTGTCCATTAAGGGAAATCCCGGGGTACCCGTGTGATTTTTCCTCGGTTCGCCACCCAGGCTCAAAGGGATCATATGATATTTCATGACTAGAAACTTCCGTGTGCAGCCACAAGCCATTATGTGCTCTGGCATAGTTGAGTAAGTTGTATGAGCTCCCGAAGAGGTGGACTAGCAGATGTAGGGGAAAGTAGGTGTACCGGTCTGCCCGGAGTAGAGAGTAAGTGCTTTACAAAGACTATGTCTCGATCTTCCGATCGTGGATGCGGTCGAGTCTTGTGGGGAAAAGTGTGCAACCTCTACAGTGTATAAACTAATCATGGTTAGCCGTGTCCCCGGTTATGGACATCTTGAGTATCTGGAATTGGATATTATTGTTGATCTCATCACTCTTTAGTTAATTGAATTGGGTTTAATGAAGATACTTTTAATTGGGATTTGAGTTGGGGGGACCTTCTCAAATATTGGAACAACTTGGGAGTAGTTAAATAAATTTATTCCTTTGTTGTAGGGAAAAACTAGCTTTATGCAAAATCCTAAACATAGAGCCTCCACCAGCCAACTATTGCATGTAGATATAGTTCTTGCATTTCATTGCTTTACAGTGTAACTCCGCCAGTATATTCAATGTGCTAACCTACATGGCTGCAATGTCTCATGTTGCAGACTACTCAGACGACGAATAAGGTGTGATAGGTCGTTGTCTTGCACTGAGCTATGCCGTTGGAGTTGATGGACTCATTTACCTTTGAAGCTTCCGTAGTTAATTAGTTTGGATGGCCTTCAGCCATGATATTCTTGTGTAATCATACTCTTTATGAGGACTCAATGTAATAAGTGTGTGATTGAATTCTGTTATAATTCCTCGAGTACTGTGCGTGTCAGCATTATCGATCCAGGGATGACACTGATGCACAGAGACTTCGGTCCATTCGGATCGTGGTCGCTACAAAGTGTTGATGGTTCACAAGACCACTAGTTTCAATAAAAGGACAAAGGAAAGAAAGTGAACTTCAAGAAGAATAGCAAGCAAGTTGCTGCTCCCGGGAAGAAGCCCAAGTCTGGACCTAAGCCTGAAACTGAGTGCTTCTACTTCAAAGAGACTGGTCATTGGAAGTGGAACTTCCCCAAGTATTTGGCGGATAAGAAGGATGGAAAAGTGAAAGGTATATTTGATATACATGTTATTGATGTGTACCTTACTAATGCTCCTAGTAGCACCTGGGTATTTGATACTGGTTCTGTTACTCATATTTGCAACTTGAAACAGGGGTTACTGATTAAACGAAGATTGGCTAAGGACGAGGTGACGATGCGCGTCAGAAATGGTTCTAAGGTTGATGTGACCGCCGTCGGCATGCTACCTCTACATCTACCTTCGGGATTAGTTTTAGACCTGAATAATTGGTATTTGGTGCCAGCGTTGAGCATGAACATTATATCTGGATCTTGTTTGATGCGAGATGGTTATTCATTTAAATCGCAAAATACTGGTTGTTCAATTTATATGAGTAATATCTTTTATGGTCATGCACCCTTGATGAGTGGTCTATTTTTGTTGAATCTCGGTCGTAGTGATACACATATTCATAATATTAAAGACAAAAGATGCAAAGTTAGTAATGATAGTGCAACTTATTTGCGGCACTACCGTTTAGGTCATATTGGTGTAAAGTGCATGAAGAAACTCCATTCTGATGGGCTTTTGGAATCACTTGATTATGAATCACTTGATGCTTGCGAACCATGCCTCATGGGCAAGATGACTAAGACTCCATTTTCCGGAACAATGGAGCGAGCCACTGACTTATTAGAAATAATACATACCGATGTATGCGGTCCAATGAGTGTTGAGGCTCGCGGCGGGTATCATTATTTTCTGACCTTCACAGATGATTTGAGCAGATATGGGTATATCTACTTAATGAAACATAAGTCTGAAACATTTGACAAGTTCAAAGAATTTTAGAGTGAAGTGGAAAATCATTGTAATGAGAAAATAAAGTTTCTACAATCTGACGCGGAGGCGAATATTTGAGTTACGAGTTTGGTCTTTATTTGAAACAATGTGCAATAGTTTCGCAGCTCACGCCGCCTGGAACACCACAGCGTAATGGTGTGTCCGAACTTCGTAACCGTACTTTATTAGATATGGTGTGATCTATGATGTCTCTTACTGATTTACCGCTATCGTTTTGGGGTTATGCTTTAGAGACGGTTGCATTCACATTAAATAGGGCACCATCTAAATCCATTGAGATGACACCATATGAAATGTGGTTTGGCAAGAAACCTAAGCTGTTGTTTCTTAAAGATTGGGGCTGCGATTCTTATGTGAAAAAGCTTCAACCTGATAAGCTTGAACCCAAATCGGAGAAATGCTACGAATGGATTCTTTCTAGAGAAGGAGTTTCTCTCGAAAGAAGTGAGTGGGAGGAAAGTAGAACTTGATGAGGTAATTGTACCTTCTCCCCAATTGGAAAGTAGTTCATCACAGAAATCAGTTCTAGTGATTCCTACACCAATTAGTGAAGACGCTAATGATGATGATCATGAAACTCCAGATCAAGTTACTATCGAACCTTGTAGGTTAACCAGAGTACAGTCCGCACCAGAGTGGTACGGTAATCCTGTTCTGAAAGTCATGTTATTATACCATGATGAACCTACGAACTATGAGGAAGCGATGATGAGCCTAGATTCCGCGAAATGGCTTGCGCCATGAAATCTGAGATGGGATCCATGTATGAGAACAAAGTGTGGACTTTGGTGGACTTGCCCGATGATCGGCAAGCCATCACTACAAAAAATACACTTCCGTGATGATACGTGTTTGTCACAGTAGGTCGCGTTTTTTGTCATGCATGTACATCCATGACGATTTTATAACAGAATCAAGATAGTCATACCTGTGTTGTCGTAGAAGTGTTCCGTGACTTTACCAAAATTATCATCACGGAAGTGTCCACTTCCATGATGATAAATCGCGCGTCATAGAAGTGCTTTCGTCAAGGGTGACCGACACGTGGCATCCACCATAACGGAACGCCATTAAGCTATCGGGTCCGGTTTTGGATACGATAACCCATTAACAGCCCCGACCAATGGGGATTTTCCATGTGTAAAATCATCGTTGGCTGGAGGAAACACGTGTCGGCTCACCGTTGGGACAGATGTCATCCACTCATTGGACCTAAGGCGCCTATGATACGTCGACACATGGCACGACCCAATAGAGGCCCATTCTTGTGAAAAGGATGGCCCGTTTGACTTGGTTAAAAGGTGGCGGGCCGGCCTACGGAAAGCCTGTTAACGACATGTTCGCATATAGCCCATTTACAGCCTTCTAACTCACGACCCGTTACGGCCTACCAAAATTAGGCCCAGTAGCATCATCTGGGTCGTCCAATTTGATTCCAGCCTGTTGTAACTTCCGGCCCATGTATGGCCCATGACGTCTTTCGGCCCATATGAGTCCCTTTGTAACTCTTGTCCCATTAACGGCCCGTGGTGAAACCAGCCCGTAATGAACAGCGTATCACTTTATACCCATTAGCAGCCCATTATTCCATTGGGTAGTTTCCAACCCGTGTTACCTTTTGGCCTTCTTAGGGCCCATTTATTCTTGGGCTCATTTCCAGCACTCGGTTACTTATGGCCCGTTACTGGCCTTTTCTGCTTCTGGGCCAAATTCAGCCCGTGGATAGAGTCGGCTCGTTTGTGGCCCGTTAATCTGTTGGGCCATTTTCATCGCATCATCAAATACGGCCTATTAACGGCCCGTTATGGTCAGCTCATAAAACGTATGATTTCCACTCTAGCCCGTTTGCGGACCATTATACGGCTTGTACAAGGCCCATAGATGACACGACCCGTACAAGGCCCATGGATCCTATGGGACGTAGAAGGCCCATTGATCCGATGGCCCATAGAAGGCCCATGGATCCGACGGCCCATAGAAGGCCCAAGGACCTCACAGCCCATAGAAGGCCCACGGATCCGACGACCATAGAAGGCCATGGATCGTCCGTCCCGTAGATGGCCCATGGATTGTACGGCCCATGGAGGGCCATGGTCACTACAACGTTTGGGCGAGTTGGCCCCCGTTTGATCGATATAGCATATTCAAAGAATTATCCTTCTCTATACTATCACCTCTAAAAAACATACACTATACAATAAAGAGGCTAAGGCATAGAAACATACAATAAAGAAATTACAGCCGATTATACCCACTAGGCATTATGGTTCGGCACCAGTGATAATAAAGCATACACAAACAACAAATTACATACACTGGGCAAATACAGCTGATCCATCATGGACGCGCATCAACATAACTTACCATTTGAACTATAATCTCTTCAGAAAATAGGATTGGCCGGATTCATATAGCACAAATTTTAGTCTGCAAAATTTCCAATTCCTTCGTGGTTACCTCAGTGTCTTGTTTCATTTTAATTTTTTTGAATCTTGCATCTAATACTTGCATGTCCAGTCTCAACTTGTTGATTGTACGTTGAGAATCATGTACACGTTGTCTTGCCACCTCTAGTTTATGCTCGAGAACATCAGCACATTCCAATTCAAATCCATAATCATTCGGTAACGGCCATGCCGCACTGCTGGCAGATCTTTGTGTTGATGTCACTTCATCTTGAAATGTTTCTGTAAGTACACATGACTAGGGCAAAAATATAGTTACAACAGTGAAGCGAGCAAGACAGACTATTTTGTACATGGTAAAACAGGACTAACAATAATGTTACATGTCATGAATCATAAGTAGGTGATATTTTAAAAATTATAAAAAAAGGTAGTCTGTGCAGCCTGCATACAGAACTCTCTCATAGCTCACCATAGGAGCATGATGTTGGGGCCCAATCGAAAACACAGACAAGTTACAAATTTAGACAACATGTTGCGTATAATTAAGCAAGCAGTTGGCCATTCTATAGCTCAATTAAAGTCTTAGGGAGCATAATGAATAGCAGAGGGTTTCATACAAACATACTACAGCAAGCAAAACTATGTAATCATTAGCCTAGTATAAACTAGATTGTGAGCCTCATGCAATAACAGTTGGTTAATAGACTTCAAAGCTTCAGGCACACTTTTGCAGAGTAATTAAA
This sequence comes from Triticum dicoccoides, assembly GCF_002162155.2. Taxonomy (NCBI): domain Eukaryota; kingdom Viridiplantae; phylum Streptophyta; class Magnoliopsida; order Poales; family Poaceae; genus Triticum; species Triticum dicoccoides. Next base: position 53,945,616 of record NC_041385.1, read on the forward strand.
TGTTAAGGCCTTTAATTATGTCAACTAATAGTTATACAAGTACCCAACATCAGGCATCATTCTTTGGGCATCTCATTAAGAGGACAAATAAAGCAATTGAAAGGAGCAAATTAACTATGCCTGAAACAAACAAGGAATTGAACTGCTGAGTTGGATACAGTGACTTACCTTAACAGGTTGAACAGGCTCAGCGTAGCTCCTACTTCTCTTGCAAGGCTCCTTCCTAACATCTTGTACTTGGAAATCCTTAATCTTATCTTCATTGCACCCCCTCTGCAAGGTGACACAAAATAGTTACTCGTCTCCTTCGAAGATAAATATGCATACTTTCCAGTCTGTGAACACAAAAGGATGAGATTATAACAAAACAACACCACATAATGAAACATGCCGCATCTCTTGCACTTGCACACAATGAAATGAGCATTTACTATGTTTGCATTATGTAAAAACTAGGCATACCTTCGAACTGGATCTCCAGGTACCCTTGGACAGCCTACTTTAGTGTACAGCCAAACCTTTATGTCACCTATGAGTTAGACAAGGCCCCACTACAGCAGCCCTTAGTGTTTAAATCGTTGACAAGCTCTATTAGAGTGTTAGGTCAAGAACAGCAAGTAATCATAGCAAACACTCCTAGTATGGCTGGCTGATGCAAACAAGCAATTGAACAGATGTTTGAGAAAATCTTACATATCAAGAAAAGAAGCAAAGAAGGAGGCTTAAAGACCATCACTTGACTGACCAGATTTAAGGGGCATTTAAACATCATGTGCAACGTATGAACTAACATAAACATTGCATATTCTAGATTCTACAATGGAATGCACATGTATTAGGTTATGCCATGTATGATGATGCCTAAATGTACACTATAGCAGGCAGGAGTGATTCATCATTGCACGCACAATTGAATTGTGGGTTAAGGGCCAGTTCGATTCTGCCTTTTCAGGGCTTACTATCAAAATAAGCTATAAAAGATGTAAAGATGTCATTTTTGAGTTATGGGTTTGGGCTTAACTAATTTCGCTTTGGAGGGGGGTGTTTCGGGTAGAACCTCACTAAAAATTGAAGGGAAGGGGAATAGTGAAATGACTCTGTTGTCTGCCTATATTACACTCAAAATGCAACTACTGATGCCAGCGTCACACCTGACCCTCAAGTAAAAACAAACACGCAAGCGTTCATTGCCCTGCCCGCTTGCATCTCCTCTCCCCTTTCCCTCTACCTCGATCTCCTGCCTGTAGCACTAGGGTTTCTCCAGCGAGCCGTCGCCACTGGTCCCATCTGGCATGGTCCTCGACGATGCTCTGTCCAGCTAGGCTACATGGCCGGCGGGTAGGGGCAAATCTCCCTGGCTGCTCCTCCCTTTGGCGCCGCCCCTCATTCTCATGGTCTCCAGCAGCTGCTCCACTGTGGTTTGTCCAACACACTACTCCGACGGGCGCTGCACAACTACGGCATGCGTTCTTCATTTAAATTAGGCAATGGGATCTCTATGGAAAACATTGACCAAAGTAGATTGTGCCAAGCAGATGGTATCTTTGTATTTGCATTTTGAGAAAATAGTGATGGTTTGTTTTCCTATCATATTAATTACTGCACTGGGTTCAATTTGTGATGTTTGCAAATCAAATTAATTTTCATATGGGCAGCAAAATGAAAAAATATAATGCAATATAGACTTTTCACTGATCATACCAAAGATAAGCTGAAAACGCAATGAAAAGAACTGGTTGGCTTATTACATGGAGCTTATATTCACAGGTGCTTATTTTCTTAGGATAACTCATAATAACTGTCCCTAAGAAACTTGGCCAATAGAACTGACATACAAATAACATGTCATGATAATTGCAATGGAGGAGTGACGTACCATAGCACACTGTATAGGCTCACCGTTGCCTCTCCTTTTTTTTGCGATGTTCCATGAAATTGCCACATACATCTTGTACTTTTTCATTGTGTAACCCTATCTACAAGTTGACAGGGCTAATTTCAGACATCTTTACATGATAATACATTGCATATCCCTTGCGCATATTTAAACAACCAATTAATGATTGTGTGCGTAGCATAAAACTAGCCATGAGTCTGTGTGCTGGACTAGCAGGCACTCTAAGGGAGCCTAATGTAGTGCATTGGAATTCCTACATGCCACCTACGATTTTGTGTAATGTACTGCCTCTGTTCCTAAATATATGTCTTTGTAGAGATTCCAGTATGGACCACATACAGATGTATATAGATGCATTTTCGAGTGTAGATTCACTCATTTTGCTCCGTATGTAGCCTACAATGGAATCTCTAGAAAGACTTATATTTAGGAATGGAGGTACGAGGTAGTATCATGTATGACATCTACGTATCTAATTTAGCAGCCATTAGTAGAAATCATTATCTGCACAAAGGGATTACTGGTTGAAAATCCTAGCAAAGCACGCTGGCAGGCACAGAACAATACAAGAGAGAGAGACGCACTTACAAGATCATAGCAATGCCTCAGTCCAGGATCTTGGTTGGCCAAGCTGTTAGATCCAGAAGAAACATCGTCCTTGTAGTTTTTGCCAGCTGCATAACAGGTAACAGCGACATGTTAGTATATTTGAAGTACATCGGGCAGGTGATGCTGGACGGGTTTAAAGGTGACAAGTACCTAGGCCATGGCAGGCGCTTGGCATCTTGCCAGATGGTGGAAATCAGGTTAGAAACGTCAAGGGTGATGATGCTGCGCTGGCTGTCGGGGTTCGGTAAGAAGATCTAGACCCGTCGAGTAGGGTGTTTGTGGAGCGGATCTGGTAGGGTGGACTACGGTGTGGGCGAAGCGGATCTGTGGTCGTGGATGAGGGCGTAGGTGAAGCTGCTCCGGTGGTTGGGTTAAGGATGGTGTCGACGATGCGGATCTACGGCCGTGGACGGGGCGTCAGAAGCTGCTCCGGTAGGTTGGATGAGGGTGCGAGGAAGCGGATTTGAGGTCGTGGACTTGTGAGTTGGCAAAGCGGCCCTGGTAGGGTTGAGAATGGTATAGGCGAAGCTACTCCGGTAGGGTTGATGATGGTGTCGGCGAAGCGGCTCCGGTAGGGTTGAGGAAGGTGTCAGCGAAGAGGATCAGAGGTCATCGAGGGGGGCGTTGGTGGGGCGGCTCCGGGGGGGGTGGACGAAGCGTCTCCAGTGGGGAGTATGAATGAGCCGCTGCAGATGCGCTGCAGTTGATGAGAGTACCGGTGAAGCAGATCCGACGCCATGGACAAGGCCGGCACATAATGGGCTGTGGTACAGTGGTGGATGAGCAGTCTACTTGTTTCTAGGGAGGTGGGAGGGGTAGATGCGGCCGCAACAGAAGATCCGGCAAGGTGGACGCCGCTGGCAGTGAATGGGCTCTGGTACGCCGGTGGATGAGCACTCTAGGGTTTCAAGAGGGGAGGGGAGAAAGGCCGATGAAGTACCGACGGCGTGATGTAAGATGCTCTGGTGCTGTGGAGTTAGTCATTTTTGCGGGAGGGGGAGAGGAAATGGGGGTGCCGTGTAGTGGGGGGAACTGGAAGTTACCAAAGCAGCCCTGACCTATTATGTAGATGAGGGCGGTATTATAACTATTTGTCTCCATGCACCAAGGACAAAAGGGGAATTTCGCATGCTAAAGACTAAGGTGGCGGAAATTTTAGAAGGAGACGGGAGATTTTGCCACTCGCGGCACCGTTCGTATCCAGTTTCAACTAATTTTGGACCGTGCTAGCGGGAACGTCATGTGATACTGTGTACACGGGACACGCGTCAGCAGTTAATAACTGGTGTGAAGTCCACCCCAAAAAAATACAATAACTCGGGATGATGCGCCGATAACTTGGACATTCACACAGGCGCGGCCAATCGTACGGGTGTAGTGGCACGTTCACAAAAAAAGGGATCAAACGCTCAGCCTATGTATTTCTCATGTAAATAGATAATTTAGTGTCATTGGTTATTTACTTTAAACATAATGCATTGACATGTCAGTGTAGAGGCACACAAAAAGAAATGGATATTGTAGTCCGCTACTTAAAAGTGTTACCTCATATGATTACATAGCCTCCATTTCATAAATTGCGTATCCGTTGAATTCATATATGAATATTACATATATTACTTCATAATAGAACAGAACCTTAAATCATCAAAGACTAATGAATTTGAATGCAAGAGTAACAATGGTGCATGTACATGATAGCTACATTGGTTGTTTGAAGAAACATCACTGTAACTTTGGCATGCACAACTGAAAAGGTTTATTTAAATAGAAAAATATGTGATATGTGCGTGTCCAATCTTTATAGCGTTGAATCGATATTGTACCTTTGGCCATGATACAAAGTAGATATTGATTTATGTTCAAGCGATGCACGTCCACGATCGCTAGATAGTGATACGTGAATGAATTGTGCAATCTCTCTCACACGCATACATATCTCATTTCCCTGTGGGCATCGGAATCACACACGCGCACTTCGTGTATTTCTCTCCCTCCGTCAAGGTTAGAATTCGTCTTTCTACCCCGTCCTACAAGTCTCTCACACACAAACACACATGCTCTCTCTGTCGAACACGCCCACCCTTTTAATTCCGCCCACCCACAACCACTAATATCTCAATGTATAATAATGTCTCTCACACATATGCCTAAGGTTAACTCGAGTTCCGGAACCATATGGATACATACAATGGGATTCCAGCAGAGCACCTTTTGTTTTGAGATTTCGCTCTCTCTCTCTCTCCCTGTCTCTCTCTCTCTCTCACACACACACACACACACGCACACACACACACACACAAACACACACACATTGTTTCTCACTTCATTTTTTCCGGCACTTGCATGCACACTGTTTGTTTCTTCATGATGCTTTAAGTATGCCTCGCACAAATGCTATCTACCTATCCCTTAATATAGCTAGATATGTGTCACACAAACTCCTTCTCCCTACTAGCAAGATGCCCATGCGTTGCATGGAACATCAAGATGCATTTGTATGAGTAGTTTATCTTGTGGGAGAAAAGGATGAATGAGGGAATGCCTTATTTGCAAATGCGGAGAGGGGTGTGGGTATCTTTTTTAAAAATTGCCATAGTTTCCTTCCTATCCGTTGGATATAAATCAGATGGCCTATATTGCAGGATGGCAGGAACACCATCATCACCAACTCAGTTTTTTATAAGAGTAGAGATATGTAAGTGTCACTGCCCCCCACACACACACCCACACACCCACACACACACACACACACACTTCCCAACACCGAAGGAGTAGGGTGACACCTCGATCTTGATACTAATCCATCGACTGACTTCTCTTTCAAACACACACACACACACACTACCCAACACCGAAGGAGTAGGGTGGCACCTCGATCTTGATAGTAATCTATTTACTCCTCTTTGCAACACACACACGTACACACACACTCACTAGTTGTGCCTCTGTGCCTACCGTGCACACTCCCGGTACGTCTTTCTCTCGCTCCCCCTCCCCCCACCCCAACAATGACAGCAGAAGGGTGACAACTCGATCTGATCGTAATTTGTCAATTGGTTTCTCTCTCAAACATTGTGTCTCTGTGCCTCACTCAGTAGCCCCCTTGATATGTAGACTTCTCGCGCGCGCACATTTGTAGTGACAATGACGCTGAACCCAGTGTGCCTCGTTTTTACCGGCCTCATGTGATAGTTCTCACCCTGTTTTCTGTTAATTAACAAGGCAACCTTTTCTTTGTTACTACTAGTGAATCTGAAATCATTCAGGGCAGACATAAAATGTATCACTTCAACCCAATTATCGCAGTAACTATTTTAAAAGAAACTAGCTAGATGCCTGTGTGTTGCACGGAACATCAAGATGCATTTTATGAGTAATTTATCTTGTGAGAGAAAAGGATGAACGAGGGAAGGCCTTATTTGTGACGTGGAGAGGGGTGTGGGTATATTTTTGCAAAATTGCCATAGTTTCCTTCCTATCCGTTAGAAATAAATCCGACGGCCTACATTGTAGGATGGCACACACACCATCATCACCAACTCTATTTTCTACTCCCTGCGTATGTGGTAGTCCATTTGAAATCTGAAAAAGAAAAATATTTAGGAACATATGGAGTATAAGAGTAGACATGGAGATATATCTCCACCATGGTCTACAACAAAAATGTGTTGGACTGGTTAGCGTCGGATGCTCGCAACGCGATGACATGAGTTCCAATTATGTCTTTAACTTTAGATTTTTATATTATATATTACTTATTTAATATATACTTCTTTCGCTATTGTACTAACAGTGGAACCCACAAAGTACTTAGAATACAAGATTAAGGATGGACTTGTTTCTTCTTAACTTTCTGTACGAAGCTGTAGCCACCCTGTAAGTCACGTGTACACTGTACATGCAATTAACTTTTTATAGAGGGACAATCATACACGCAATTAACTCAAGTGGATTGGATGTCACTCTATTATTTCCAGCATAAGAGCATCGCCAACCGCAGCCGGCAAATTTCCTCCGCTTCCTTCCACGGAGGACGACATCAAACACCAGCAGCATACATTTTCACAACTCTAACCAACTAGATTAAATTCATGCAAACATGGACTGATTTCATATAAGCATGAAGGATTTCATATAAAAAAGCCGGATCTTCATATAAACATGATGGATTTCATTACATTTACATGAACTAAGAGGTGCCAATCCGGTTGTCTTGGTATAACTAATACTCCCTCCGTCCGGTAATACTTGTCCTAGAAATTGATATATCTAGACTTATTTTAGTTATAGATACATACAATTTATCCATTATTAGAACAAATATTTCCCGCCAGCTGGAGAGAGAGTACATAATCTAAATGGCCGCCCATGAATCCCTTTGTCTTCCTCATGTCCAGCAGACACTTGCGGGGTCGGCGAAGGTCCTCGAAAGAAAGAAAGCAGCAAACAAACCATTGAATGCGCAGTCGTCGCCTTGGCGGTGGCCTTCATGGGACCCAAGTGGCGGCGGCCTCCCGTGTTCTACTTCTCCTCGATGATGGCGGCGGACACGGAGAAGCTGGCCACCGACTCGTCGCTCTCCATGCACCCGGCTTCTGTCTCTGCCTGCATGGCGCTGCCGCACGCACGGGAGGCACGGCCGTAGGCACGGGAGGCGCGCCCACAGACACGGGAGGCGTGGCCACCGCAGACACTGGTGGTGCGCTACAACACGGAAGCAACGACGCCCGTACCGGCGTGCTCGCCGGCATGCCCGCGTGGAGCAACTCGCCACTCCTCATCAAGCTGAACTGGAGCGGCGAGTTGCTGAACCACATGCCTGCTTGGGGCGGCAATTGGCTCCGTCAGGCCAAGCGAGGTTGGTTTAGCACCAAGCGGCCTCACCCGTATCCGGAGGGCTCGACAGGCCACCCAGCTGAGTAATATGCCGGAGAATGGATCCTCTAAAGCCATCAAAAGAGTGGAGAAAATGGTGAAGGAGGAGATGGGGGAGCGGCGGAGGGGTGCGATTCTTGCCCGCTATCTATCTGCCCTCGTGTAAATAGAGGGCAGACGGTAGGAGCTTGGCCAGCATCTGGCCACGTTTAAACTGAGGGCGGACGGGAGGAGCTCGGCCGGTGTTGCGTTTAATTCCAGCCCGCTCATGAACGGAATGTGGCCGGAGTAGGTTTCTCGGTTTGCATGTGGGTTTAATGGAGGGGTTTGATGGAGGCGAGGAGCCATGTTCAGTCGGGCGTGCAGTGGGCGGCGCAGTACTATTCGATTTGACAGTGGGCAGCGCAGTTTCTAATATGGCTTTAATGCAAACGAGGGAGGGAGTAGCGGTTACCGAAATGTTGAACGGCCAATGCATCTTCCTACAATTAATGCATGGGGGAAGTAATGGGGGAGGACCGGGAAAAGAGGTTGCACGATGTGAATGCAACGCAGTTTTCCCTCGTATAAAGGCGCCCCTCCATTTCAATGCATCTACCACATCGTACGCACCTAAGCATTTGCCTAAGCACCTAAACTAAGCGCAAAAGAGCTCACTCCAGACCCATGGCGGCGATGCGCGCGAGCGGCCAGCGGCTGTGCCAGATGGTCCACGATGCCGGTCTGTGGCATGGCGCCGAGGATCGTCTCCAGACGGTGTTGGAGACCGGCTGGTGGATGGCCATCGTCAATGCCAACTATGACTCTTAGTTGGACCAGATGATCGTTGCCACACCAACAAGTTCATCGTCCTCAAGAAGCTTGCGGACGACATCGCCGTACTACTCCAGTCCGCGCGCCCGGGCTCCTCATTGCCTGTCACCCTAATCGGCCTCCATGGCCGGAACCTCTTTCAAGCACTGGTGGCCCTGCGACTATCCGCCGACGCCACAAAGAATGTCCACCTGGAGGTCGCGCTTGCTGCGAGGCGCCTCGCCCTGCAAGAATTCGTCGACCATGGAGGCGTACGGCGATGAACGGAATCACACACGCGCACTTCGTGTATTTCTCTCCCTCCGTCAAGGTTAGAATTCGTCTTTCTACCCCATCCTACAAGTCTCTCACACACAAACACACATGCTCTCTCTGTCGAACACGCCCACCCTTTTAATTCCGCCCACCCACAGCCACTAATATCTCAATGTATAATAATGTCTCTCACACATATGCCTAAGGTTAACTCGAGTTCCGGAACCATATGGATACATACAATGGGATTCCAGCAGAGCACCTTTTGTTTTGAGATTTCGCTCTCTCTCTCTCTCTCCCTGTCTCTCTCTCTCTCTCTCACACACACACACACACGCACACACACACACACACAAACACACACACATTGTTTCTCACTTCATTTTTTCCGGCACTTGCATGCACACCGTTTGTTTCTTCATGATGCTTTAAGTATGCCTCGCACAAATGCTATCTACCTATCCCTTAATATAGCTAGATATGTGTCACACAAACTCCTTCTCCCTACTAGCAAGATGCCCATGCGTTGCATGGAACATCAAGATGCATTTGTATGAGTAGTTTATCTTGTGGGAGAAAAGGATGAATGAGGGAATGCCTTATTTGCAAATGCGGAGAAGGGTGTGGGTATCTTTTTTAAAAATTGCCATAGTTTCCTTCCTATCCGTCGGATATAAATCAGATGGCCTATATTGCAGGATGGCAGGAACACCATCATCACCAACTCAGTTTTTTATAAGAGTAGAGATATGTAAGTGTCACTGCCCCCCCCACACACACCCACACACACCCACACACACACACACACACTTCCCAACACCGAAGGAGTAGGGTGACACCTCGATCTTGATACTAATCCATCGACTGACTTCTCTTTCAAACACACACACACACACTACCAAACACCGAAGGAGTAGGGTGGCACCTCGATCTTGATAGTAATCTATTTACTCCTCTTTGCAACACACACACGTACACACGCACTCACTAGTTGTGCCTCTGTGCCTACCGTGCACACTCCCGGTACGTCTTTCTCTCGCTCCCCCTCCCCCCACCCCAACAATGACAGCAGAAGGGTGACAACTCGATCTGATCATAATTTGTCAATTGGTTTCTCTCTCAAACATTGTGTCTCTGTGCCTCACTCAGTAGCCCCCTTGATATGTAGACTTCTCGCGCGCGCACAGTTGTAGTGACAATGACGCTGAACCCAGTGTGCCTCATTTTTACCGGCCTCATGTGATAGTTCTCACCCTGTTTTCTGTTAATTAACAAGGCAACCTTTTCTTTGTTACTACTAGTGAATCTGAAATCATTCGGGGCAGACATAAAATGTATCACTTCAACCCAATTATCGCAGTAACTATTTTAAAAGAAACTAGCTAGATGCCTGTGTGTTGCATGGAACATCAAGATGCATTTTATGAGTAATTTATCTTGTGAGAGAAAAGGATGAACGAGGGAAGGCCTTATTTGTGACGTGGAGAGGGGTGTGGGTATATTTTTGCAAAATTGCCATAGTTTCCTTCCTATCCGTTAGAAATAAATCTGACGGCCTACATTCCAGGATGGCACACACACCATCATCACCAACTCTATTTTCTACTCCCTGCGTATGTGGTAGTCCATTTGAAATCTGAAAAAGAAAAATATTTAGGAACAGATGGAGTATAAGAGTAGACATGGAGATATATCTCCACCATGGTCTACAACAAAAATGTGCTGGACTGGTTAGCGTCGGATGCTCGCAACGCGATGACATGAGTTCCAATTATGTCTTTAACTTTAGATTTTTATATTATATATTACTTATTTAATATATACTTCTTTCGCTATTGTACTAACAGTGGAACCCACAAAGTACTTAGAATACAAGATTAAGGATGGACTTGTTTCTTCTTAACTTTCTGTACAAAGCTGTAGCCACCCTGTAAGTCACGTGTACACTGTACATGCAATTAACTTTTTATAGAGGGACAATCATACACGCAATTAACTCAAGTGGATTGGATGTCACTCTATTATTTCCAGCATAAGAGCATCGCCAACGGCAGCCGGCAAATTTCCTCCGCTTCCTTCCACGGAGGACGACATCAAACACCAGCAGCATACATTTTCACAACTCTAACCAACTAGATTAAATTCATGCAAACATGGACTGATTTCATATAAGCATGAAGGATTTCATATAAAAAAGCCGGATCTTCATATAAACATGATGGATTTCATTACATTTACATGAACTAAGAGGTGCCAATCCGGTTGTCTTGGTATAATTAATAATCCCTCCGTCCGGTAATACTTGTCCTAGAAATTGATATATCTAGACTTATTTTAGTTATAGATACATACAATTTATCCATTATTAGAACAAATATTTCCCGCCAGCTGGAGAGAGAGTACATAATCTAAATGGCCACCCATGAATCCCTTTGTCTTCCTCATGTCCAGCAGACACTTGCGGGGTCGGCGAAGGTCCTCGAAAGAAAGAAAGTAGCAAACAAACCATTGAATGCGTAGTCGTCGCCTTGGCGGTGGCCTTCATGGGACCCAAGTGGCGGCGGCCTCCCGTGTTCTACTTCTCCTCGATGATGGCGGCGGACAAGGAGAAGCTGGCCACCGACTCGTCGCTCTCCATGCACTCGGCTTCTGTCTCTGCCTGCATGGCGCTGCCGCACGCACGGGAGGCACGGCCGTAGGCACGGGAGGCGCGCCCACAGACACGGGAGGCGTGGCCACCGCAGACACTGGTGGTGTGGTACAACACGGAAGCAACGACGCCCGTACCGGCGTGCTCGCTGGCATGCCCGCATGGAGCAACTCGCCACTCCTCATCAAGCTGAACTGGAGCGGCGAGTTGCTGAACCACACGCCTGCTTGGGGCGGAAATTGGCTCCGTCAGGCCAAGCGAGGTTGGTTTAGCACCAAGCGGCCTCACCCGTATCCGGAGGGCTCGACAGGCCACCCAGCTGAGTAATATGCCGGAGAACGGATCCTCTAAAGCCATCGAAAGAGTGGAGAAAATGGTGAAGGAGGAGATGGGGGAGCGGCGGAGGGGTGCGATTCTTGCCCGTTATCTATCTGCCCTCGTGTAAATAGAGGGCAAACGGTAGGAGCTTGGCCAGCATCTGGCCACGTTTAAACTGAGGGCGGACGGGAGGAGCTCGGCCGGTGTTGCGTTTAATTCCAGCCCGCTCATGAACGGAATGTGGCCGGAGTAGGTTTCTCGGTTTGCATGTGGGTTTAATGGAGGGGTTTGATGGAGGCGAGGAGCCATGTTCAGTCGGGCGTGCAGTGGGCGGCGCAGTACTATTCGATTTGACAGTGGGCAGCGCAGTTTCTAATATGGCTTTAATGCAAACGAGGGAGGGAGTAGCGGTTACCGAAATGTTGAACGGCCAATGCATCTTCCTACAATTAATGCATGGGGGAAGTAATGGGGGAGGACCGGGAAAAGAGGTTGCACGATGTGAATGCAACACAGTTTTCCCTCATATAAAGGCGCCCCTCCATTTCAATGCATCTACCACATCGTACGCACCTAAGCATTTGCCTAAGCACCTACACTAAGCGCAAAAGAGCTCACTCCAGACCCATGGCGGCGATGCGCGCGAGCGGCCAGCGGCTGTGCCAGATGGTCCACGATGCCGGTCTGTGGCATGGCGCCGAGGATCGTCTCCAGACGGTGTTGGAGACCGGCTGGTGGATGGCCATCGTCAATGCCAACTATGACTCTTAGTTGGACCAGATGATCGTTGCCACACCAACAAGTTCACCGTCCTCAAGAAGCTTGCGGACGACATCGCCGTACTCCTCCAGCCCGCGCGCCCGGGCTCCTCATTGCCTGTCACCCTAATCGGCCTCCATGGCCGGAACCTCTTTCAAGCACTGGTGGCCCTGCGACTATCCGCCGACGCCACGAAGAATGTCCACCTGGAGGTCGCGCTTGCCGCGAGGCGCCTCGCCCTGCAAGAATTCGTCGACCTACACATCCACGTGTACCAGCAAATTGTGTACATAGGTATATATAAGGCCAGTGAGGACGCTACGATGTTGGCCGTCCTCAACCGGCTGGAAGCCTTGGATGCCTTTGCTGAGAAGCACCTCGACCTCGCCACAAAAGCCGCCGCTCCTTTAGCCGTCGGTTGGTGGCCCGGCGCACTAAGTTGAGGAGGAGGGGGTCGTACATTGATGGATGCATATTTCTTCTTGCCTTATGTAACCACCACTGCGATCGCATCATCATGGCATTAATTCTTATTGTGTTGTTGCATTCTCATTCCAGTCAATACCGGCATGTGCGATCCCTTTGCTTAATTATATGCATCACTGTAACTAGTACTCCATTCATCAATTTATAAGTTGTGCTTATCTTTTCCATCAACTTCGTGCAACACGCGAGCATCTTGCTAGAAACACTAGAACATGTCGGATCGCGTGTAACCAAACCGATGAGGCCTGCTGCTATGATGTATGAGAAGAGAAGGTTACTTCTATTTTCTTGTCCGATCGTGGTCCTTTCCTCCCTACGACGCAAATCGCTCCCAATGCGGCGGCCGCCAGGGAACAAATGCGACTCAAGCGAGGCCGCAAGCAGTTCCAGCGGCTTGCGGCGGCTACAAATCTATGACGTGCATGCTGATTGCAGAAGCGAGTCTTCAAGACGTTCAGACGGCCTGTCGGGAACAAGATCGCTGGTGAGGTCGCTTGCTTGTTGCTCCGGATATAGTGCTCCGGCTCTGCAACTTCTTCTCACTTCTGATCTGATCGCTCCAGGACTCCTTTTGTTCTTCTGCCACAAAGCTCCTTCCACCCATTACATGTCTATATCAGGAAGTCGATCACACCAGTTCACCAATCAGCCATGTTTGCTTCACCGGCGGGATCTCCTAGGTATACTATTAATAACTAATTCATTAACCATTGTCACTACATGTATGTTGGCAATTAGATTATTTTAGCTCAATAGAATTGTAATTGCTGTCTTTTAGCACTGCCGGATATTATATCATCTAGAAAGTATCCATTTGGTAATGACCAAGAAAAAGGAAAAGAGACTTGTAGATGAGTTAATATAATTACAGAGAGGAATTATGGATAAAAAAATTCAAGAGTAGCACGGGGACTTCAATGAGTTGGCGGTAATTCCCGTGGATGAACCAACTAATGATGTTAAGTATCAAGTAAGTGTTTATGATACTATTTTTAGTGCATTAAATATTACATTCTAAATAGTACGTTCTAAATTGATGGGTATTATAATACTATATACTACATACATTTTTTTGAGCGGTTACTACATACATGCATATATTGGGTGGGAGGTCCACTTAGCAATCACAACCTTTGATATTGATATATGCGAGCATATATATGAGGGGTGATGAGGACCTCCATATTAGTTTTCGGCCTGGGCCCGAGGGCCTACATATTAGTTTTCGCCCCGGGCCCCCGAAATCTCAGGACCGACCCTGACTACACACGGAGCAAAATGAGTGAATCTACAAGTCAAAATATATCTATATAATCCGTATGTGATAGTCCATTTGAAATCTCTAAAAAGACAAATATTTAGGAACGAAGGGAGTAATATATTAGGAGTATATCAAAACAAGAGTGATTTCTTTTAATTTTGTGAACAAGTACTAATATTCTACTACTTTGGATCCGTCGCAACGCACGGGCACATTGCTAGTAAAAGGAAAAGGCTTGCCGCGTTCGCGTCACACCCCCACACACCCGGGAAGCAGGAGTACTCTACGGCCCGTCCGGCACGACACATAGCTTAGGGAAGGCGTGTTGCCTAGCATTTTCACTTTCATGTGGGACCGCCGTTGAGAAAAACGACTATTGGCAAACCGCACCCTGCCTGCCGCCGGGTTGGAAAACGGAAACAAGGGAAAGATCTAGGTGTAGCACGGAAGCCCAGAAATTTTGTGTCAGATGGGGCTCGTTGATAGAGTAGGAGCATTCCGTACTACTCTACTCCTACTACTACCAAGTTTGTACTATACAACTAGTACTACCACTATACAACTAGGAGGTACATGCACGACACAACATCGTAGGAAAAAAACAGGAAGATCTTGTTTTAGGTGATTTATCTTTTTTCCAGTCAACGTAGTATGAATAATATGATGTGGGGAGCACCCATGAAGCTTATGTGGCTTGGTTGCATGGCTACGAAAGGTTAGAGAAAAATAAATAGATAATGTGTTTAGAGTGCATTCCACTAAATAGATATACTTTGGATCCATTGCAACGGGCCGGCACATCTATATCTATACCCCCTATATAGTGTGTGAATGACTTGGAAAGTTGGTCGTTGGATGAAGCCAATCCGAGGGTACAAAGATGGCAAATCCGAGCACTACTGGTCGTTGGATATCATCTACATTCCACCAGATTCTGCCACATGTAGAATCTAGAAGACTCCATGGTTGAACTTAATTCATGACTAACTTTTCCACAACTAAGCTTAGGAAAAGTGTGTTTGCCACAAAAAATGTGGCTAACAAAATGGCCACCACAAGTGTGGCAAGATTTGACAATAAGTTGAGTCTATGACATGTGGACCATGTAGCTAGAAAAGTGTGTCAAGCCACAAGTGTAGCAATGAACCAAACACATGCCTAAGAATTATGGCATGCCTAAGCTTAGGCCTGGCAACCTTAGGCTGCAAACCAAACATCTATACCCCTATATAGTGTGTGAATAACTTTGAAAGTTGGTCATTGGATGAAACCAATCCGACGGTACAAAGATGGCAAATCCGAGCACTACTGGCCATTGGATATCATCTACATTCCACCAGATTTTGCCACATGTAGCATCTAGAAGACTCCACATGTGGAAACATAATGCACAAACCACCAGAATCTCATGCGTGCAATGCACGTGTACCTTACTAGTAGTTGGTAGTAGTAAGAAACAAATTCCGGGTTTGGCACGAGCTCGTACTGCGGGAGCACCACAAGGCCTGCCGCAGGAGTTACATTTCCCTCTCGGGGCCTACGGGACCGAACATCAGTGGCTTAGTGCCCGGCCTATGAGTCAATGACATACGGACCTTAAATGCGGCTGGCCCACATATCATTCTCATGGTGGTGGCGTGGTTCACAACTCACTCGTTCGAGGTGAACTAGTCGGTGGTGGCGTGGCCATGGCGAGGGTGCCACAGCTGGGCGTCGGGGCGTTACGAGGCATAGATGGCCACACCGGTGGGTACTACCTATAGTACAGAAGTACTCCAGCTGAGGATTGATTTCCGGGACAAAATGTGTCACAGCCGTTGGATGAAAATTCGATGGTGCGGAAGTACGGATCGGAGCACAGCAGCGGAGCAGGCAAACTGTGTCCAATCGGTGTGGCTGTGATAGAAAGTTGATGGTCACCGCAGTTCAGCTGGCCCGCATGTCATGCACACAAAGGCAGAGGAGCGGTGGGGCCGAGAGGGATGAGGCGCACGTCGGGGGGATGAGGATCCCCTGACGTGACAATCCTATCATTCTGTCATTGACATGTGGGACCCCCAAGCATGGGTCCCACCTGTCAGCGAAGGAAAGGTAGGGTAATGCAGTGATAGCCACGTCAGAGGATCCATGTCCACATCGGAGGACGTCGTGCCGTGGGTTGGAGCGGCGTCATGGGAATCGCGTGTGGGTCCGGCAGTGGTAGAAAACAAGAAACGTGATGGTCGCCGTGGTTCAACTTCCATGGACAAGATGTTATGTTTGCTGACACATGTATATCAAAACTAGAGTGTTTATATTTCAAGCACGTGAAGTATTATTCTACTACTTTGGATCCACTACAACGCATGGGCCAGCACATTGGTAGTAGTAGTGTCTATCTCTATCTCTAGAGGCCTTCCCTTGTTCATCCTTTTCTCTCACAAGATAAACTACTCATACAAATGCATCTTGATGTTCCGCGGAACGCACGAGGATGTTTCCTTGGGGGGTCTCTCCAGCACGGCGTGGCTGTAGTTGCAAGTTGACGCCCCTTGAGATGCCGACGTTGAGGGGCACTCGAATTTCCTCCGATGAGCAGGTAAGATGAGTTTGATCATGTAGTAAATGCATTCTAAAGACTACTTCCGTGTCCATTTCCTAATTCTCCCCATGCCCACTGTTTCACAGGTTAGGCTCGGTGCGAGTGGAGATTGGCTTGCATATGTACGGGAGGGCACCAACATCAATTTGCACAACATTTACAACGGTGACACCATTCTCGTAGAACCTTTGTCCAACATTGGGATCAGCCATGCAAGGGCCACCGCATGAATTGGTACGATGGGACCACGGTGAGATTGAATAAGATAGCATGAACCTTGCACATGGCTGTCAAAGGTGGACCATGTTGTCTGCGGCCGATTTGTTGCCATCTGAGTACGAAGACGTTGTGCTCCTTTCTAACCGCGTCTTCACGATGACAAACCAGGGGACTTGTTTCGTATGGGACACATCCTACAATATACTCCGTCTCTCCCAGTTTATTTTTTTGAATCTTTTCATTTATAAGTTTCAAATTCAAATTTATAGCTCCCCATCACATGTTGAGATTACAATGTCCATTAAATCGTTGTGTGCATGTATAGTAAAGAAAAAATCTCGAGTTTGCCACGAGTTCGTGCAGCGGTAGCACCAGCCTGGCGCAGGAGTTACATTTCCCTCCCAGGGCCCTCGGGACTGAGCTTCAGCGCCTTGCTACACCTGCCTTTGAGTCAATATCATGTGGACCCGATAGGTTGCTGGTCCACATGTAATGCTCCCGAAGGCAGAGGGGCAGTGGGGCCAAGAGGGGTGAGCTGCAGGTCGAGGGGCGTGTGGTGTCATGGGTTCGAGCGGCATCATGGGAATCGCATGTGGCTGTGGTAGAAACTTGATGCTCGCCGCATTTAAGGTGGCCCATATGTCATGCACACAAAGGCAGAGGGGCGGTGCGACCGAGAGGGGGAGGCGCACGTCGGGGGACGTGGTGCCGTGGGTTGGAGTGGTGTCGTGGGAATCTCAAGTGGCAGTGGATGAAACGTGATGGTCGCCGTAGTTGAACTTCCATGGACAAGCTATCATGTCTACGGACACATGCATTCCATACCGATCACTGGAAGGAGTACTAGAGAAAGCTATGAGGATAAATAGTTCCTTATAGTCAAGCGGACCCACGCTACTACTTGTTCCAAAGACATGCACACCATCAAAACAGTCTATCTATATCAATATACACTGAGAGGGAATAATTTTTTTACAAGAGAGGAAATAGTCCATCCATGCATAATGCCCTGCTGCTGGTGTAACCTTTTCTTCTTCTTCTTCTTCTTCTTCTTCTTTTTCTTCTTCTTCTTGTTCTCGTTTTCTGTGGGAGACGGCTTCGCAACAAGCTCTTTGGACCTTGCAGCTATCTCAAAACTCACACGGGCATCGAGGGCAGCATATTTTATCCGCTCGTACGTCAAGGGATAATTCTCCCATCCAGACGACCTTAATGCCATCGTCTCGTCACCCTTCTGAAGATTTGTACCGAGCACAAAATTTTTTACGTCGAATAGGGATGGTGTCTCTTTAGCACAATCTTCGACAGGAATTTTGATTCTAGTTTGTAGGTTAGCGATGCTTTTCAAATCAAGGTTGTACGGCTCCAGCTTTTGTTTGTCCCCTTCGATGGCTGCCCCACAGAACTATATGTCCTCTCGAGATAAGAAATCGTGAAGCTCACCTGGTATGGAGGGCGCATGTATGATGTGGTACACTAAAACATCATCTTCAAGGCACAGCTGAAGGACGGCGGCACATTGGATCTTCCTAGTGGCACACTCCGTGTACTCTACGTCGAGATCGATAACCCTCGTCTATACCTTTTCAAGGGAGTTGGATACATTGTTGATCCACTTCCGAACAACCCTTGGGTGGACGGTGACGGTGGCAACTATGCTCAACGAGCCTTCGACGAGCACATGTTGGATGCTAAAAACATGCATCTCGATCTCTTTCGCCATTTGGAACCGCTGGAATGGAGGGCTATGGTTTGGAGAATTAGGATTAGATGGCCAGTCTAACTGAAGTAGTAGATGATTATTTAAAGAGGTTAAAACAATGTGAACATAGTGGGGTTTGGATGCAAATGAAGATGAAGGGGAGGTGAAGAAGCCGAGGAAAATCGGTTCCCGATGGAGAAGTAAATGGGAGAAGTGGCGTGCAGGCAGTTGATTAGACGGCTAGGTAGAGTAAACGAAAAGGCTATGCGGGTAGACTGAGGAGTCGTACCTGTTCGTGTACGTGCCCATCCTTCCTGATAGGTGGGACCTATGCAAACAGATAAAAAATGTGTCGTAGCTAGTTCAGATGGATATTGGCGCGTGCGTGGGAGACACACCATTCTCTGGTTAAGGAATACACGGTTATCCTCAACAAAAAAGAAACGGCCCATCTTCGTGCTTCCGCATGCTCGAGAATTTGGTTCTGCTCGCAATATGGATGATACCTGGAGGATGAAGTGAACAGGCATGGTAGCACAGGAGACCTATTTCCGCTATACAGTACTGGAGTACTCATGTTCCTACTAGTAGTAGTAGTACAACTGTGGTACACTTGATGGTCACTTGATACTATTCATCTGGTCCTCACAGTGAAGTGGCAACACCTTGCGCCTGACACTAGTCCAGGCGGCGTGTTCGGGTTACCAAAGTCAGCCTCACCCTGTGCACTATGCAGTCTGTCACCACCGCTATACCGCACATTAGCATGCCTCGCCTCGTCTCCCTCTCCCCTCCCATAGCACCACTCCATCTCCATCTCCATCTCACTGTGCCCCCGTGTACTGTCGCCTCGCTCGCCTCCCCTAGTACCACTATTCCCTCGCTAGCCACTCCAGCACTGACATCCTTCTCCCACGTAAATCAAACCCCCAAAAAAAAACCACCTTCCAAACTCCACCATGGCCGAACGCGAACCGCGCAGCATCCATATGAGCCGTGATTGGAGCAATCTCCCCAGTGAAATCCTCGACCTCTGTTGTTCGTGTATGGATATGTTGAGCGCCCTGCGGCTGGCTGCATGCTCGAGGGACATGCACACGGCCATCATCGAAGCAAGGCCTAAGCTTTTCAAGAGACCCTGCTTGCTGCTATCTGGTCTTGCGAGATTGGCTCACCATGATACGGAGGCGTATACATGATGCCCCTCGACATCAATCCGGTCTCCATTAGCTGAAACTTCTTTGCAGGTATGTAGTGGGTCGCCGTACATCATTTCCCTCGACTTCAATCCAATTAACCATACACTGAAACTTCTTGGCAGGTATGTACTGGGTCGGCATGAACTCCCACTAGATGGCTGCCTTCACATAAGATGGTAAAAAGTTGGTGCTCATGAACTTCCACACCTCCCATGAGATTATCCTTCCTCTATTGGATTATATAGAGTTTTACCATCGCGGTCCAACTCATCTAGATTACCACGTCAGTTGGATGGACATTGTTTTGCAAAAGATTATAATATGCCAAGTGCCCACATGACATGCGAATTAAGCAGACTTCAAGCTAATTGCCTTGTTCGACCATAGACTCGCCTATCTTTATGCTAGTGTCGTCTTTAGCTGGAGACAACTCAGCTTGTAGTGGATCATCGTCAAAGCTGATACACACTTCTGTGATGCTATTGAACACAATGGCATCATCTACGCGATCGACAAAGTAGATGGCACCACGTATTGCTGGGACAGCGTGTGTAAGTTGTTTCCGTCTCATGTTAATGATTACACCATGACACTGTTTGAACTTTTTGTGATGATTGGCATATCCCTGTTTGAGCAGAAATTGAGTAGAACTATGGCAATGTATTAGAGACGCCGTAAATCGGCTATATTTGGAAAGAGTTAATTCATGCAATTGTGACCATGTCATTACAGCCAATTTGTACCCCTGAATAATCAAACGGTTAGGAATATATGGATATTCTCCTTATTTTACAATAATCTGTATACTACTACTAAATATGAGTGTGTATATCAATGGCCATGTTAGTTTCCTCATTTTCATGATGTAGAAACATGCACCACATTGTTGGTTTCATCTAACCATACATTAGGGAAGTAAATGTGCATATGGAGAACTCTATATTTGGAAGTAGTGAAATCCTGTAATGCTTACCATGTGTACATACCTATATTCGCCCTTCAGCAATCAATGGCTAGAATAATATCCTCACAAAAATTTTGCCCACAGAACACGAGAATATAACAATGCATGGTCTGTTAGTTACCTTGAAGAATTTGTTTGTGAGGACAGAACATGATTACATAACATGCATGACATGGTAGTTTCCTGTGAAGAATCGATTGCGAGATAACATGAGTATAACCATGCATGGCACTTCTATATTTTTGAACCCAGTATACATTTCCCTATATTTTCCTCTCAGTTCCAATAGGGACATATCAATGTTGTTTCTTGCATTATCCTACTCATACTCTGAACAATGTTGATCTTACATTAACAATGTCTGTCCTTTTTGATATGATGCAGTGTCCCTACAGTTACCGCCCTTTGTAATCACACCACCTTTGCCAAAAACAGGGAAGCACAACTGATTCCTCGCTCGATCAGACGACGACAAAAGACTGATGATCATTCTGACACATGAGCCGGAAAATTTATATTGCAAGAACCCCACTGTATACAAGCACCGTGAAATGAGTGAGTATCCGGATAGTGGTTGTTTGCGTGTATGAGCAGGATACCGGCTTGTTGGGGCCTTCAGGGTTTCTTAGTTGGAGGCGGGTAAACATCCTTGGTTCACACTCTCTGTTTCTCAGACTCAATTATCTGATTAACCAGGAGATCGCCGTTGGCAAGGACCTTGATGGCAGAGAGGCGCTGTTTGCTATGGAAAATTGTGTCTACACGGCGAGCCCTAGGAGTTCGGGAGCAAACTTCCCTGATTGTCAATGATACAGCCTGCAGCCAAAAGAAGGTGAGAATGAAAAAGCCATCCGGATTAACTTTGATCCTTGGATGTCTCAATTATGACACGCAGTGAAGTGGTTCAAGCCTTCAGGTTGATAGGTAATTGGGTTGTTGCGCCAAAAGGGTGGAGTACTGGTGTCTCCGGATCACTGGTCACTGAAGCGGGGATGCAAATTATGATGGTGTTGGATCATCTTTTCGAATGACTTTGTTGTCTTTGCTAATTGTTTGGATGGGTAGTTCTTTC
Organism: Triticum dicoccoides; assembly: GCF_002162155.2. Lineage (NCBI taxonomy): Eukaryota > Viridiplantae > Streptophyta > Magnoliopsida > Poales > Poaceae > Triticum > Triticum dicoccoides. Next base: position 53,967,279 of record NC_041385.1, read on the forward strand.
TTTTGTTATGCATATTCCTTGTCATTTGGTCATCCGCGTCTATGTCACTCTTACTATGTAATAGTTGCCTCTGTTTAGAATGTCATTCTCATCTATATCACGAGAGTCTAAGCGCTGCAGATGTGTGCGTTTTGGTGGTGTCGCAAGACTTCTTATGGACTATCATGTCTTGCTGTTTATGTCAGTAGTAGTCACTAGTCAGTGTTTGAATGTTGTATATATCGTTGTTTCGAACTATTTATTGTCTCGAACTACTGGTGGGCTAAATGAGGGCATCACCATTCTCCAGTGTTCAGAGTATATCTCCTTTTTTCAAGTTATATAATTTGAGCTCAGTGTCTTTTTGATGATGTACACTTGTTTGGGCCAGTGAGGTGTCGTTGAATATGGGCCGAGTAGCAACGCAATGCCAAACAGGTCAATTATGACTCTCAGGTCGGGCTCTCAAAAGATCCTCAAAAAAGAAAAGGCCGAGCTCTCCAAAAAAGAAAGAATAAGGACTCTTAGGCCGACATGTGGGCGCCACCGGTGTTTTCGTGCGCTTGCGCGCTGAGAGCATATTGGGATGTGTTCGAAATGCATGCTACCTTTTCATCCCCAATCTCCCGCCCCTCCCCCACCTCTGGAATCTCGATTCCTACTCCAGTTCTCCCAAATCCCCCTCCTGTACTCCCTGTACTCAAGCGCACTATCATGTCACCAGTCAACGCGGATCTCTGAGCCGGAGATCCTGAGGTCTGTCCTGCCTTCGGTCGCTGCGTGTTTTCGCTCAACAATGGCATGGCAACACTTGACGACCAGTTTGCCAGTAAAGTGCTGATGGTAACCATCAACAGCGACCCGCCTCCCGTCTCTCCGTACGACCTTGTCAAAGCTCTTGGCATTGCGTACGGCATCCAAATAAGTGACTTGCTCATCGAAGTCTGTCCACCACCGGCTGATTTCTTCGTCAGGTTTCGGACAACTTTCAACTGCAGTCGAGTGTTCGAATCTTCCCGGCGTTTGTTCTGCGATGGCGCGCTGGTGAGCTTTGATCGGTGGCACCCAGGATGGGCTCGATGCCCTTTCAGCTTGAGTTTTTAACAAAGCTTACCTTCCACGGCATGCCTTGACGTGCTTAGAACAGTGAGTCTATGAATGAGCTTATCAACGACCTTGGAGGTGGGCTCGTAAGTATGTTTGTTCCTCCAGACAGCTGGGCTCTGACAGTTATGGCATGGATGAAGAAGCCGTCCACCATACCGAAGGTGATTGGTGTTGAGATACCGGTGCAGGAATCGGAGTTGTACTATTCGTCACCACCAAGGCCGTCGCGGACCACGTTAGGTATGTACCTGTATCGAGTGTTCGTGCATGTCAAAGAAGTGGTCAATCCATCAATCGAAGTCCTCCGGCCGCCGCTGGTGCTAGGGTCCTTCGACGACGTCCATTACAGGAGTCAATGTTAGACTTTCCTTGTGTTGCTCGGAGCGATGGATGGCATAGGGCCTACTCCATCGCGCAGTGGAGGCCACTGCTTCTTTGGGAGAAGAGGCAGGGCTGGCTGCCTGGATGTGCTCTAATTTGAGGTAACAACTGAATCATGTCAGATACTAGTTAAACCCGAGCTATGTGTGTGAAGTATTGATGTGCCAGTACATTTGATTGTGACCTGTTCTAATTTTGTACCTGAACTTTTTTTCGAAAGGGATGTATGTCAACTTCATATGCTAGCAGAACTTATTGTGTTGTATGTTTGTTTTCTTTGCACAGCATTCAAGATATTTCCCCGTCATTGATAAAGATGATGAACCGTTATGTACGAGTCCGTTGATTTCAACATAGCCCTACCCGTAGCGATCCACTGCTTCCATCCTGTTTGTGTCGCCAGCGTGAAATTTTTGTATGCAAGTTCAGTGTGCTATGATGTTCTATATGATTGTGTCAACTATATAAGTTTTTACTGAGCATCAGCAATGCATATGGCTGAAAGATGTATTTACCAGCATCGACCGATGGGTCTCTCTCTCTCTCACACACACACATACACACAGAGAGAGAGAGACGCACACACGTACAAGTGGCACCCGTTGAATTATTTTTTTGCTCGTGACAGCTTTTAATTAGGTTCCACTGTAGTCTAACTTTTTTCTTAAGTTATTAATTGAGCTCAGTGACTTCAAAAAGTTGTACAGAAATCTTGTTTGGGCCTTTCCGGCGTCGCTGAATGTGGGATGAGTAGCCATGTTAGGTTGTACTATACTACACAGGCCTTTTTTTCAACATCAGCAATGCAACTGGGCCGACAGTTGTACACAATATCCGGGTCAACTTTATTCTCCGCCCCGCTGGGCTGCAAACTTTCCTTGGAGGTATGCATTAGGCTTAACAAGAAAATGGACTTTAAGAAATAACAAATGGGATGTAATTATAATAATAGGGCAGTAACTATAAAAAATGCACCAAACGCGTAATTAGTTTAAAAATTATATTATTTTTGGAATTTGAAAATTTTAATTTCATTACTTGTTGCGCGCGCAATATTTCATTGGATGCTAATGTAATACAACTTTATTATGAAATTATATTTAATCTGACTAGAAATTTTGGATAAAAATATTTCGGATCCCATCAAAATGTGGGAATTTTTTTTTGAATTATGTTTTGAGCGGTTGGTTGAAATTATTAATCTTGTCCTAGCTAGAAAATGGGTTGTACTTTTAACAAACTATAAATGGGCTATAATAAATTCAATTAGAATTAAAAAATGGGTTGTACATTCTTAGAAATCGCAAATGGGCTATATGTTCTCTGCCACACACTTGTGGGCCTTCTAAGTTGACGCGTCCCCTAAAAAAACTAAGTTGATGCGTATGCAAGGCTTTCTCAACAACACACGGTTCTAGCAGCTGTGGCCGTTGGTTGTCCATCCAACGGATGTTGTGCTTCTTCTCAATCTCAGATATTCTTGCTTCAGCCGCCCAAAAAATGATTCCTCCCACTGACATCTAGGGCGCACCATTTCAGAGGCTGGCCTGTGGGCCTACTAAGTTGATGCGTACCAAGGGTTTTGTCAACTTAGTCAATATAAACGATTCTAGCTGCAGTGACCGTACGATGTCCATCCAACGTCTGTAGTGCTTCTTCAACCTCTGGTCTTCTTGCTCTAGCCGCCCAAAGCAGCGCCGGTCGTGCCACGTGCTCCTGCCTCCCGTGGCCGGCTGTGATGCTGCGGAGGCCTCACCGCCCCTACTATTGCCACCGCTGGCCAGGCCATCCCTCTACTCACCCACACTCCTTGTTATTCTGCGGCTACGGCAGCCTCACACCGTAGCCGAACCAGTGAACCCTCGTACTCCTCTCTGCACGGGCTTCCACTGCCACGTCTTCCCCAGCTCCGCGTCGTCCCCATCCTAGGCCTCACCGTCGTGGTCAATGTGGTCAACGGCCGACTTCCATCGGAAGAGTACTATACGTAGAGAGGCTGACAACTGGGTCCATGACAGCCGCAAGGAAGTGCCTCCTTATTATGCGCAAAATAATTATTCCTCCATCTGACAGCGGGGACCCATCGGACGGCCACCGTATATCGCGAAAAAAACGTTTCCCCCTGACTGCTGGGACCCATCAGCTACATCTTCACATGCAAGGAAATGCGTCCAGGCAAAAAAAATTGATTCACCCCCCTGACTGCTGGGACCAACCAGCTACATCTTCGCACGCAAGGAAGTGTCTGACAGTCGAGACCCACCTGGTCGAAGCGTACGTAGCGTTGTCATTCTGGTCGCGAACGTGTACGTACATACTGGTCGATGTAGACGCGCACGTGTCGTAGTAGAGGCGCGCACGTAGCATGTACACGTACGTACAGCGGCCAGGGTGCAAGAAAGTAAATACAGCCACTTACGTACATACAGGCGGGGTCTCAAACGCCTACTTGCGCATACGTACGGCCAGGGCTCGTGTAGATGGTTGGGTCGGAACGGAGAAATTGCGTCGTCATCGTGTTCATGGGGAGGCAACAAAATGCATCGTGTTCATCGGGAGGCAACAGAATGCGTGGGAGCCAACTGGCTTGGACGGAACAGCCGATGGAAATGAGGCCTGGCGTACCGCAGAACGGAGGAAACGGCCTTGTGTTCGACTGGACATAGTCGAAACGAGATCCTGTTCATCAGGAGGAGTCTGGCGTACCGCAAAACGGAGGAAACAGACTTATGTTGGACCTCCTACGGTCGAAACGGGGTCCTGTTAATCGGGAGGGGTGTGGCATACCGCAAAACGGAGGAAACGAACTTGTGTTGGAGCGCTACGCTTGAAATGGGGTCCTTTTCCTCGGGACGGGTGTGGTGTACCACAAAACAGGACTCCACAGGATACTCTTCATCTCCACCGTCGATCCCCTCCAGCCTCCACGGGCTATAGTTCATCCACCGTCGACCTCCTCCAGCCTCCACATGCGACTGTTCTTCCACGGGCTCCTGTTCATCCAACCTCCACCACGCGCTACTCCACCGGCTACTATTCAACCAACCCTCTCCAGGGGCTCCTGTTCAACCACCCCTCCACGGGCTACTGTTCATCCAGCCCTCCACCGGCTACTATTCAACCAGCCCTCCACGGGGTCGTCCTGTTCATCCAGCCCTCCACAGGGTCCTCTTCATCCAACCCCAACTGGCTCGATCAATCGGGGTCTTGTTCATCCAGAGGTAACACCATGGGGTCCTGTTCATCCACCCCCACCGGGAACTGTTCATCCAAACCCCCCAGC
>NC_041385.1:53972370-53975282 GCF_002162155.2 Triticum dicoccoides
AGCAATGGTCACTGTTCATCCAGAGGCAGCATCGATCGGCTTCAGTTAGCAGCAGTAGCGAAGGAATCGCTCGATCGGGTTCAGTTAACAACTATCGATCGATCGCTCGGGTTCAGTAACGCGTAGCCTGCAGTGCAATTACTCGGGTTCAGTAGGCGAATGCCTCGCTCGGTTCAGTTAGAGCCCAACGCCTCACACCCGCGCAAGTACGTGTACGAGAGAAACGTGCAAACCTTCGTGCATCGCTCGGCCCCGACCACCCACCGTAACCGTGAACACCCTGATATTTTCCTTGCCCTCTCTTCTACCATGGTTTTTTCCGTCATGGACGGCCCAAAGAATGTCATGCAGCTGCGTCTCCGGCCCGCCCAGGATGAAAAGCCCATTTTCTGTCATGATTTTTTGTCATAGAAGTAGGATCTCACCACATCTATGATGATACTGGGTTTTCTCACAATTATCGTCATAGAAGTGTCATAAGTATGACAGAAAAAATTTGTTCGACCCAAAATGTCATGGATGTGTCTTTTTTTTGTAGTGCATAGAAAATAAATGGATCTTCAAGAAGAAGATTGACGTTGATGGTAATGTTACTGTCTACAAAGCTCGACTTATTGTGAAAGGTTTTTGACAAGTTCAAGGAGTTGACTACGATGAGACCTTCTCGCCCGTAGCGATGCTTAAGTTTGTCCGAATCATGTTAGCAATTGCTGCATTTTATGATTATGAAATTTGGCAAATGAATGTCAAAACTGCATTCCTTAATGGATTTCTTACAAAAGAGTTGTATATGATGCAACCAGAAGGTCTTGTCGATCCAAAAGGTGCTAACAAAGTGTGCAACTCCAGCGATCCATTTATGGACTGGTGCAAGCCTCTCAGAGGAGCTGCATCGGCTGGTGCGCTCGAGCCGTTGCAGCCGTCGACGGATGGCCATGTCGCCTCCAGAACCGTCTCTTTGCTGGCACCACCAACGGCGTTGCTCAAATGTTGAACACAAGGAGGAGAAGTGGAGGCATGTGGCCACAGCCAGGACACGGAGACGCGCGGGAGGCCGCTCCGGTATCCAAGGCGATGCCGCGCCGGGAACCCTCGCGGCCGCAAGGCCACGCGGGAGGCATAAGGAAGAGTAGGCGCTCGGGGGCGAAGCGGCGCCGGGGGAAAGAAGCACTGGAGATGGCTGGCGATGGTCGGGAATGGAGGCGGTGGCGACGCTCGGGAGAGAGGTGGGAGGGGGTTACATGGGTGAGAGTTTTTTCGACCGGTCTCCGGGGTCCAGAGAAAGGCCGCAGCAGGCCTCCACCGAGTTTTTCAGGGTTCATGCGCCCATGTGCTTGTTTGTTAAAACTTAGTCTATAGAAACTAGAAAGGACGATGCTATGTTCCTGTCTAACTGTCTCTTTCTCTAAATATTTTATTTAGAACTTATTCCTAGCAGATTTGAAAATTCTGGAGAGGAGATAGATTGCAGTAGTACAACCTATCACATGATGGAGAAAAGGATCCTAGAGAAGAACATTTGGCTTGAGCTGGAACGTGAGGTATATGCTTTTTAATTTCACACATTTTTTTACTGTTTTCAGCTAATGATAGTTCAGTTGTGCAAAGTAAATAATAATTCAATGCATATGTTATCATATGACCAGGTGCTTCACACCTTAGGGATTTCTTCTACTGAATGGGCTTGACCAACAAGGACATAGAACCACTCTTGGGTGGACATACTCTGGTAATGCCACAACGCCTTATTGTCGTATTCAGATCATTGTTCCTCAATCATAAGTTAAACCCTTAATCTACATTGTACATTTTTAGGAGAAAAGCTCGTATGGATAGCTCAGGATTCGACTTGGACAAAAGATCCTCTGAAGTTTCATAACTCCTACTTCATGTAAGCTTAATCGCCGCGATTGTAGATTGCAACACATTGGCTAAAGATTATATATAGTTGTAATGTCATCAGTGCAACATTGTGAAGTCGTACATCACTGGACTTCATCTTCTGTATATGCTGCAATGAGCTTCTGAAAGGGGACTCCAACGGACTCATGAAGCTGCTTACAGACAAGTTTCTCGTGGAGGATCGAGCTTTCCGTCCCTTAGTTGAACTATATGCAAAGGTAAAGAAGAGTTGAATTTATCTTCATTAGCTTGTTGGACACGTTGGCAGGACGCATTCTTTAGGGACTACGTGAAGTCGCACAAGAAGATTTCGGAGCTCTACTTTACTGGCGTGGATATGCAGAGACAGAGCCAAGAGGGCTGTCATAAGAACTATCACTGTCTTCGCAGTTGCGGTTGCCGTCATTGCCTGTGCTTACATATTTGAATCAAAGAGGAGACACTATGGTTAGACTGAAAGTCTCCATGTTCAGATGATTGCAATTCAGAGGCACTATGGTTAGACTGCAAGTCTCCATGTTCAGATGATTGCAATTCAGTTATGGGTTCTGATTAACAAAGTTAATTGTCCATTGAGATGCAGGTATGTTATCATCCATGTAATATTGTTAATGGAATAAGAAAACTGTCAATTATGCAAGTACATATTGCAAATAAGAAAGTGAAAGGGGCGCACCCCACCAGGCACCGCCCCTGCTTCCTTTCAGGTGGGCACAAAGATTGTTCCCCAAAAAATAGAAAGGTCATGCAGAAAGCAAGCACAATCCAAATTTCATCACAAAGAACATCAAGACATTAGTGGTGCAGTGAGAATAAAATGTATGGTTTTACCTAACTGTAGCAGGTTAAATGATCCACCAGCCAATAGCAGCAAAGTGAGATTTGAATAAATACAGTGCAAATGGAACTTTGCATCAAAATTTACCTTGTAGCTTCCACATTTTACCAAGCAGAAGGGGTAAGCAAAATCTTCAGTGACTGGTAAGAAAAGACCAATATAAAAAAAAAAA
>NC_041385.1:53975652-53995339 GCF_002162155.2 Triticum dicoccoides
CAAGAAGAGCAAAGAATCACGAACCAACCATAATTTTTTACCAACAAATGTCAATAAGTGACTTAAACTGACCATAGGTAATTGCACGAATCTAACACTAGATCTTTGTCATGATCAGCATTCACAACAAAGGACTAAAAAAACGCGGCTGAAGCTATATGACACTCAATCATCAATATGTACATTAGTACAATCGATCCCATGTTGAACACGTTCGTAAAATTTACTCTTCCAATTTCAGTGTTACAATATCCTTCTAAAACGGTACCGATCATATGAGGTGTGTGCTTTCTGTCTTATGCACCAGCATTTTCAGTAATTGCATCTTTTTTAACGGAGCATATCGGACTTTTGCGTTTATGGTAATGACACAGAACTTGATTTTCAGAACAAAAAAATGCACAATTCATAATTAATCAAATGGATATTACTGTTGTTGTAAAGAGAGAAATTTATAAGCCATTTCTTATGTTAAAAACATATAAGTTCATTAAAACCATTATACTTACCATTACCGAAATTAGCTCGCCAGCTTTAGTTCCAGGATCATATGCTAACCTAAAGCGTAACAGCGTAAAGTTCTCCACTAGGTTACTAGCTATGGCACCACAATTAGTGTGACAAAGTAACAAGATTACCACCATCAAACAGAAGTAGCTATTATTCCAACATGTGTACAATGAAGGAGAATATCTTTTAATAGTTCAATGCTGGTGAATCATTTATTCTAATATCTAACATATCTAGTTCAATAATTTTCACAGTCAGGTATAAGGAGAAAATGTGGAACACCTAGAGAAAATGTCAAACACATGATACAAACAAGTGTGACTGGAAGTGTGGAACTGAAAAACACATGAACGCAAATGTTTGTGTAAGGGTAACCTTCAGACTTTTGCATAGTATTGTTGTAGTACTTGAAGTTGAAAAGCACATGACCAGCTCTCAACCTGTGTGGAAAACAAAGAAAAATTATATCTGCTCAATTGGTCACATTGAAACGCAAATGCATTTGTAGAGATGAAAGTAAAAAAGCAAAGTGTCACACTAAGACCTGGCCAGACAATAGGTGCTTCGGTTAGGCTAAGGTCACACAAGAGCACAACAAACCTGAGCCGGTAGCCAAAACCTCACCACTAGGCACTAACATAAATTTGATATACTGACTCCATTCTTTTACCTGCCCTTTCAGACATCTAAATCTATATAGAAGGTACCAATACATGTTTGTGGAATCCACACAATTTGAACCATCCATCCAACTTTCACCGAATGACTCAGAATTTCAGTTCGACTTTCTCAGATTCGGCTTTAATTGCACAATAATCCTCTTAATAAACCTCCATATTATTTATTTTCCTCCTACCTTAATTGTAAGTGAAATCCTAACCCCTCCTCTGATTTCTCTTGTGCGCACTCACTCACTCTGTGTCCTCTTCTCTCAACAATGATTTATGGGCAAGGTGACATATTTCCCCCCTCTTCTCCCCATGCAAACATGCCCACTTCCCTCCCGATATCTGCCACCTTTGCGGCTCACCTACCAATCGCCCCCACCGTGTTATCTATTGTGTGGCGCTGAGAACTTCTTTGTGTTTGCAATATGTTCATTTCATTTTGCATTATGTCCCTATGACCAATGCCATCACTTTCTTCAACTATATTTCAGGAGAGCCACTAAAAGTAATATAATCATCTGAAGGTATTTTCTAAGGAAAATCTAGAACTATTATTTGAACATGACAAAACAGTATATATTTGTGTATATTAGCACCCAGTTTAAAAGATAGACTCCATGCATTCTAAAACAACACCTAACAACAAACATATCCATCTTAGCCCGCTCAACTATCACAGATGTCCAGTTTTCACCCTCAACTATGAAACAGAACATTTAACAACATGTCCATGTTAGTGTTGCCACATTTGGTACATGCCATCCACACACACATAAAATGTTCTCACCAAGCAGCAAGCTCAGCTGCGCTGACTGCAAAATAGTGGCCATCTACTAAACCCTATCAAAAACTCAAAATAGATATCTTCGAACTAAGCTTTCCAAGCAAGCGAATGCAGTTACTCACGACTCTATTACAATAAATAGGGCTATAGATATGCATATACATGTAGTAGTGTTACCTTATGATATGTGGTAATGATGAAGGTGGGACACCACTGTATGAGTAACTACTATATGGAGATTCAGACATGTCTTTTGCACCAGCTTCTTGAGCAGATATGCCTACTTGGAGTTGATATGAACCCTGCAACAATAATATAAATCACAGAGAAGCTAAGGAAATAAATAACAGAACATACTGCAGTAAGGTGCTGCCATCCTATATAGAAAATACTTACCACTTAAATGCGAAAACACTTATTAGATAAAAAATAAAGTAATAGGGATAAACTTACCGTAGCATCAACCTTATGAGAGCAAAATGTCAAGCAACTGTCCTGCTCCATAAATTACGGCTGCATATATAACAAAAGGAAAGGCAAGTAGATCAACATATAGAGTCAAGTACGGGCATCTTTGGTTCAAGGCTAACTTTTCTTATGCAATATGTGGCTTACCGCAAAAGAGTGGCTAACAAAATTAAAGCCACAAGTGTGGCAAAAGATTGTGTCTATGACACATGGGCCATATAGGTAGTTAAGTGTGTGGTAAAAACGAGTATGTACCTCAAAAACGGTGGCTTGCCTACGGTTAAGCGTGGCAAGTTGTGCAAAATATTACATCGGCCATATAGGTAGTTAAGTGTGTGGCAAAAAAAGAGTATGTACCTCAAAAAACTGTGGCTCCAACGGTAAAGTATGGCAAGTTGTGCAAAAGATTGTGTCTATGACACATAGGCCATATAGGTAGTTATGTGTGGCAAAAAACAAGTGTGTACCTCAAAAAATTGTGGCTTGCCTATGGTTAAGCATGGGAAGTTGTGACTGGGAACCAAACAACCCCTAAGATGGGAATGTAGTTTCCACTACACTGCATATTCTCTCTCTTGATTTAACCATTTTCTATTAAAAACAAAAAGATAGCGAATGAACTAAATGAAACACATTTGCAGAATCACTGGAATTTCCATAAACTACAATTTCAACCTTTGCTGTTAATGTTCATCTTATAATATGTTCAGTTATCTTGATGCAAATTGCACTACTAATTTGACGATTTTCCATCTGAACTTTTGGATGGGATGTGCTAATTAATTGCAAGCACTACAGCCTTCTAGATAGCAGAAGGTAAATGGGGTAGATCGTCAATATTTAACGTACAGGTGGCAAGGTTATTTATTTAGTTGAATCATGCTTCAGGTGCTGCAAAAGGATTTTGCTTCGTCCATCCTATGGTTAAATACTACAGAAAATTTGCAGTGCATACAATAGGAACATTAAAGCTTAAAACCATGAGCAAGTTGAATTGGCATACCTCTAAGAAACTTGGGCTCATACTAACTGCAGAAGCAAACTCCACTGTATGTCCCAAATTTAAAGTTACACAGTTCTCCAGAGACGAACCAAGTAGATCAATTGGTATTTGACCCCGGAAACATTTCCCTTCAAGCTCTGACAAAATGCATCACATACATGATAGTAAATAACTGCACTTAACAACACTACAAATAATAAGTGGTTTTTGAGATTCAATGTGTTCTTTACACTTCATTTTAGAAGGCACATGTGCTAGCTATACTAGCCAGTATGGGTGACTGACAATAACTATACCATAAAAGGAGATAAAATAATCTAAACTAATGGCATACATGGCCTAGTAGCCCCTTGTCAAAAACAGATAATGCAATGTTGAAGGATACTTCTCATTTGATTCTCCTAACCATAGTAAAGTCGGTAAACACAGCCAGATCTTGCTCACCTACACTTAGTTAAGTAGTTATCCATGGATTAAAGGAATGTTTGTTAACTATTTTTGGTTTCCAACGACTATAATACTAATCTTCCATGCAAGAGAAGGCCTGGTAAGTTGTTGTTAGCTGTAAGATAGGTGGTTTCAAGGGTTGGATTGGTTTGGCCAAGAATATTGGGCGTGAACTAGCTTAGCATACTGGGAGATAAACATAGTTTGATCACTGGTCTTCATTCTTGTCAAGAATTGGGCATTTGAGAATACAATTGTATCTTCCACCACATGATAAGCAATAGTAACTGGCTAGTGGTAGCTCAACCTGTGTGGCACATATTTTGTGTGGCACCCATTTTGTGTGGCTATCTAAATGTCTTACTTGCTACTCCCTCTGTAAACTAATATAAGAGTGTTTAGATCACTACTTTAGTGATCTATAAACGCTCTTATATTAGTCTGTGGAGGGAGTAAGTTTTAACATATTGTGTTAAACAACGGTAAGGATGCGCTTATTCTAGTAATTGTTTAGTATTTTTTTCACAAAATAACAACCACAAACATACTTTGGAGAGCATTAGTCCATTAGTCCGTCGGCCGTTTCCAGCCCGTGTTAACTTTCGGCCTTCTAAGGGCCCATTTATTCTTGGGCTCATTTCTAGAATTCAGTCATTTACAGTTCGTTACTGTCCTGTTCTGTTTGTGGGCCAAATTCAGCCCGTGGTTACATTCGGCCTGTTTGTGGGCCAAATGTAGAGACAGAGACAAGAGGGTTGTCTAAGAACTATAACTTTCTTCGCAATTGCGGTTGCCGTCATTGCCTGTGCTTACATCTTTGAATCAAAGAAGAGGCACTGTGGTTAGACTGCAAGTCTCCATTTTCAGATGATTGCAATTCAGTTATGGGTTCTGATGAACAAAGTTAATCGTCCATTGAGATGTTGTGCACTCGTATCTGTAACTAATCTGTTGATACAGCGATGAGGATGCAGGTATATGCTATCATCCATGTAATATTGTTAAAACTATCAATTATGCAAGTACATATTGCAAATAAGAAAGTGAAAGGGGCGTACCCCACCAGGCACCGCCCCTGCTTCCTTTCAGGTGGGCACAAAGATTGTTCCCCAAAAAATAGAAAGGTCATGCAGAAAGCAAGCACAATCCAAATTTCATCACAAAGAACATCAAGACATTAGTGGTGCAGTGAGAATAAAATGTATGGTTTTACCTAACTGTAGCAGGTTAAATGATCCACCAACCAATAGCAGCAAAGTGAGATTTGAACAAAATACAGCACAAATGGAACTTTGCATCAAACTTTACCTTGTAACTTCCACATTTTACCAAGCAGAGGGGGCAAGCAAAATCTTCAGTGACTGGTAAGAAAAGACCAATATAAGAAACAAAAAAACAAGAAGAGCAAAGAATCACGAACCAACCAGAAATTTTTTACCAACATATGTCAATAAGTGACGTAAACTGACCATAGGTAATTGCACGAATCTAACACTAGATCTTTGTCATGATCAGCATTCACAACAAAGGACTAAAAAAACACGGTTGAAGCTATACGGCACTCAATCATCAATATGTACATTAGTACACTCAATCCCATGCTGAACACATTCGTAAAATTTATTCTTCCAATTTCAATGTTACACTACCCTTCTGAAGTGCTACAGATCATATGAGGTGTGTGCTTTCTGTCTTATGCACCAGCATTTTCAGTAATTGCATCTTTTTTAACAGATCATATCTGACTTTTGCGTTTATGGTAATGACGCAGAACTTGATTTTCAGAACAAAAAAATGCACAATTTATAATTAATCAAATGGATATTACTGGTGTTGTAAAGAGAGAAATTTATAAGCCATTTCTTATGTTAAAAACATATCGGTACATTAAAACCATTATACTTACCATTACCGAAATTAGCTCGCCAACTTTAGTTCTAGGATCATATGCTAACCTAAAGTGTAACAGCGTAACGTTCTCCACTAGGTTACTAGCTATGGCACCACAATTAGTGTGACAAAGTAACAAGATTATCACCATCAAACAGAAGTAGCTATTATTCCAACATGTGTACCATGAAAGGGTCTTAGCAGAATATCTTTTAATAGTTCAATGCTGGTGAATCATTTATTCTGATATCTAACATATCTAGTTCAATAATTTTCACAGTCAGGTATAAGGAGAAAATGTGAACACCTAGAAAAAATGTCAAACACATGATACAAACAAGTGTGAGTGGAAGTGTGGAACTAAAAAACACATGAACGCAAATGTTTGTGTAAGGTATAACCTTCGGTCTTTTGCATAGTATTGTTGTAGTACTTGAAGTTGCAAAGAACATTACCAACTCCCAACTTGTGTGGAAAACAAAAAAAAATCTGCTCAATTGGTCACATCGAAACGCAAATGCATTTGTAGAGATGAAAGTAAAAGCAAATAGTCACACTAAGACCTGGCCAGACAACAGGTGCTTCGGTTATGCTAACGTCACACAAGAGCACAACAAACCTGAGCCGGTAGCCAAAACCTCACCACTAGGCACTAACATAAATTAGATATACTGACTCCATTCCTTTACCTGCCCTTTCAGACATCTAAATCAATATAGAAGGTACCAATACATGTTTGTGGAATCCACACAATTTGAACCATCCATCCAACTTTCACCGAATGATTCAGAATTTTAGTTGGACTTTCTTAGATTCGGCTTTAATTGCACAATAATCCTCTTCATAAACCTCCATCTTATTTATTTTCCTCCTACCTTAATTGTAAGTTAAATCCTAACCCCTCCTCTGATTTCTCTTGTGTGCACCCACTCACTCTGCGCCTCTTCTCTCAACAACGATTTATGGGCAAGGTGACATATTTCACCCCTCTTCTCCCCACGCACACATGCTCACTTCCCTCCCGATATCTGCCACCTTTGCGGCTCAGCTACCAATCGCCCCCACCGTGCTATCTATTGTGTGGCGCTGAGAACTTCTTTGTGTTTGCAATATGTTCATTTCATTTTGCATTATGTCCCTATGAACAATGCCATCACTTTCTTCAACTATATATCAGGAAAGCCACTGAAAGTAATATAATGATCTGAAGGTATTTTCTACGGAAAATCTAGAACTATTATTTGAACATGATAAATCAGTATATATTTGTGTATATTAGCATCCAATTTAAAAGATAGACTCCATGCATTCTAAAACAACACCTAACAACGAACAGATTCATCTTAGCCTGCTCAACTGTCACAGATGTCCAGTTTTCACCCTCAACTATGAAACAAAACATTTAACAGTCTATCCATGTTAGTGTTGCCACATTTGGTACATGCCATCCACACACACATGAAACGTTCTCACCAAGCAGCAAGCTCAGCTGCGCTGACTGCAAAACAGTGGCCATCTACCAAACCCTATCAAAAACTCAAAATAGATATCTTCGAACTAAGCTTTCCAAGCAAGCGAATGCAGTTACTCACGACTCTACTACAATAAATAGGGCTATAGATATGCATATACATGTAGTAGTGTTACCTTATGATATGTGGTAATGATGAAGGTGGCACACCACTGTATGAGTAACTACTATATGGAGATTCAGACATGTCTTTTGCACCAGCTTCTTGAGCAGATATGCCTACTTGGAGTTGATATGAACCCTGCAACAATAATACAAATCTCAGAGAAGCTAAGGAAGTAAATAATAGAACATACTGCAGTAAGGTGCTGCCATCCTATATAGAAAATACTTACCACTTAAATGCAGAAACAATTATTAGATAAAAATAAAGTAATAGGGATAAACTTACCATAGCATCAACCTTATGAGAGCAAAATGTCAAGCAATTGTCCTGCTCCATAAATTTCGGCTGCATATATAATAAAAGGAAAGGCAAGTAGATCAACATATAGAGTCAAGTACGGGCACCTTTGGTTCAAGGCTAACTTTGCTTATGCAATGTGTGGCTTACTGCAAAAGTGTGGCTAACAAAATTAAAGCCACAAGTGTGGCAAAATATTGTGTCTATGACACATGGGCCATATAGGTAGTTAAGTGTGTGGTAAAAAACGAGTATGTACCTCAAAATATTGTGGCTTGCCTACGGTTAAGCATGGCAAGTTGTGCAAAATATTGTGTCTATGACACATGGGCCATATAGGTAGTTAAGTGTGTGGCAAAAAAAGAGTATGTACCTCAAAAAACTGTGGCTCCTATGGTTAAGTATGGCAAGTTGTGCAAAAGATTGTGTCTATGACACATAGGCCATATAGGTAGTTATGTGTGGCAAAAAACAAGTATGTACCTCAAAAAATTGTGGCTTGCCTATGGTTAAGCATGGCAAGTTGTGACTGGGAACCAAACAACCCGTAAGATTGGAAAGTAGTTTCCACTACACTTCATATTCTCTCTCTTGATTTAACAATTTTCTATTAAAAACAAAAAAGATAGCGAATGAACTAAATGAAACACATTTGCAGAATCACTGGAATTTCCATAAACTACAATTTAAACCTTTACTATTAATGTTCATCTTATAATATGTTCAGTTATCTTGATGCAAATTGCACTACTAATTTGACAATTTTCCATCTGAACTTTTGGATGGGATGTGCTAATTAATTGCAAGCACTACAGCCTTCTAGATAGCAGAAGGTACATGGGGTAGATCATCAATATTTAATGTACAGGTGGCTAAGGTAATTTATTTAGTTGAAACATGCTTCAGGTGCTGCAAAAGGATTTTGCTTCGTCCATCCTATGGTTAAATACTACAGAAAATTTGCAGTGCATACAATAGGAACATTAAAGCTTAAAACCATGAGCAAGTTGAACTGGCATACCTCTAAGAAACTTGGGCTCATACTAACTGCAGAAGCCAACTCCACTGTATGTCCCAAATTTAAAGTTACACAGTTCTCCAAAGACGAACCAAGTAGATCCATTGGTATTTTACCCCAGAAACATTTCCCTTCAAGCTCTGACAAAATGCATCACATACATGATAGGAAATAACTGCACTCAACATCACTACAAATCATAAGTGGTTTCTGAGATTCAATGTGTTCTTTACACTTCATTTCAGAAGGCACATGTGCTAGCTATACTAGCCAGTATGGGTGACTGACAATAACTATACCATAAAAGGAGATAAAATAATCTAAACTAATGGCATACATGGCCTAGTAGCCCCTTGTCAAAAACAGATAATGCAATGTTTAAGGATACTTTTCATTTGATTCTCCTAACCACACTAAAGGCGGTAAACACATCCAGATGTTGCTCACCTACACTTTGTTAAGTAGTTATCCATGGATTAAAGGAATGTTTGTTAACTATTTTTGGTTTCCAACGACTGTAATACTAATCTTCCATGCAAGAGAAGGTCTGGTAAGTTGCTGTTAGCTATGAGATAGGTGGTTGCAAGGGTTGCATTGGTTTGGCCAAGAATATTGGGCATGAACTAGCTTAGCATACTGGAAGATAAACATAGTTTGATCACTGGTCTTCATTCTTGTCAAGAATTGGGCATTTGAGAATACAATTTTATCTTCCACCACATGATAAGCAACATTAACTGGCTAGTGGTAGCTCAACCTGTGTGGCACATATTTTGTGTGGCACCCATTTTGTGTGGCTATCTAAATGTCTTACTTGCTACCACCTCTGTAAACTAATATAAGAGTGTTTAGATCACTACTTTAGTGATTTATAAACGCTCTTATATAAGTTTACGGAGGGAGTAGTTTTAACATATTGTGTTAAACAACGGTAAGCATGCGCTTATTCTAGTAACTGTTTAGTATTTTTTTCACAAAATAACAACCACAAACTTACTTTGGAGAGCAGAGCCTTCCACATGGTCCACAAGATTTTCACCAAGATTTTCCCCAACTTTCCCTTCCGAAACTAAAAAGGGAACCAAATGTGATGGTGGTGAAGAAATGTAAAACCATAAGCATCACATATGAAGCACATCATACCACAACTGATAACGATAATGTTAAGGTTGCAAGGTCGGGAGGTTGATAAATTCTTGATGTCTGGGGTTATGAATGTAGCGTTGGTGCGACCTTTATTACCAAATTCACTAAAAGTTGTAAGCAAACAAGCCCGACTGAATCGATATATCGGAGAATGCTGCAAAACATTATGCATTAGTGAGATAAGAGATCATTTGGTACAAAATGTTGCATGTGTGGAACTAAAAAAAGGCAGACTTACCCCTTCAAGCGAAATATTACTGGTAGGTGTAGCCAACAGAACATAAAGAGGAAAGATATTCTGTTCTGGCAACTCAGTATTTGTACTTCGAGATAGTGATATGGTTATCTGAATCCTACATCCATAGCACAAACACTTATCAGTATTTACATGATGACTAGACAATTAAATCCAAAAGTGGCTAGTACATAGTTTAACAGACATTGCACCTGAGAACTTAATCACTTGGGCCTTGTTTGGCCAAGCTACCGTTTCAGCTTCTACTAGGGTGCATAGATAAAAAAGGCACGCTTAAGCGCGCCTAGGCTCTAAGCGTTGGCAAAACGCATTGCGCATAACTACGCTTAATCTGTGCATAACTACATATAAGCATGCACTTTGGTCAATAAAGCGCAAGGCGGTGGCAAAACACACAATTAACGCCTAGCGCTTTTTTGAACTATGCGAGGGTGTGTTTGGTTTTGGGGCATGGGGTGGAATGTCACGGGTTGGTTCTGCACCTGACACTGGTTCTTGTGTCTGGTTTGAGAAGAAACTGGAATGGAGTGATTCCCCACAAGTGGATATACCCCTCCGATGCCAAACCAACAGATTTCTCCAAATCGGTGGAATCACATGGTTCCTCGTCTATTAGCGATAAAAATACAAATAAAATGAGCTTATCTCACTGCCATGTCTCTCGCACCCTCGTACCTCACCCCCTTGATCTGTGGAGGAGCACCATCCAAGGCCACAGCAGCAGGCCGCGGTCATTCTCCGGTGGGAGGAGGCACAAGCCGCTGAGAATCTCGAACGGAGCCTGAGGCCACCATCGCTCTTAGATTCCTACACAGGGAGCTGAGGCGGGCCTAGGAGTGGTGCTTGCCATCACAGGCGACTATCAAAACTCTCTTGACGGCTTACCAGAGCGGGACGGTGGTGGTTTCGAGCTGTTGGGCTGACGAATTTGTCGAGGGCCATGAGAAAAGCTAGCGGATTGTTAAAGCCCGGGCACACCGTAAACTAAAGTACTTCACTTTGCTCTACGAAGAACCATACTTTTTTTTGCGAATACCAAGAGCCATACTTGAATAAACATCATGTGTATAGTACACACACTAAAGTTCCATAGATCACAAATGTACCAAATGTGTAATACAATATATAGTACCACCTCTGTTTCAAATACCAGGCTTATTAAGTTTCAGTAGATTAAACATTTGCCCAGGAATTAAACTATTACTATGTAACAATTGTGATACAAAAACATAACCACAAATTTGTGCTTTAGAAGATGAGTCTAATGATATCAATTTCAGTCCACAAAATTGTACTTTAGAAGATGGGTCTAATGTAATGCTCATGCTAGGACCACACTGTGCGTGAGTGTGTGACCCCTCCGACATGACCTGTCTGGAAAAATATCCTAACCCTAACACAGAGCGCCTCACTCATGTGCATCGCATGTAGGAAAACCCCCGGCAAGATCCCAGTCATGCCATGTCACTGCCAGCATGCCGTTCTTTTGCCTGCCATACCCCGGTTCGATTGGACTAAAATTGATCCGATTTGCCAAATTAAGGGAGGAAGATGCATGATTTGCAAGGTGGCATGCCTAAGTGTTTCCACTTGCCAAGTTTATCGACATCTGATGCATTTCTTTTCTACTTTTTATGATCATATATGTGCTAACTGTTGCATAGCCAACCTAGGCAATGGCATTCGGAAGGGAAATTATCAATCCAATTAGTTTCCAAATGACTAAATAAGCATTAAAAATAATAAAAAATCATACTACGTTCTTCAAATTATTGGGTGGAGTAGGATCTACTACTGTGTTCAAAGCATTTCCAATTTGATTCAACTCTAATCGTAACAACCTTATGTACGCGGTTCCAAGAGAGCTCAAGGAATCAACAAAGTACATAATAGTGAAGTCTCTGCAATTCGCAAATAAAAAACTGTGAAGTGTCCGCTATGTAAAAAAGAAAATACGTTTTGAAACAGGACAGTCCTTTCTTTTTCTCGACATATCGGATTTGGATCACAACAATTCTGAGTGTCAGCATGTTCTGCAGTAGAGTCAAAGTGTGTACCTCTTTTTTCGGCTTGCATGTATCTTGTAATGAAGGCATCTTTGCAGAAAAGCGGGCTGTAAAAGTCAGTGAGAGATCATTGGTATCTCAAATCACTTGCACATGATGGTTATGTGATAAACACATGTGATTCATGTCAAATGAAGCTGCAAAATTAAGATGGAACTTACATTTCTAATGGCTCGCCGCTGAATGATATTGTATAGCTCAACTGGCTTGCAGTACAACGCGAAACTTTCTTCAGCAGCAAGCTGCTCATCTGGAGATAATCGAGCTCTCAGCTGTTGCTGGCGCATCTGGTCTGCAGACTGAGGGTAACTGAATTCACACCCAGCGTCCCTGCATGTATGCAGCACCAACATCAAAAGAAGAAGATACATTCATCTCATCTCACTATTAAGATCAAGAAAACCATCTACCATATATACATGAGCGCATATCTGCAAAGCAGCTGAACAGTTACAGAACAACTATATAAGCTACTTTTCAGAATCTGGATACAACCAAGGTGGGCCACACAGATTTCCAGTGATTAATTCTTAGAAATAAAAATGGCCAATTACTAGTTTCCAGGTGCAACCAGCCAGGGATGAGTCAATAGACAATACTCATTTATTAATTTCCAAATGCAACCAAGGTAAGCTCTGAATATATCACACATTAATTCTTGGAAGTAGCCACTTACAGTGAAAAGAACTTCACTATCCCACAAAGCATCCGACACACACAGAGACCACAGTGCAGTATCCAACTGCGATTCTAACATTGTACCTAAATTTTTTTTCTCCTGGGTTGCCCACACAGACATGACCAGAAGCTGCGGGCGGACTTCGAAAACATCGCCTTCAAGGAGGGCGAGCTCGTGGACGACTTCGCATGCGGATCTCCAGCCTTGCGTCACAGCTCCGCGCGCTCGGCGACACCATGGACAACGCGAGAGTCGTCTGGAAATTTCTCCGCCTCGTGCCACCTCGCTTCGCTCAGGTGGCGGTCTCCATCGAGACTTTGCTTGACCTGAGCGAGCTCTCCATCAAGGAGCTCACGACCTGGTTGCGGGTGGTCGAGGACCGCCTTGATGACGGTCACGAGAGCTTCGGCGGCGGACAACTCCTATTCTCGAAGAAGTGGGAGGCGAGGAAGCGTCAAGGACGTGGTGGAGGTAGGCCTTTTTCACTCTTCTGACCTTATGAGGAAACTTTAGCACAAAATGAACTCCACACAAAACACTTTCAAAATCTGACCCTTTTCAGAAACGCCAAAGGCCGTGGCGTTGCTGCACTATATGAAAACGCCGAACTAGCTAGCGTTGTTGGCCTGATCGAGATGCTACGTGACAGGGCTAAAACGCCAAAGTTTGTTGCGTCGTTGGAAACGCCAAGGCGGTGGGCGTTACTGCCCAAGCATGCAACGCCAAGGATGGTTGGCGTTTCACCTAGCTTTTGATATTTTTCATTTATTTATGAAGTGAAGTAACGCTAACTAGTTTGACGTTTCCAAATAGAGAAGAAACGCCACGGCTTGTGGCGTTATCAAAAGGGTCAAATTGTGAAATAATTTTGTATGAAGTTCATTTTGTACTAAATTTTTCTGAAAGGGTCAAAATAGTGAAACAAGCCGTGGAGGTACCCCGAGCAGCGGAGGCGGCACCGGTAGAGGTGGCGGTCGCACCCAGGGCGGAGCCTGACAAGGTGTCGGCAACAACGACCGAGGCAAGTGTCGATATTGCAGCATCAAGGGCCACTGGGCACGTGAATGCCACAAGAGGATAGCTGACGAGGATGTTGCAGTCTCGTCAAATCTCGTGGAGCCTGAAGAGGACGGTGGGCCAGCAATGATGATGGCTTGCATTGAGACCATACAGGAGGGCCCAGCGCCTCCGGAGACCATAGTCTCGACAAGCATTGAAGCCGTGCAGAAGGGCGCAGCAGCAGGCACGGAGCTCTTCAAGTAATCCCCTCCGGACATCGGTAGCGCTCTCCCCGACAACAACGTTCTCGGGAGACTACGATTGGGCGGAGACAAAGACCCGGGTGTGGGGGATCCGCACCCCGGCAACCACGCCCCCTGCGACGCTGGTCAAGCCCATGCAAGTTGGCACGGCAAAGGCATACCCAACATCCTCGGGACCCGACAAGCCCGTGTCAGGAGGCACGGCAACAACGCATCTGGTGGGCCACGCCCCAACCATGATGTTGGCGACCAGTGAGCCCGTGTGAGAGGCACGACACTCTCAGGTCAGCCACACCCCGACAACCAGGTTCTCGAGGTTCTGCAAGCCCGTGTGGGCGACACGGCACTCTTCGACAAGCCTCAACTGGGAGACAATGAAGAGACGGTCATGGGGCGACAAGGCCTCGACCGTGACTATGGCGACAAACGAGGTCGTGCAGGAGGCGCGACGCTCTCTAGTAGGCCATGCCGCGACCCCGACGTGCTCGGGGTCCATCGAGTCCGTGTGGGAGGCACGACACTCGGGGTCCATTGAGTCTGTGCGGGAGGCACGACTCACAACCGTCGGGGGAGACCCGACAAGCAAGTCTGATGGAAAGAGCGTAGCACCCTGAGAGGAGCTACTCCAGTTAGTGTGACGTCCAGCACATCAACCCCGGGAAGGGAGTTCCCGGGCAGTGCGACATCCGGCACAACGACCCCAGGAAGGGAGTTCCCGGGTAGTGTGATGTCGAACAAGTCATCCCCGGGAAGGGAGTTCCCGGGTAACATGATGTACGACACGACGCCCCTGGGAAGGGAGTTTCCGGGCAGTGTGACGTCAGGAACTACGACCCCAACAACAGATACAACCATGGTGGGCCACACAGATTTCGAGTGATAAATTCTTAGAAATAAAAATGGCCAATTACTAGTTTCCAACCAGGGATGAGTCAATAGCTAATACTCATTTATTAATTTCCAAATGCAATCAAGGTAAGCTCTGAACATTGTACCTTTTTTTTCTCCTGGGTTGCCCACACAGACATGACCAGGCAAATTCGACACAACTCAAGTAACAAGTTGCACGAGTATAGCATAAGCACAGCAACAACAAAATAGGTTAGGGGGGAGAGGCGTACGCTGCGTCCCAGTCAGGTAAAGGTAGGCCAGGCATCCTCCTCGCTGCCGCCGAGCGCCTCAGGGTCGCGGACGGGCAGATTTAACAAGGGGCATCAACCGGCGGGGACTGGTCTAGATGGTGCGCCGGCACACCAGAAATTTGTAGAGGTTAAAATTAGTTAGGGCTTGATTTGAGTGATAATAATCACTAGATGACAGAAATCGCGGTCATACCTCAAAGACCGATGTCGAAGCTCGCAGACGGGGTGGAGAGAGCAGGGACGGCGATGGCGGCGGCGTCGAGGCGCGTCAGTGGCGGCGGCGTTCCGGTCGTGAGGCGTCGGCGGCGGCCCGGCGGCGGAGAGAGATTTAGAGCTGCATTGGGCCGGAAGGGAGCACCAGACGAAGAAGAAATTAGGTTTTCGTTTTCCTCTTTAATTTGTCAACTACCTCCGAGCCTCCGCGTCGATTTGAGACTTTGAGCCGTCCGATCATAAAGGTGAACGTATCGGAAGCATTTGCTTTTCCGAACCTCCACGTCGATTCGAGACTTTGAGCCGTCCGATCATAATTGTGGACGCATCAGAAGGATCTGCTTTTTCGAGCCTCCACGTCGATGTGAGAATTTGAGCCGTCCGATCGTAATCGTGAACGTACCAAAAGCATCTGTTTTTTCGCAAGGCGTTTCTTTCCTTATTCGCGTCATTTCACATTAGACGTTAGCTGACTGGCCCAACTTATCATCGTTATTACTCTACAAACTGATCCAGAGGCCCTATAGTGAACCAGTCCAACACGCCGTGGGCCTCACACTACATAACTGCAGAGTGACACAGCCCTGTGACTGCTTCTAAGATTCTCCCGGCCCAACGAGCGCCAACGGCGATGTTTCCGCACCGAACCGCATCATCTGCTAGCAGTGTTGTATCCATGGTAATGGGGCTCCTAGTTCATACGTTTACTTCCTTCTTCTGCCGCCATTAATGCAAGATGGTAGTGGATGTGCCGTGTGCGTTAACGATACCTTTTGATTTGCTTCATCTATCTATATAGCCTTTTGGTCATCCTATAATAGTTTTGTGTTTGTTTTTTCCTCCTATCAATCCGCAATGCCTTGTCTTTCATCCACCGCCACCTGAAGTGGAGATGTGACAACATCTATAGGTGGCAAGATCCACACACGTGGGCGACGTTCTCACAAAGGCGTCACTGCACCGCGCGTTCCACATTCCATCACTGGCAGCTAAGCATTGAGGGTCGAGGCCAACACGACACACATCGATGAGGGGATGGTGTTCATCCTCTGGATCCACCGGAGCCCACCCACCTTGTTCATTGTCTTGCCTGACCCGATGCTTGCCCGCGAATATGCAGAACTTGTGTATGTTGATAGTATGAGAAAACATAGGCAGGCAAATGCACACATCCACGTACACAGAAGACGACATGATGTGATCACATGAGCAGAACAAAAGGGGATGCTCGGCCCCAAAAAAAGGATAGCTACCTGCTCGGTGGTAGGATGATATCTGAACCCTTGGCTTCCCAAAGATGCACATCCTCTTGAATGGTTAGGATCAGGTGCCTCACAAAGGGCGCTTGTCATGAAAGTTGTACTTGTTCCTGTGCTTGCAAAGCTAGCAGGCCGTGAGCACCACGATGGAGGCGCTTACCTTGCAAAGGACATCCGACGTCTGGTGAAGGGAGCCCGCCCACCACAGCTTGAAGGGGGAAGTCTTGGCTAGGCACAACAATAGTGGATTTGCACCATGAGAAGACTTCGTGTCATAGCTACCTGGAGAAAGAGCATCCAACCAACAGAGGTCGCATGCTCTCTAGCTCATGGTCCCAAAGGGCACAGTAGTCCGCACACGGCACACCTCGTCGAGCCAGGCGGTCGGCCGTCCAACACCTATTCTGGAAGGAGAGCCAGAGGAAAATCTTGATGTGCAAGCAGTGTGCAACAACACCCATGTTTTCCAGGTGAGACGTCGGTGGGGATTCGCGACAGAGCTCAAGAAAAGTGCCGCATCACAAGACTTGGTGGCGTATTGACCAGAATCCATCCACCGGCGGCAGAGCTCTGTGTGTGTGAGAAAGAGAGAGTGAGGAAGGCCGAAGATGGTGTCATAGGTCGGACCATGGCCGCAGTACCAAGGTCACCGTGAATGCCTTCGAATCACTAACAACAATGCAAGCCCACGTGGAACAAGCAGAGCTTCCTCCGTTTCTTTTTAGTCTGCATATAAGATTTGGTCAAAATCAAACTTTTAAAGTTTGAATAATTTTATAGAAAAACATATCAACATCTACAATACTAAAGTTATATGTTATGAAAAATAATTTCATCATGCATCAAATAATATCGATTTCATAGCGTTAATGTTGATATCTTTTCCTACAAAGCCAGTCAAACTTTACAAAGTTTGAGTTTGATCAAATCTTATATGTAAACTAAAAAGAAACGGAGGGAGTAAGTGAGAAGAGTGTGATCTCAGGGTTTGACATCCCACCGATCCAGTGATCGGTCCGGGACCGAAAGGAGCTCCCGTCCCCAACAGGCCACAAAGTGGAGGCGCGGAAGATGGGACCAAGACCGGAGTCGAAACCTGGCGATGCCAAGCTTGAGAAGGATACACTGCCGGCCCCTTAAGATTGTGCATGATGCTAAGGAATTGCTAAATTACGTATACATCTTTGCATTCACTGTGCAACCTTACCTGAGCTAATAACTCAACCACATCAGATGAACAGTAAAACGAAAACATAGTGGCATTCGTGAGTTTGAGGCCTGGCATATAAATTATATAGTTTCTTGTCGACGTTGCCATCAAACGTCAAGATGGCCGAGTTGGTCTAAGGCGCCAGTTTTAGGTACTGGTCCGAAAGGGCGTGGGTTCAAATCCCACTGTTGACGTACTTTTTGTTTTTTTCTTGATTTTCTTGTTTGAATAGTCCATCCGTCTTTTATCTTTTTTTCTAGGGCATCCCTCTTGTATCTGAAATACGTCCCCACAGGTGCTGAACACACGGTCAAATGGAGTAGCTTAGCTTATAGGGTATGACGCGAACAAATCAAAGTCTGTGTGTTGCACTGATAAACAAATCAGAGTCCAATGGAGTTGCGTATACTCTTGATTAATTTGCATTCTTTCTATACATAAAAATGCAGGCTACGTTAGTTCACGTTGAGATGAGATCGGCAGACAAAAAATAATAATCCAGACTGCACCATGAAGCATCTGAACCCAATGTGTAGAGAAACATTACACATGGACTCCAATTAACAAGCCACAGGTTCACGTGCCAACAAGCTGTCAGCGGAAAAACAAATCACAAATTAGAAATGCATCAGCTCCCAAGTCCCAAACAGTTTCCAGGAGCGCATCGTGCTGAATTCCCAGAATTACTTTCAGTAGTACAAGTTTTTCTTTTCGAGGGGATTACAGTAGTACAAGTGAGCTAGAGTGCTCCGTGAAATTAGAAACTAAGAGCATGCGAACTTGGCGAGCTCGCCAGGAAAGGGAGGGTCCGGATCTCGGGGGAGAGGGGGTGAGGAAGAGAGGCAAGGGCCATTGCAGCATTGCCACTGGACTGGAGGTGACGATGGGAAGGAAAGCTGTGAAGGTAGGGTTGGCTCGAGGTTGGAGAAGGGAACACAGTACCACATCATCTTCAATATTGGCTTAGAAAAAATAATGAAATCTTCTATATCTAAATAATTAGCCATGCTAAACTATTTTACTTATAACATGTAAGTATGTCACCTCAGCATGCAACATACATGGACAAGACCAATATCATCGTGCAAACATGCATGGGATTTTTTTATTATATTAAGCTATTTATATTTAATAAATATTTTACAAGCATATAATAATCAAACACAATAAAGCTTACGTAACAACATACGGTGTATCATCTAGTTTCGATGTGGCTGCCGCCATTAAGGTTTCTCTTTTCCTTATTCTCTTTTTCTAAGCACACTATCTGATTTTGTCTATGTCATACTCAAACAGAGTGCATCGGATCAGATCGTGAGCACTAAAATAAACACAGGAAACTCCTCGACTGTGGGACTTTGAGCTCACCAAGCGAGAGTGGTCGGGCCGGCGACGACGTCGGGGCGACGCGGGGAGGTGACGGCGTCGGGACGGTGACGGTGCGCCGCAACGGCATCGGGGCGGTGCGGGGTGCAGGCGGCGACGGGAGCGACGACGGCGTCGGGGCTGCGCGGGGAGGTGACGGCGACGGCGTCTGGACGGTGACGGCGCGGGGTGGCGCACGGCGACGGCGTCGGGGCGGCATTGGGTGGTGACGGCGCGGGGCGCGGGCGGCGACGGGGGCGGCCACGGCGTCGTCGGGGCGAGCTCGCGCAGCCTGGCGCCGTCGTCGGGGTGGGGCAACTGCAGAGACGAAACTAAAAAATTTCGTAAGTGTTGCTTATATACATTG